>NC_081178.1:14389753-14749753 GCF_012432095.1 Onychostoma macrolepis | reverse complement strand
TAATTTATATCTGTGAGGGCAAAGCTGAATTTTCAGCAACCATTGCTCTTCAGAAATCATTCTAATATGCTGATTTGCTGCTCAAAAGAAGAAATAAATAAAATATATATTTTTTAATTAATATTGAAAACAGTTATGCTGCTTAATATTTTTATGGAGACTGTTTTGTTTTTTTTGTTTGTTTGTTTTTTTGCCAGGATTCTTTGACGAATAGAAGATTCAAAAGAACATAATTATTATTTGAAATATAACTGTAACAATGTAATTAACTGTGACGATGTAATTAAGTAAATTAATTTATATATATATACACATATATATATATATATATATATATATATATATATATATATATATATATACATATATACATACATATGTAGGGTTTGATACATAAATATAATTTAATTTAGCTCAAAGGGAATCATTTATGATTTTATAGGGAATTTGAACAGAATCACGGTTTTGCGGCTGATCACTGAGTCGGCAGCGATTCACTGAACGAGCCGTATAACTTTAATTCTGCACTGGATATTAAAATCCTAAATATAGTGAAAACACTATTAATAAGCACAGTAACGAGATCGGCAGATTAAGACATTAACTTGTAAGCACAAAACACAAGATACTTCTCTTTTCAATATAAATACGAGTTTATTTATATAAACCTAAGACATAAACTAATCTAACATGAACACACGCATTCACACATTCACACGTTGCAGAAAGAGAGAAAGGATGAGTTTAGAGAATGAGAATGTGAAATCCCAAGTTTATAGCAATATGTGCTATTGCAAAGGCCTGAACAACCATCAGTCACTTAATTAACCCTCGCATTGAGTTTCTCAATGAGGCTAAAATTTATATTAAAAGCACCAGTTCAGCCAGAATCTGGAGGTACTTGCTTGCGTTGCCTTTGTGTTACAGGGATTCCCTTCTTTCGTCGTCGTTGCAGGAAAGGGGTTTCCCAAGTTGTTGATTGGCTGGAAGTTCAGTAGTCTTTGAAGGGATGTCTTGGGCATTGGCTGAGGATGCGGAGTTGGTCTGGTTGAAGTTTTGAGGCGGTCACAGGCTCGAGTTGAACTCGGAGACAAGACGTGGCGGTAAAACTTAAACTGAGAACACGAAACTCACAACAGAAAATAAACCAAAAATAAAAGAAAGATAGGAAGGGTGTAACGAGTCTAGGTGGTTTTTCTTCTCATCGTGGTGTTAAGTAGCAACTGGCCTATAGGCCAGAGCACGCTCAAAGAGCGCTAAAACACCATCAAAACGCGGTGGCGAGAAGAGAGAAGGGCAAGAAGGGAAGAAGGGCAGATTTGATGGTGTCCTGAGTTTTTAAACTCGGCTTCTGGACATATCCCATCTGGTGTCTTGACCAATTAGATAGGCTATTTTCTTAGCTAGGGTTGTTCCTTCCATCATTAATCAGCATGTTATCAGTCACATGGTCTGAATTTTACACACTCTTGCAAAGTATAATTTTGGACATGATTTCTATAACCAGAATATGATACATTTGACACAGAATTAATTGAAAGAAACGTTTCAAGCTAGAAATGTCAAACTCATACATACCAAACACGAATACCTTAAAGTCATTCAATAGTTATTAAAAAGACATACATGATATGTGCTTAAAACATGATAGTCTAATGTGTGGGTTACATACATAATATAGTGTTATGCCTAGCAATGTCATTTTAGGATGGTTTTATGTGCATATGAAAAAGAAAGTCTCTGTGTAGTTCTGTGGAGACCAAAAGGATATGTTCGGTGAAGACCAGAGAGAGGTTAAAAGGTCTCCTAAAGAATTTCAGTCTCAGTCTTTGTCTTGTATGGGTGAGGGAAAAGTCAATCTAAAGAAGCTCGTGATTTCCAGCGTGGAACGCACGTGATGGCCATCTCTTTGACCATCAGTCTTGATTATTTGTCCCAAATTTGACGATCTCCTTCCTGCATTGTACTTATCAGTATTCTTTTGTCTTAATGTTGCGAGCTGTTCTGTGACAGAGGCTTGTTGGTTAGAGTACCATGGACAGATTTATGAGTCCTGTTGGGCTTCTCTGGAATTTCGGCTCCTCATGTTTCAATGTTCTGATCGAATCTTAGTTTTGTCTGACTCGTTCTGATCCTACACATACATACGTATGTGTGTGTGTGTGTGTGTGTGTGTGTTTTGTAGTGTATATGTTAATTTTATTCTTTAACGTTTTATTATTTGCATGTACTTGATCAATGTTAATTTGATAATTAATAATAATTAGCAGGTTATATAAGCTAGTGTGCTTATTAGTTATATAATGTGAAATATTTAATTTCACAAATTATAGCTCTGTTTACCATTACACAACATAACATTAGTAGTCATATTTTTTTATTAACATTACTACATAAATTGTAAATAATCATCCACTCGTCATCATGATTGTAACGAGAGGGGGCAGGGGCAGGGGCGAGGCAAGCCAAGCGTAACACAGGAACGTTAAAGCGTTACAGGCTAACAATCAACCGCCATGTAAGAGTGTTTATGTATGTGTGTGTGCGCCATTCTTATAGTGTGAGATTAATGAGGTAATGAGAGACAGGTGACTGCAATTGATGATGAGTTCAGATGAGTCCGGGCGAAGGATTATGGGAAATTGAGTCTTGGGTGAATGGTAAAAGTCAGGGATGGAGTGCCCACTGGTGGACAATGATAGTTCAATCAAAAATGAAAATTCGATAACACTTTATTTTAAGGTCTCTTAACTAGTTGCTAATTAGCATGCATATTAATAGAATATTAGCCATTTATTAGTAGTAATTAAGCACATATTAATGCCTTATTCTACATGACCTTATTCTACATCCCTAATCCTACCCAATACCTAAACCTAACAACTATGTTACTAACTATTAATAAGTAGCAAATTAGGAATTTATTGAGGGAAAAGTCGTAGTTAATAAGTGTTCCCTATTCTAAAGTGTTACCAAAATTATGTTATAATTTACTCACCTTCAACTTGTTTATGAGTTTCTTTCTTCTGTTGAACACAAAAGAAGATATTTTGAAGCATGCTGGTAACCAAACAGATGAAGGCAGATGATGGATATAGTTGACGGTAGCCATTGACTTCAATAGTATTTACGGAACTCAATGGCTACCGTCAACTCTATCCGTCAAAATATCTTCTTCTATGTTTAACAGATAAAACTCATCCAGCTTTGGACCAAGTGAAAGGAAAGGTGACCCCTTTAATAGACTACCATTTAAGGCAGTTCCACCACTAAAATCACTCCCAATTGTCATTCATTTTTAGTGAGTGTGGTGATTTGAGGTGGCATGAATATATATAGTGGTAAATGATATATAGATCCATTTTTGGTTAATTGTTGTCCAATTGGGGGCTTATTTAATTAGTATCACTTGTTTGGGTGCTTGTAATGAGAATACACAGGTGCCCTATAGAGAATGTTACAGCTGTCCTCTGAGAAGCAGTTACAAACAACAACCTTCTAACAAAACTCCTGAGGATAACAGGCCAGATGTTTCTTTAAGCCGCGGATAACACAGAGTGTATAAAGCAAACAATATCTTACCATACCACCATATTTACAGATATTGCTGTGGAAGAGTTTAGGTCCAAAATACAACAACCTAGATGATGTGTTTTTTTCCCCAGAATTAATTAAGGGTTGTAGCAAATCATTAAATTTCCTTGACATCACTGCAAACTGTGAAGGTGTGAAATCTTCACATTGAAGGCATGGATAAAAGACAAAAATGTGTTGTGTGCATGATAAAGAGAGAGAACATGAGTATGACTAAAATATTCAAGACAGCCTTCCAGCCAATGCAAATTAGTTCAAAACAGTTTCATGGCCAGGCCTTTAGAAGCACATGAAAGATGCTGGAGGAAAACAGTGAGGAACAAATTACACTACAGTCATAGTGATCCTGGTTCAAACACAATTTAAATGAACTAAACATAGTGTTCTGGCTTGAGTAAAGGAGGGTCTTTATTTAAAAATAAATTGCTATTCTTCATTTGACAACACTAAAAAAAAATGGTGGAATTGCACACGGTGCACTATTAAAAATTTTATAAATAATTAAATTTATTGTACAACCTGAATTCCAGAAATGTTGGGACGTTTTTTTAAATTTGAATATAATGAAAACTAAAAGACTTTCAAATCACATGAGCCAATATTTTATTCACAATAGAACATAGAGAACATAAATGTTTAAACGGAGAAATTTTACACTTTCATCCACAAAATGAGCTAATTTCAAATTTGATGCCTGCTACAGGTCTCAAAAAAGTTGGCATGGGGGCAACAAAGGGCTGAAAAAGTAAGACATTTTGAAAAGATTCAGCTGGGAGAACATCTAGCAACTAATTAAGTTAATTGACATCAGGTCTGTATGATTAGCTATAAAAGGGATGTCTTAGAGAGGCAGAGTCTCTCAGAAGTAAAGATGGGCAGAGGCTCTCCAATCTGTGAAAGAGTGCGTAAAAAGATTGTGGAATACTTTGCAATTTGACGTTGAGGAACGTTGTTTTTAAAGGCTTTGCAAATCTCATCATCTACAGTGCATAACATCATCACAAGATTCAGAGAATCTGGAGAACTCTCTCTGTGTAAGGGACAAGGCCGATGAACTTTGTTGGATTCCCGTGGTCTTCGGGCCCTGAGATGACACTGCACAACTCACCGGCATGATTCTGTCATTGACATTACTAAATGGGCCCAGGAATACTTTCAGAAACCACTGTCGGTAAACACAATCCGCTGTGCCATCTGCAGATGCCAACTAAAGCTCTATCATGCAAAAAGAAAGCCATATGTGAACATGGTCCAGAAGCGCCGTCGTGTCCTGTGGGCCAAAGCTCATTTAAAATGGACTGTTTCAAAGTGGAAAAGTGTTCTATGGTCAGACGAGTCCAAATTTGACATTCTTGTTGGAAATCATGGACGCCATGTCCACCTTCAAGCGTGTTATCAGCGTTCAGTTCAAAAGCCAGCATCTGTGATGGTATGGGGGTGCATAAGTGCATACGTTATGGGCAGCTTGCATGTTTTGGAAGGTACTATGAATGCTAAAACGTATATAAAGGTTTTAGAGCAACATATGCTCCCCTCCAGACGACGTCTATTTCAGGGAAGGCCTTGTGTATTTCAGCAGGACAATGCAAAACCATATGCTGTGGCTATTACAACAGCATGGCTTCGTAGTAGAAGAGTCTGGGTGCTGAATTGGCCTGCCTGCAGTCCAGATCTTTCACCTATAGAGAACAATTGGTACATCATTAAACGAAAAATATGTCATAGATGACCACAAACTTTTCAGCAGCTGGAAACCTATAACAGGGAAGAATGGGACCAAATTCCAACACCAAAACTCCAGAAACTCATAACTGCGATGCCCAGATGTCATCAAACTGTTTTGAAAAGAAGAGGAGATGCTACACCATGGTAAACATGCCCCCGTCCCAACTATTTTGAGACCTGTCGCAGGCATCAAATTTAAAATGAACTCATTTTGTGCATAAAATTGTAACATTTCTCAGTTTAAGCATTTGTTATGTTATCTATGTTCTATTGCGAATAAAATATTGGCTCATGTGATTTGAAATTCTTTTAGTTTTCATTTTATTCAAATTAAAAAAACGTCCCAACATTTCCGGAATTCAGGTTATAGTATGTTTTAGAATAAAATAGAATTTTTCTACTACAAAATTTTATGTAATTCAGTGTGTTACTAGTTGTGCCTTTGCAATTTGTAAAATTTCTGAATGAAAATTGTTTTTACACCAAATAGTTTTCAGTGTCAAGAGCAAATACAGGTAAAGTGAGACACTTTAAATAGATATTTTGAAAAATATATTATGACTTTACTTGTCTAGTTAAGTCCCCTTGTGAAAACATTTTAGCATGTTTTTAAAAACAGTACTTCTTATATGTAATGTATTCAAAATTGCATGTTAATTGTAATTAATTAAAAATGCATTATAGTTTAAATTTATATTAAATGCAACTGAACTTGTAAATTTGAAGTTTTGTTTTTGACCAACTTAAATAGGATTAAAGTACATCTTTAAGTGTGATTTCTTAATTATTTTTGTTGTCTTTGAAATGTGGTTAAAGTGTACAGCCGAATGTACTGAAAAGCATTGATGGGAAACAATAATATAGTGAAATACTATTGCAATCTAAAATTACTGTTTTCTATTTTAATATATTCTAATATGTAATTTATTTCTGTGATGGTAAAGCTGAATTTTCAGTTTTCTGTCACATTCAGAATTTCATCTAATATGATGATATGTGTTTAATAGAAGTAGTTCTTTGAAACTGTAAAATTTGTATACAATTGTAAATATGTTCTATATTTTCCTTTTTTGTCATTTTTGTGAGGCATATAGTGAAAGACTTAATTCAAAAACATTAAGAAATCTGAATCCTTCCAACATTTTGACTTATAATATACAGTATATTAACTTCAAATGTATTATAGTTAAAATTATCAAGTACTTGTGCTTTACTATGTTAGTCAATACATCAAATGTACTTTTTTAAAGCTTGACAGAAATATTACTAAAATATTATTTTACATTGTACTTTAAAGTACACTTCAATATTATGTTATGCTTATATTTTCTACAAGCATGTTTTTTCATAAACTTAAGAGTTTAACAATTAAGCACTTCTTCACAATGGTCAGTATTTCTCTGTATGAGCAAAACAGCTGAAAGTAATATTTGCACTTATTTATGCTATATGCTAACTCCTGATAATGTGAAACATGGCAGGGACTTTCACTCGTACATGCTAATTCTAGTTGATTATGAGGGGAAAAATTCAGGCTGCATCCATAAACATCCCTGCCAAATCTTCCTTTTTGAAGTGTTTTGTGGCAATGCCATTGAGGGTAGACCAAAGTCGGCTCATGGATGTGTCAGGGAGATGGGCGTCATCAGCGCTCTGTGACAAGAGCACTGTAGCGAAACAATCAGCAGTCGTGTCACCACAGCTCACACTGTGGAACCTGCTTCTCAAACGCTCCCAATGTGCTGTCAGCTTCCTCACCAACAATACTTCAATACAGTCTCCCAAGCAAGCTGTTCTCAAATTCACATGGGCAATGCTAGCCCTCATCATTGCTCTGGACTACTGATAGAAATGCTTCTCATATTTCATAAGTCACAACACACTAGGCAAATTCTAACCACAGTTAATACTTTCCCTGTAAAGCACTGTTATGTTTTGTTTGGCTTACATGTACGTTGCTTTCTGATCAAGGTTCACAATCTGCTTCGTTTTTGAAGACTTTTACATGCTCCACAGCTATTTGGATATTGCTAAATATTGCCTAGTTGAATATTTTGAATATTCTAATATGATATGCATATTATTATTTTTTTTCTGGTTGTTCTCTTTTGTAAAAACTGGAGATATTTCAGCTTGCCATTTAATGTTTTTACTTAAATTTAATCCCACCGGGCACAATTGTGGTAAAGGTTTTCCTTTATAAAGCTCTTAAAACCTTACTGACTGATGTTTTAGTGCACTTCCTGCAAATATGGAAAAAATAAAGGGTCTCAATTAAATATGTGCATTTTCACATGATTAGTGCAAATTGTCACATGACCAGATCAGTTTATTTCCTGTTTGCACCTTGAGAAGATGATAACTGCATCAAAGCTCCAGAACGAAAGACTAGTAAAGTATGTTAATATAAAGATATGACAGATTTTTGGTACACATTATCTTTAAGGTGTCTAATATTAATATATGAATTCACATATATTCAGTTTTGTTGCGTGTGGTCATAGAGTGAGTAAACATGTTGATGGTCACAATAGTGACCAGTGTGATAACAGTGAATTTAGGTATACAATATAAATCCAATTGCAGTTGTTAGTGAAAATTGCAATAAAATGTTGCAGTGACAAAATATTGCACTAAATTAAAAGTTCAAATGTTACAAATAAGTTACAATATTGATGTTGTAATACTGGTAGCACTAATATAAAAATGTTATGTTATATTTTACAAAAAAGTAACAATTCTGAAATGTGTTGATGGTTGTATTTTTTATCTTTTATTTCAGTATTCCTATTAATGTTTTTTAATAAGTCAATAATTTTTTTTTTTTTTTTTTTAATGCATAATAGTAACCCTAGAATGTGATCAAACAGTTTAAAATAGCTGGGCTAAGATATATAACAATTTTTATGACTGCAGAAATATGTTAATTCAGTACACACATTACCGGTCACAATTAACACACAATTTTTCACACACTTTTCCCCAATTTAAAAAAATAATTATTGATTATTTCAAAGGCTTACTATAATGACACATCATTTGGATATTTTCTGTGGAAAATATCCAAATGTCCTTAGTAATAGCAAGTAAGAGCTCAAATACAAATTTTAAGTGACAGTTAATTACTCTTAAAGGGATAGTTCACCCCAAAATGAGAATTCTGCTATTAATTACTCACCCTCATGTCTTTCCAAACCCATAAGACCTTTGTTCATCTTTGGAAAGCAAATTAAGATATTTTTGATGAAATCCGAGAGCTTTTTGACCCTGCATAGACAGCAATGCAACTGACATGTTCAGGGCCCAGAAAGGTATAGGACATCATTAAAATAGTGCAGGTGACATCTGTGGTTCAACAAAAATAATTCTGTAATAATTTTGACTTTATTCAACAATTTCTTCTTTCCCCTGTCAGTCTTCGACATGCAATACCACGATGCATACATGTGATGATGCGCCTTGTTTGCAATCAGAGGAATGCACATGCATGTGTTGTGGTACTGTTGTGAACACGCATCGAAGACTGACACAGAAGGGAAGAAATTGTTGTTATTTTTGTTTTTTGTGCACAAAAAGTAATCTTGTAGCTTCATAACATTACAGTTGAACCACTGATGTGACATGCACTATTTTAACAATGTCTTTACTACCTTTCTGGGCCTTGAATGCGTCGGTCACATTGCTGTCTATGGAGGATCAGAAAGCTCTTGGATTTCATCAAAAATATGGTTCATCAAAAACAGGTTTGGAACGACATGAGGGTGAGTAATTAATGACAGAATTTTTATTTTTGGTGAACTATTCCTTTAAAGGGTAAGTTCACAAAAAAATCTAAATTCTAATATTGTTTTCTCACCCGCATATCGTTTCAAACCAAAGCAAGCACAAAATAATATATTTTGAAGAATACTGGACATTCAGTTGCATGGACAAAAAAAAAAGAGAGAGAGAGAGAAAGAAAGAAATGTACTTTTTTTTAAAAAATATCAATGACCCAAAATTCATATTAATAGTATTAAATATTTTAGGTGTCTTATTCCAATATTAATTTCATTATTTATTTTGAAAGAAAGTAATACTTTTATTCAACTAGGATGCATTAAATTGATCAAAAGTGACAATGAAGACATGTTTAAAGTTAATGCAAGTAAAAAACAAAAGAATCCTGAAAAAAATGATTCTACAAAATAAAGCAGCACAACAACATTTTCAACACTGATAATAATAAGAAATGTTTCTTGAGCAGCAAATAAGCATATTAGAATGATTTCTGTGACACTGAAGACAAGAGTAATAATGCTGAAATTTCAGCTTTGTCATCACAGAAATAAATAACAGTTATCAACACTATCATATATATATATATATATATAATGTATAGTCTGTAAGTCTTCACAAGGTTTTCACACACTGTTGCTGGTATTTTGGCCCATTCCTCCATGCAGATCTCCTCTAGAGCAGTAATGTTTTGGGGCTGTCGCTGGGCAACACAGACTTTCAAGATTTTCGATGGGGTTGAGATCTGGAGACTGGCTAGGCCACTCCAGGACCTTGAAATGCTTCTTCTGAAGCCACTCCTTCGTTGCCGGGCAGTGTGTTTGGGATCATTGTCATGCTGAAAGACCCAGCCACGTTTCATCTTCAATGCCCTTGCTGATGGAAGGAGGTTTTCACTCAAAATCTCACGATACATGGCCCCATTCATTCTTTCGTTTACACGGATCAGTCGTCCTGGTCCCTTTGCAGAAAAACAGCCCCAAAGCATGATGTTTCCACCCCATGCTTCACAGTAGGTATGGTGTTCTTTGGATGCAACTCAGCATTCTTTCTCCTCCAAACACGACAAGTTGAGTTTTACCAAAAGTTCTATTTTGGTTTCATCTGACCATATGACCATCCAAATGCTCTCTAGCAAACTTCAGACGGGCCGGACATGTACTGGCTTAAGCAGGGGACACGCCTGGCACTGCAGGATTTGAGTCCCTGGCGCAGTGTGTTACTGATGGTAGCCTTTGTTACTTTGGTCCCAGCTCTCTGCAGGTCATTCACTAGGTCCCCGTTTGGTTCTGGGATTTTTGCTCACAGTTCTTGTGATCATTTTGACCCCACGGGTGAGATCTTCGTGGAGCCCCAGATCGAGGAGATTATCAGTGGTCTTGTATGTCTTCCATTTTCTAATAATTGCTCCCACAGTTGATTTCTTCACACCAAGCTGCTTACCTATTGCAGATTCAGTCTTCCCAGCCTGGTGCAGGTCTACAATTTTGTTTCTGGTGTCCTTTGACAACTCTTTGGTCTTGGCCATGGTGGAGTTTGGAGTTGGACTGTTTGAGGTTGTGGACAGGTGTCTTTTATACTGATAACGAGTTCAAACAGATGCCATTAATACAGGTAACGAGTGGAGGACAGAGGAGCCTCTTAAAGAAGTTACAGGTCTGTGAGAGCCAGAAAGTCTTACCGACCCCAAACTTTTAGTATAGATTTTTGGTTATTACCCCTTTACCAGTGTTTTGGAGATCTGTTTAATGCTAAAATCTCAATGAACCTAATGAAAGTCATTGTGATTCATTTAATGATTCAGTCCTTTTAAATCTGAACAGAGACAATCCTCTTGTCAGCCTCTGCTTTTATGTTGCCATGGTTTGACAACATTCATATGTCTCCGGGGCTGCGTAGCATGCAGGCGGCATGTCTGTCTGGTTTGGTTTTGACAAGGATCGTCTCCCCGTCAGATTAACGTGATATCTTTTCATGATATCAAAGCTATGGACTTGTTTTTTACACTGCCTTTCATTCTCTTGATAGGGAAGTGTAACTTTAAAAGGAAAATAACAATGCAGGTTGATTCTCCTGCTTTGCATTATGTTAATAGTGCGTATGTTTGTATTGGACGAGTCAATGCAGTTCTGCGCCACACGCAGAGGTAGTGAGAGCACCAGCTCATTAGGGAATTGGGATCATACAGCTGCTACTTCGGAAAGTGTTTGCAAAAAGGCCCCAAAGGAGCCCATTCAGCTTATTCCTGTATAATTACCTCAGATGCTAACGGAAATCGATGGCATGTCTGTCGCATCAGCTTGATATGCTTTGCTTTGTAATGAAAGTTCACATACCTGTCCAAGGCCGAGCAGGAGGGCTGCTGGTTGGACCCTTTGACATGCCAAGTCAACCAAGTAATGAAGGAATAGGCTGGCTAGACAAAGATGCTTTCCTGCTTAATTAGCCAAAATGTGACATGTGGTTTGTCGCACTCTTACTTCCGAAGTTTATCTAGCCATAAAGCATGCTGGGCTTTTATGAGATGAGGGAATTTTACTGGCGTCAGACAGAGTAGATGTTAGTGGCTGTAGGGCAAATTAGCTGTTAAACTCTTTCAAAACTCAAACCAGGATACATGATTTAATGGCGTGAGCAGTCGAGTTAAGTGCACAACGGCAGTTGTAAATGATTTTATGTGAATTGTTTTGTTTTATTGTTTAAAACATTCTTTGTTCTTAAGCTCAATATATTCTTTGGTCAATTTAAGTCAATATTCTGTCTTAGTAATGGGTTTTATTGTGTGCTTTGAACTTAGTATTTCTGTGTTAACAGTTCATTAGCATTTCCAATCATTTCAAAGGCAGTTGCTTGGCTGGCGGAAGAACATTTGGCTATATTTTGTCATCTTTTTTCAGGAGATTTAGTTTTTTGGGTTACACCTTATTTTATTTTAAAGTGTAAAATTACATGTACTTACTATATGGTTAGAGTTATGGATTAGGGTTTGGTTTAGGGTGAGTTGCATGTAATTATGCATAATTTATTGTTATAATGGTAAGTACATGTAATGTGGACCCCTTAAAATAAAGCGTTACGTTTTTAGTTTTGTTTTTTTTGTTGTCAAAGATATTACCCATGCCAGCTGACACAAGAAAATCACGTTCTTGCATGCTAACATTTTTCTTAGCTGTCTCTGCTTCATTCTTGAGGGCTGCATTTGAAGACCAGCTCATAATTATTATTATTCAATAATAATAATAATTATATATATATATATATATATATATATATATATATATATAATTATTATTATTATTATTATTTATTTTATTTTATTTTTTGTGGGAGAGAGAATGCTGGGTTTTAAATGTAAGTGTTGGGTTTGATCTGATTCTGATATCTAATGATACAAATGTAAAAAATATTTAATAGATAGTTTATACTTTTTATTCTTTCCATAAATGGACCAAGGTGAACATATTTAGACAGGTTGTAATCTCTGTTTTGTTTTCAGACAATTATATAACTTTCAAAAAAGTCCAGTACAAACATTACTGCCACTCGTCACCTGCAGCTGTCACAGTTGTTCGTATTTAAATAAAAATCGAAAAATAACTAACTGCTAGTTGGACAGACTAGTTCTTAAGGCACAAGCTGCATCTTGATTTTAGAGAGTCTTCTGGAGGTTGCATTTGTCGGTGACTTGACTCATTTTAGAAAAGTAACCATTAGATATTACAGTATTTCACACATCATGAAGAAAAACAGTAAATTTTATTATGATTAGTTTTCTTAAATGAGACCACCTCAATGACATGTATACGGCTGACAAATGCAACCTCCGAAGGATGCAGCCTTTGAAATGAGACGCAGCTATAGTCTTAACATAGAGGCTGAATTTATAAAACTGAATAGACACAAGCTAGAACATCTAATACTTAAACATGTATGTAAAACTCCCAAGAGCGAAAAAACGATGTTGTTAATTTACCAGAGATCAAAAATTAAATGCTGAACTCCTTCTGAGCTCAAGAAAAGCGTATTTCCGTGACCTAGTGGCTGAGCATGCCAGTCCTATAAACTGACAAAGGCCACTTTGCTGCCAAATCAAAACTGACAGCTGTTAATGAAGACAGAGAGCATTATTCATAGTTTCAATTTCACAGTCAGCAACATTCAGTGACCAGGGCAGAGCAGCATGTAAGTGGCAGCTCACACCGCTATTAGAATAGGTAAGGTCAAATCTTTCAATGTGTAATTAATTTCAGCAGCTGTTACTCCATGGGGGCAATGTAAAAGTACATTGCCTGTGGATTTCGTTGGTTTTAAGGAAAAGCGGTTTTAATAAGGAATTAATATTTGCTGTGTGTGAGAACACATTTGTTAAGACTTCATGAATACATAATAGCTTGTGCACGCAAATGCAAAGTCTCAAAGTCTCTGCTATTGTTGGTCTGTTTTGTTCTTTATTCAAGCAAAGAGCTTTAGTAATTGTAACCACAATGCAGTTATAGTTGTTCAGCTGAACAATCTATCTTATATCGCTACTGCAATTAAAGAAACTCACCTATTATAATATTTCCCCTGCCAATTAAAAAAAATAAAAAATAAATTGGCTATCAAATAATTGATGTAATTTTTTCATAAAGCTTCAGAGTATAAAGATAAGTTAATAGTAAATTATATTTTGTATTTTTGTAAATGATTATGAGATGCAAAGCCACAATTGTAGGATATAACCTAATTTTCATAATTATTAATTATTTATAATATTGTTATTTATTTATTTATTCTTTCTTTCTTTCTTTGTGCAGAAAAAAAAATTCCAAGAAAATGTGACATTTGCTTGTTGACTGCAAAATATTAAATAAATAAATAAATACATACATACATACATAAATAAAATCATATTTTTTCTTGAATCCTGTAGTTAACCCCTTAGCTGTCACTCACAGTTTTGAACATAGACATTAAAGTGCACTATCCAAACTTATTTTTTATAATTCATGAATGAAAAGATTTTGTAATATGATTTTGATGTACCATTTCCATGGTAATGCAATATCTGATTTTAAAATGGGTTTCAAAGGATGAATTTTGAGATTTTAAGTTTTCAACTGATATATAATTTCTTATGATTTCTAAAACATGATAGAGAAAAAGGCAACTAAGAAGACTTTCTGTGACAAAGGTCAGAACTCATGTTTAGATGTAGATTTTTCAGGTGCACTCAGGGCCGTTTCTAGCCATTTTGACACCCTAGGCGAAATCCCTATTAGTGCCATATATATATATATATAATTTCTTTTTCAGACATAATTTTCTTGTCACATTTAAATATGTGAGTTCCACAAATCTGAACGCATTAGGCTTATTTGTAAATTGGCTGTTAAGATAAAACATTTTGCACAATTTATTATCTGTGATACCATTATAGCCAATGGATGCCTGTATAGCTCTGTATAACAATCCCTAGTTGCTAAAAAATTGTCATCACACATAAATTAATTGTATTACATTTGGATTTGGATACATGTTTAGATATTATCAATGGCTACTTTTTGACTTTATCTGTTTTTTTGTTCAATTGTTTTGTTGTTGTTGTGTCAGTTATTGCAATATTATTTCAGTCAAACCTATAAAACCCTTTGTTACCCCAAACTACATAGGCCTATAAAAGACTGATCAGAGACATACAAGTAATCAGAATGCAGCTAGTATTCTTTTATTACTCATTGACGCGTGAACTTCCCCTTTAAATAACGTGATGCTCTGCCCACTATATGTATGACGCTACTCCCTTTAAGCGCTGTTGGAAGCTAATTAATTTTTTATTTTCTTTTTGGAAGCGAATTAATTGATTCAGCATTTCGACAAGCAGTTTAAGTATGTATTTATCTTAATTGTATTGATTTTAATTGGCTGTAAAAGTTTTATATGGGAATATTACACAACACACTGAACCTTTAACTCTGCATTGGCGCAAAAACGCACACCTTTTAGACCAGTTTTACATGAAACATGATTTCTTGACTGCCACAAATACTGCCTAAACAAAATACTGATTTTGTGCACTTTTTATGTACCAATATTTTAAATTGGCCTTTGAACTTGCATGGCTTGGGGGATCCAGTGGGGGCGGCAATCATATTTCAGGGTGTTCGTGCCACTCTTGATCACAACCCTGTTAAAATGTAGCGGCAGTACGTGCGCTCATTGGAGCCCCCTCCAGCTGGTGGCGCTCTAGGCGACCGACTAGCTTGCCTATGCCTAGAAACGGTACTGGGTGCATTCTTGTCATAAATTAATATATTACTTTTCCTACATAATTATTTAACAAAAAAAGTCTTAGGAGTCTTAGACCTTTCCAACGATATATAGTTTGTCATGATTAGATTAGGAATTAATTGTAAAATAGTGAAGTAAGCTTAGGCGTCCCACAGAGGGGACGGGTGACAGTTAAGAGGTTAAATTACCAAAAAAAAAAAATTACTTTAAAAAAAAAAGTTATTTGAATTCAGGAAGGAATATCTGGCCTGAAGGTAAAGCAGCATTCAGTCTATCAGTATTGCATGTTTTTTGATAAAATCAGTGCTGTTGCACACATGGTTTGTCCTCATTTAGAGGTTTATAAATGGTTTCCTCCTTCCCATAGTCAGTTCTGATTGCTCCCAACCCGTTTTAAAATCTCTCTGTGTCTGCAATCAAATTCCATTTATCATGTACATTTCCAGTGCTTTTGCTTTCTCCATCATAATACCTGTTGCTGTTCATTTCTGCTGTGTTGTCATGTTATATGCCTGAGTCACTGGCCATTTTAGCTGACATTGTGAAGCATGTTTTGTTACTGCCATGCTGATGAGGGCCTTCTGGCATTTGCTTGCATATGATATGCCACTGGCTCTATGATAATGAACATTTGCTGTCCTTGGGTCATTTGTTTCTTTGGTCTTTAAGCTGGATTTCTTCAGCAGATGGCTGTGAATTACCATAAACATCTTTGGGCCTGTTTGGATTCCATTTCCTGCTTGTTTAGAGTCTGTCGTGCTGACAACACTCTCCTATATGAATTTTCATTGCTGTTTTATTGCACACATCATGAACCATGTCAGTGTTTTACGTTAAGCCAAGATGTACATATAGCTTGAGAGGAAATTAAGTAGTTATTTTTTGGCCATTGTCAGCTGTTTTCACAAAAATTGCACTTAGATTCAGTATTGTCATTTTAGTTCCATTTAAATGTACAGACCTACCTATAAAATATATATAAAATATATCTTTATGATAACTTTATAATAAATAGATAGATAGATAGATCATAGAAGGATGCTGCTGTGATTTAGGTCAAAAATGCATAACTCAATACATATCAAACAATCTGTAAGAAGAGACAAAGCAATGGTGATCACATAATAAAAACAGTTACTCACACTTGTGTTGCGACATTACTGTTGGATCCAGTATAGTCGGCACAGCATCGTCTTTTAGTTTCAATCTTTTTGAAAATCCTGCGTCGAATTGTGCCTTGTTTGTAAATTAATCCACAGTAAAATGAAGT
This sequence comes from Onychostoma macrolepis, assembly GCF_012432095.1. Classification (NCBI taxonomy): domain Eukaryota; kingdom Metazoa; phylum Chordata; class Actinopteri; order Cypriniformes; family Cyprinidae; genus Onychostoma; species Onychostoma macrolepis. Next base: position 14,733,117 of record NC_081178.1, on the reverse strand, counting down.
GAACAAAGGACCAAATTTTTACTGAGGCGGTCTGGATCTTCATTAAAATTTAAGTTTATTCACTCTTTCCTAACATTGGGATCAGAAGGAAGGAAACGCAAACACTGTTTTTCCACAACTTGGCACTGCACAAAGTATTGTTGTCTTCAGAGCCATCTTTATCGTTTGGTTTCTGTGTAGACCTGCGTGTTCGCCTCTCTTGTAAACACTACATGTGCAAATCGGTGGGTGGGGCTAAACAGGCAGTGATGTAGAATCGGGCAGGCGGCGCTAAACAGGCAGTGATGTAGAAGCAGGCGTTGATCTTCTGCGGAGGCGGTGCTTATCCACACTATTACATCATAGAGTAGAACTTTTCAAAAACTGTCGTTTTGGCAGGCTGCCTGTTTTTAGACTAATGACAAAGTTTTGAGTTCTGAAACTTAAGCCGGTTGCAAACCGGGCGAGAAGCGCAGCGCAGCGCCACACCGCATCACGCCACATCTTTACATTGTTTTGACAGGCACCGTGGACAGATGCTGAATGGTGCCGCTGGTGTGCATATGCTCATAGAAAACAATGTGTTTGAATTTTAAAGACTTGGCGCGACGCGGCGCTGCACTTCTCGACTGGTGTGCGACCGGCTTTAGAGAATGTATTTTTTATAGTACAATGACCTCTTATATTTCAAAAGATCAAGGGAATTTTGGTTTCTTATGTCCCCTTTAATTTATTTTAAACCTGAAAATACACTTTTTTTTATCTCTCCCCCACCCCCACACACACTTTAAACACAAACAGGCATTATTACTTAAAATGAATAAAATTTGTTAAATAGAAAAAATAAATAAATCTAGATATAATATACAGTATAACATAATATATAATATAAGTAATGATTAAATGCTTATGCATATTAATGCAAAATGACATAATAGCATATCATCTATATAATATGATAGATATATAATAAGCTTGCACTTTATAGATTTGGATTGTCATTTTTGTTCCACTTAAATGCATAGACCTGCTTATTTCCTTAATTTATAATTTTGCACATTAATAATACAATATATATATTATATAATGATAGATAGATAGACAGATTCCACTTTTTCCACTTTAAACACAAATAGACATTATTAATTAAAATGAATAAAATTTGTTAAATAGGAAAAAAAAATGTTCTGTTGATATTTCTGTGCCACTTTGTTTCCATTTTCTCAAATTGTTTTGTTCATCTCATTTAAAGATTTGAGTCAGAGACATTTCTTTCAACTTTTGTTTTGGTAAACTTACAGAATGCAGGCCACACATTAGTACACACAAGATGAATGATTCTGGTTGTTTACACAATTGGTCAAAACTGCAGACAGGTAAACAAACATATCTGTTGTGCAGTCAAGAAGAAAGATGTGTTCTCTCATTGTGAGTTGAGTGTTCAAAGGCACATCCATCAGATCCTGAATCACAAGGATGTTGCCACTTGCAGTCATGTGGAAGTAATGCGGCAGTGCATTTGATCTATGATAATGACTGCATGCTTGATTATGTTTTGCTTATCAAGGATTCAACACAACCTTAGAGGTCAAAACTTTCAAATCGGCTGAATCTAACACACCTCGAAGCCTGAATTTCCCCAGCTCAACACAGCAATGAATGTTCTCTGAGAAATACAGCTGTAGTTCAGCAGAGCAATCTGTGGTGCAAATATTATTTGTGTACAGAGTTTATAGGATATTAATATTTTACTACAACTATTGACACGAATACACAAGTATGACTATTGCGGTCTTGTTTTATGTTTGCCATAATGCAGTTGCTCTGTGAAGTGCCTTTGCAAGTGAGAAAGATGTGCTTACTAGCTTAAATATGTTTCTGAATGTATTTTTTTATTAATTGGGGCACTGAACACAGGGTGCAAAGGTGAGGCGAGTAATGCAATATCTGAACCATTAGACTCCATTTGTCTTAAAGCAGAAAAGATCCTGGGCAGAGGTCTTCTCATTTAGATAATTAATATGATATCTCTGTTTTTAGTGTGCATTTTTGTAAAAAAAAAATAATAATAAAATATATATTATGTTGTGCCATGATTATTTTATTGCATGAGCAAAATAAGTGAGTGTAAAATAACACAAGGGTTGCCAGATAGATTTATATTGTAAAGGTCTTAAATAAGATGCTAGAAGGAAAAGTGACTTTTCTTGGGCATGGAAAAGGTATCTTTCTGTTTTTCCTTCAGGGCAGCGACATAAACATATAGTAATCAAAGCCCCTCATGAGGTTTATGTTTCTTGGTTGGATAGAAAGATAACATCATATTGTTTATTGCTTTTGTGTGAACTGATGGCGAAGTGCAGCTAACATTATCAGTGAATCCTGCAGAGCGTCCAGTGTTTTCATATGTGAGGGAATTACTGTTGAACAGTATCATTTCCACAAGCTCAGAATCCCACAGCAGAAAATTGCTTCAGTCAGGTGGCATATACTGTAGCATCCAATATGACTATAGCTGTTTCTGTGAGATAGACAAACACAGTAACCTTGACTGGAGAGTGTATGTTAGCAGCACATTCATTCTCGGGTTATGAGCTCAAAAGACCACCTACTAGCTGCCACTGAAGGTAAAAAAGCTATTGTTATTTCCAAAAACAGGCGAAACTTGCAATCCAATTGTGGTTCGATTCCTTATGACTTCAAATACATATAGTTGCATCTTATTTGCCTGTGACATGAATTGTGTGTGACATGAAAAATAAGATGAATATTCATATGTACAAAATATCAATCAATCAGTCAAAAACGGACGTGGGTGACATTTTGCTATAAAACCAAGGGCAAACTATGATGGTTATGTCTATATGAAATGCCTTTGAGAATTTAGGATGTAATTAATTATTCATATAGTGAAAGGCTTGCCCTTTTATTGCTCTGATATAGAAACTTGCTCTGAATGTACTGTATGTAAATGGTGTGATTCTCCTTGTGACCACACAGATCAATTACCACAATCAGGCAACATCCTTCATATGGCCTTAATATATAAAAAGAATAGTGCACTTTACGTGTTTTATTTACTTTCTACCATGTGTATCTTATTTTGTAAGCGTTTCTGTCAATGAAGTTCAAGTTCAAGTTTTTTTGGAACAGTTCTCACTATTAACTAAGACTTTTGCCTCAATAAACTCCTAATTTGCTCCTTATTAATAGGTAGTAAGGTAGTTGTTGAGTTTAGGTATGGGATAGCATTAAAGGATTAAGTTTTTTTGTTTTGTTTCATCATAACCGTCCAAGACTAAATCTCTTTCAGCTTTTCATTAAAGAAACTGGGATTATTGAAGCATTGAAACATTTGACTATTTAATTATCTATTTGAAGATAATTTCTGTTTATCCCTTGGTTGTTTATCAATAACCATACTGTAGATATCTGTTTGTGAAAACATCATGCCCATTTAAACTGAAGGTGAATATGAATGCATTAAAAATATTGCTATCTTTGATAATTATGTTTTGATAATTATACACATATGCATACATAAATACATATACACACACACACACACACACACACAAACAGACAAATAAATAAATAAATAAATAAAAATAGTAGTAGTTCTCTAAGTGTGTTTGCATAGTTACTGTATATAAATTGTTATTATTATTATCATTATCATTATTATTATCATTAAAATTGTCACGTTTTTTGTTTGGAATACAACTTTCCAAATCTTTATATCTTTAATGATTTTATTGCACAACTAATAAATTGCTAATCATTAATTTAACTAAATTTAATTTAATTAAACTTATTAATTTTGTAATAAATGTGTAAAACTAATAAATGTGTTAGCACAGACAATTCTATAAATAAAATAATTACAATATTTTAAAATACAATTAACAATATATATATATATATATATATATATATATATATATATATATATATATATACACACACACACACACACACACACACACACACACATACATATTGGCAGTGGCTATTTGAACTTAGCAATTAAATGTTATTTGCACTAAGTGAAAATAGCATATTTTCATAACAATAGATGATATTTACACTTATTTATTACACTTACAGTATTTACACTCATTTAAGTCCAAAAATAACAGCATTTTCTTTGCAATAAGTGTAAATAGTAGATGCTGCATCTACTATTTACACTTATTGCAAAGAAAATGCTATACTTAGTGCAAAAATGGCAGATAGTTGTACCTCATTATTGTAGTTCATTCTAAAACAGCATGCAGTAATAACATTGAGTCTAAAATTATCATATATCTTAAAGTTACTAACTGGATGCCGCCTTGTATTGGGATAATAAATCCCTCCCTACACCAAGATGCTACCATGTGCCCTACACCACACTGTAAAAAAAAAAAAGTTGAGCGAACTTAAAAATTATTTTTATTTTTTTATCAGCTTCAGCAGATTTTTGAGTTTGCTCAACTTATTTTTGTGGGAGATTCTCAACTTTTTGTTGTATAAACTTAAAACGACAAATTGAGAAAACTCAAAGATCTGCTGAAGCTGCTTGCCTTAAAATTTTAAGTTGGCTCAACTTTTTTTTTTTTACAGTGCACTGAGCATTTTACACAACACGTATCTTTTGTAATTTTATCTATGCCAAACAGAGAGGAGCTAGTGTAAATAGCCTGTGCCAATAAAGTGGGCTATTTGCACACAATATATATTTATTATTATTACATATATTGTTGTTGTTCTTGTCTTAACTTGTCTATGGCATAACATGCATGAGATGAATGATTTTGGTTAGTTACTATTGAAAAGCAAATTTACCAACCACTCGATGGGTAAATTCAGTATATGCCACGGCACGATAAACTTGCCAAACTTGCTGTAATGAGCCTTTTAGTCCAGCTGAGTTTCTTAATCACTGTAATCTCTCTGGGATCTCATTGTGCCAGTCGTTAAATGACTCAGCGTTTCTCTCCCTGACACATCATTAGCCACTTCATTTGTTTGTCCCTGTCAGAGGCCTGACACAGCATCCAGCCACACAAGACTTCATTGAAACTACTTTGTCTGGAACATATACAAACTGTGTCCACTGTAATTTGTTCTTTTATTACCACATATAATAAAACACCATCCGTTCGGCCAACCTGCCCGGATGTCATCTGCCCAAAATGATTGTTTTGTTTACATTTGGAGGTTTTATTAGTTTCTTTGGCCGGTGTGTTTTATAGAGAGCAGCTTTTATAGAGACAAATTTTGATTCTTCTTTTTTTTTTTTTTTTTTTGGAGGCCCCTTCATCACACGCTCTAAACTGCCACACAGACTTCTGTGATTCATTTTAATATTCAATCCATTAAAGTTCTTTTATTAGGCCACCTAAAAATAGAAACAAACAAAGATGGTCCAGTGAAGCGTTGGCCCTCTTGGATAATTTGGCCTATTCTGAGCACAGTGTGAATTAAATGAGGTGTTTCATTCTGTTTGCCACATTGATTCAATTAAGACGTGGAGGGATAATGAAGAAGTCACTTCAGGGTTGGCAGATTTTGCCCTTTAGTTTTTAATATGGAAGTTTTATATTTTGACTCGTGTCTCTTTTTATAAGCAACAGGGCAGCAGAGGAAGGATTCAGTATATTACACATCTGTTTGTGTTTATGGTGGAGCTGCATGGTGTCTGTAATAGAGATCCAGCAACACTCTTGTGTTTCATCTCCAGTGTTTTTCATACATGATTTCCAGTCTGATGCACACTAAGGCAGAATGTTACTGTAAATTTGTGTGTGTGGTGTTGTGTGTTAAGGGTTACTCAAACACAAGGGTCAAACAAAGGTAGTCATTTTCGTTTACAGGCAGAAGAGCATCTGAAACATTCTGATGTTCATTATCCTTCTCATTTTATGGTTCTGTGACTTGGCTAAATAGACTTAACGATGGGGCTTGTGCTATTCGGAAATGAAAGGTTGAGGGAGCTAATTAGCTCCCATTTACGACAGCTGATGCAGATGTTCTGCTTTCCTCATGTAATTCTTTTGTGTGACTATTTTTCATGAGGTCAGTAGAAAACACTACTTCAAATCCACATCAGTAATTGGCTACATTTTTAAATCAAGGACTAAATAGAAAAATTTGAGTAGTTTTACGAAGAAATGTATAATGTTTGTTATAAATACAGTAACATTTGATATACCAGTTAACTTTTTTAAATCTAGGTTTATGTTGATTCATGTTTTAACTATGTAAATTTAAACTACTACGTAGGTTTTAGTACGTAAAAAAAAAACATTAACCTAGAATACATTAATTAACGCACATTTAACCTTACTGTAAAGTTTTATCATATGTTTGAGATCTAACTTTTTTTTAAATGTTTTTCAAAGAAGTGTCTTATGCTTAATAATCCAGCATTTATTGGATCAGAAATACTGTAAAATAGTAAAATTGTGAAATATTATTACAGTTTAAACAACTGTTTTCTATTTTAATACATTTTAAAATGTAATTCATTCCTGTGATGGCAAAGCTGAATTTTCAGCAGCCATTTTTCCAGTCTTTTCCCAGTGTCACATGATTCTTGAGAAGATTCATTCTAATATGTGACCCTGGACCACAAAACCAGTCTTAAGTCGCTGGGGTATATTTGTAGTAATAGCCAAAAATACAGTCAAAATTATCGATTTTTCTTTTATGCCAAAAATCATTAGTATATTAAGTAAAGATCATATTCAATGAAGATATTTTGTAAATTTACTACTGTAAATTATACTAAATGTATCAAAACATAATTTTTTATTAGTAATATGCATTGCTAAGAATTCATTTGGACAACTTTAAAGGCGATTTTCTCAATATTTAGATTTTTTTGCACCCTCAGATTCCAGATATTCAAATAGTTGTATCTCGGCCAAATATTGTCATATCATAACAAACCATATATCAATGGAAAGATTATTTATTCAGCTTTCAGATTATGTATAAATCTCAATTTCGAAAATTTGACACTTAAGACTGGTTTTGTAGTCCAGGGTCACATATACAGATTTAATGCTCAAGAAACATTTCTTATTGTTAATGTTGAAACCAGTTGGTGCTTAATAAATAAAGTATATATAAATATATGCATATATAATAAGAAATGTATGTATGTATGTATGTATGTATGTATGAAGAGTTCAGATGCAAAATCCTCTAAGTGCCATTTGAAATTTTCTTCTAAAATGAGCATTTTTATCAGGCTCCTGTGTGTAGGTTCAGTAATTATAACTTTAATGGCAATGATTAGGTTCTTTTCATTTACATTAAAGTAAAATAACTGAACATAAACACAGGAGCCTGAGAATTATTATTATTAGAACTTGAAGTAGACATCTTCTGTAACATTATAAAAGTCTTTACTGATTAATTTATTTAGCCTTGTTTAATAAAAGTATACATTTCACAGCACAGGGTGTAAAACTTTAATGTTCTGCATACATGATTTAATTTTTTCTATATACAGTATGTTTTGTTTCTATTATAATACAGTGTTTTTAACTTTAGCATAAGTAGAAAAAATATGATACAGAAAAATATATTCTAGCACAACATATTGATCGTAAATATTTCATTAAATATTTAATGCATCATTGACCTCTTTTTTTTTTTTTCTTTTCACTGACAGGAAATGACAGATAAAAAAGGCAAAACAGATCCAGGAAAATACATGAGCCAGTCCTCAGTCGGCCTAACACTGAGGTGCATACACACCAACCATCAGCCTGCGGCACTGAAAACATCCATCCGTTCACGAGTGGCTCATCAGTGCGTGTTCCAGAATGGCAGAAGAGGTGGCGTGTCCGGGCAGCTTTTGTAATGTGAATCTGAGTCTGGCTGCGAGTCTCTGAGAGCACTGACACAGGCGGATACAAAGCTTCAGAGGTCAGATATATTCTATTAACCTGGCCGTACCACCTAACGACAGCTCTTATTTACCTGTCAGATCCTTTTTGTGTGGAGGAAACAAACGTATTGTCATGTTCAGTGCTGCTGACAGGGCCGCTATGCATTATTCATCTGCTCATGGTAATACAGCACTGTTCCTCTCGCTCTTACCCTCCCTTTCCTTATTTCGGCTTCTAATCAGACTCAGAAATAAGACCTGTTGAATAGAAATGAACTCTAATGCCTCTTTCTGCATGGCTGTTAAGGGATATAAATTACAACCACTCTGTCAATCCGGTCGCCAACTCACCAACCCACAGTCATTTAAATCCTTCCGGACACAGATTTCCTTCCCTGCCGACAAACTGCACGTTATTTAAAGAATTAGTTCACCTAAAAGTGAAAATTATGTCATAATTTTCTCATCCTTATGGAAGCTTATTTCTGACATGAAAATAAAAATATACCTGACTTTTTTTTGCAGTTTAAAAATTGCTAGTTATAAACTCAGAAGTGTCTGAATATAAACTAAGAATTGCTCAGAATCACGATATAAACTGAAGAAAAATACCTATTTTAAGAAATAAACTCCCAATTCTAAAGAAAAATTGCAGTTCTGTAGTGGAAACAAGTTTTTCTTCTCAGAATTTTGAGTTTATATCTCACATTTCTGAATTTTTTACTCATAATTCTGAGTTTATGTCACACAATTCTTTATATTTCACAATTCTGAGATAAAAAAAGTGTTACTGCAAGCTTGTAACTCACTATTTCCTTCAGTGGAGGTCAATAGTAAACAAAACTGTTTGGTTACAAACATTCAGCAGAAAAACTAAAGTTATACAGATTTGGAACCACATGAGGGTGTAGGAACTTATATCTGCAATGGAATGACAAAACAAAAAAGGTAATTGTGACTTTTATCTCATAATTCAGGCTTGAGATATAAAACTCAGAATTGTAGGTATAAACTCAATTCTGAAAAGAAAATATAAACTCCCAATATAAACTCCCAATTCTTGAAAGAAAAGTCTTATTGCAAGATTCATAAAGATTAAAGTTAAAAAAGTCAGAATTATGAGATAAAATGTCACAATTACCTTTTTTGATTTATTCCATTCCAGATAAAAGCTTTCTACATCCTCATGTTGTTCCAAATTTGTATGACTGTATGCTATTGACTTTTACTGTATGAAAAAGAAAACACTGAGACGTTTCTCAAAATATCTTACAACATGTGAGTGAGTAAATGATGACAGAATCATTTTGGATGAACTATTCCAAAAAGAAAGAGGCTGTCCCATCTTTCTGCTTCAGAATAGGGGAAAAGAAAAACCCATTAAGTAATTTTCTCGCGACTTTATCAGAATCAAAGTGGATCTCTCACACAAGTGGCTCTTGCCCTTTAAAGACCTCCTCCTTCCCTCTCTGAGTCTGGCAGAGCTGGTCAATATTTCAGTGAAGAAAGGTCTCTCAAGATGAGCAAAATCAATAACCTCTTTCACACCACATTCATCCTCTTGTTTGCATTTGCCTCATCAGCAGTAGCGAAACTGATCATCGGCCCCCTGGCTGAATCTGCTTGTTAGCTTGTAACTTGTAGTTGTTAAGATGTTGGTTTGTGAGCTGTGGCTTTTTGAGCACTATGCCATTATTAATTGTATTGCTATTTTATTGTTCTGTCCATATCATATGCTGCTAATTTGAATTTGACCTAAAAAGAAGTGACCTCTAAGAGATAAATTAAAGGGGTCATCGGATAACCATTTTCCACAAGTTGATATGATTCTTTAGGGTCTTAATGAAAAGTCTGTAACATACTTTGGTTAAAATTTCTCAATGGTAGTGTAAAAAACGCCTTTTTTACCCTGTCAAAATCAGCTCTGTTTTCAGCAAGCCATTCTAGTCCATGTTGCTTTAAATGCTAATGACCTCTGCTGACCCCGCCCCTCTCTTCCGTGGGGTGAGGAGCAGACTGTAAACTTCAGCCGCAAAACTGGCTAACTAGCATGTTATTAGGAAAGGCGATTTTCAAAGATTCATAAAAAAAAATTTTTTTAAAAACTTATACTCACTTCTTCTGTAGATGAAGCTGGATCACGAATGATTCGCGCGAACATAGACGCATTTAGGCAGATCCGGATCAGCGGATTCCCTTAAAAATTAAAGTAACGTTAATCCTCTGTGTCTTCAGCAGCTCAGATGTCGGGAGTAAATGACGACTGCTATGTTCATTATTACATCCAAGAACAAAAAACCTCAATCGCTTAATCGGAGACGTTCTTGTCTTCCCCTGCACCGGAGTCGACACAGTGGCGGACAGCTCTCAGCTCACTCAGGGCGGGTCTAAGGTAAGACGGTCTTGTCAATGAACTATCGTGGGAGCGGTCTATGCAGAACTACATCATTCTGGCAGGAGTCTCAGAACAGCCTGATTTGAGAAAGGGGATTTTAAAATAGGGATTTAAAAGAAAACACTGGGCGGATTTTTATCATTATAGGATGGATGTGTACACACACTTCCAACACACATTTATGTTCAAACAACTTGTAAAGTGAATTTTGCATCTGATGACCCCTTTAATCTAAACCCTCACTTTTACTGTTGAAACCAGTATTCTTCCTCAAACCTTCTGATCCTCAGATTACACAGTCAGTTTGAACTGTTCCACAGGGACCATTTATTCATTCCCTGTCAATGTGTTCAATCACTGTCCCTGCTGTCATCCGTTCTATTCAATTATCCTATTCTTCGCCATGTGTTTACATGACTTTAAGCAAACACTTAGAGGCTATGACACTCTAATCGCTAATGTCAAAAAAAGAGCATATTGGCACACCAGACGGTCAAGATTGGATGATGAATGGAGATCATCATTCTGCTGACAAAAGGCGTTTTTATGCATTAAAGTAAAAGCAGCATTGTTTTTATGCAAGCAAGATCTAAAACACAAATTTTCCATTATATTGATTGATTATTGATTGATTGGCTATTGATGGCTATTGATTGATTGATTGATTGATTGAATGAATGAATGAATGAATGAATGAATGAATGAATGAATGAATTCATGCATGCATTCATTCAACAAGATATAAAACAAGTATTTCATTATATCAAAGTGAATATTTTACCACTGCCTATTCTTCATTCATTCATTCATTCATTCAACAAGACATGAACCAAAAATATCCTTATATTATTATGAATATTTTACCACTGCCTATTCATTCATTCAACAAGATATAAAACACGTATTTCATTATATTATAGTGAATATTTTACAACTACCTAGTTCATTCATTCATTCATTCACCAAGATACAAAACACATTTTTTGTTCAATTATAGGGGATATTTTACCACTGCTTATGCATTAATTAATTAATTCATTCATTCATTCATTCAACAAGACATGAACCAAAAATATCCTTATATGTGACCCTGGACCACAAAACCAGTATTTAAGTGTCAATTTTTCGAAATTGAGATTTAAACATCATCTGAAAGCTGAATAAATGAGCTTTGATGTATGGTTTGTTAGGATCGGACAATATTTGGCCGAGATACAACTATTTGAAAATCTGGAATCTGAGGGTGCAAAAAAATCAAAATATTGAGAAAATCGCCTTTAAAGTTGTCCAAATGAATTCTTAGCAATGCATATTACTAATCAAAAATGACGTTTTGATATATTTACAGTAGTAAATTTACAAAATATCTTCATGGAATATGATCTTTACTTAATATACTAATGATTTTTTGCATAAAAAATCAATAATTTTGACCCATACAGTGTATTTTTGGCTATTGCTACAAATATACCCCAGCGACTTAAGGCTGGTTTTGTGGTCCAGGGTCACATATTATTGTGAATATTTTACCACTGCCTATTCATTCATTCATTCATTCATTCATTCATTCATTCATTCATGCAAAAGATATAAAACTAAATTTTCATTGTATTATATTGGATACTTTACCATTGCCTATTCATTAATTCATGCAAGCAAGATATAAATAACAAATATTAAGAATTAGAACTGTGTTGATGCTCACATTGTAGTAAACTATATATATGATGGATGGAAAAAGTCCAAAAACAGAAATACTTTTCACATGTAATTGTTTCTTTTAAGATCAATGAAAATAAATTCTGACAATCACTGCAGGAAATTAAATAGCATATAAAACACAGCATGACAAGAAAACACATGAAAGGTTCAAAAAGATTTCAGGTAAACACTTATGATCCTACATGCAAACTGACAGATCTTAAAGGTGAACTTTGTCATTTTCATCTCAAAGGTGTTCGGTGGGATTCAGGTCTGGGCTTTGAGCAGGTCAGTCAAGCTCTTCTTCACCAGACTCAGTAAATTATTTCTTTACGGACCTTTCTTTGTTTTTTGGCCATGCAGTAGTTGTTGTCTCTATATTTAAGGGAAAGTACTTTAATATTGGAGAAAATACCATTAATTGATCTGATTTTTTGTTTTGCGGTCAGCCTAGATTATAAAACATAAAAAAAAAAAAAATCAATAACCAAGGTTATTTAAAAATAGCAGTGGACAGATTCAGCCGCAGTTTTGTTTGGTAAACAGTCTGTGTTTCCATTTTCACATTGTTAATAAGGCAGGTTCACCCCCTGAGGTTCCTCCTGATGGTGAGATCCCTTATTATAATTGCTTTGTTGTAGCTGTGAAATCTGCTCAGAAATCGTATCACCTCTTTCAGCTGATTTTAATGCAGCATTCCACCATATCAAACCATGCGTAACACTTTCTTTCCTTTTTTTTTCACACTTTTTTTTTCTGAATACTTTTCCCCTACTGCATGCAAAACGTAATATTGTATTGAAGAAATTCGCATGCAAGAAAAGGGCAGCTCTTCAAAGGAACATGAAAAAGTGATGTTAAAGCTGAATTTGTCTTCTATGCTACGGGGCTCCTCTGAAGATTGCCCCAACCCTTCACATGACAGTTTAATGGAAAGTGTCACCCTGGGTAACTGCCTCCTTAAGACTGCAAAATAAACTAGTACATGCACTGAAGCATGACTGGAAGTGTCATCTTTTGATAGTGGTGAAGAAAAATTGCATTCATGATGAAATCACAAAACTATCTGATAATAGAAATAAACATGCCTGAAATATTGGATTTTGTTTGGTAGAAAGAAACAAGTCGCATCTGAGCGTGATTTAGGATGATATATTACAAAACTTTTATCTAGTTTTCTTGGTTGTTTTGCCTTTATTGTTTTAGAGGTTACAGACCAATTTTGGACGGTAATATCCTTGGATCTCTTTAAATTGAAGTCTCAGTTCTACTGTCTATATGAAATGCATAGATTGTGATTGATGAGACTGTGTATTGTGCATTCAGTTATTTAGCTCATTTAATAATAGTCAATATTTCAGTTATTACATACAAAATTCTCAGGAATCATAAAGGCTGTTTAACACAGAATCACCTTTACAGTTTTATCAGTTTCATGGCAAAATTCAAACAATAAATGTTATTTTAAGATTGTTAATATTACATAGCATGCTAAAAAAAAGTATAATCCACATACATTATAGTACAATGCATATATTTTGTATGTATAGCAATACACTCCTCTCTAGAATTAGTTTTTTCGGTTACACTTTATTTTGATAGTCCACTTTAGACATTCTACTAACTATAAGTAACTTTGTAACTACATGTCAACTAATTCTCATTAATTTACAACTACATGTCTACTAACTCTCTGTAGGTATAGGTCTAGGGTTAGTAGAATAAGTTGACATATACTTGCAAAGTTTCTCATACTCAGTATGTTGTATGTTGTAGACCCATCACAATAAAGTGTTAGAAGATATTAAACAGACAGTCTACTAATACTCTAATGACTGCTAGTTGACATGTAGTTGCAAAGTTACTTACTGTTAGTAGAATGTCTAAAGTGGACTATTGAAATAAAGTGTTACTGTTTTTTCTAGCTATGATTAAAATTAATTTGAATTAGTAAACCTTTATTCAACCTGGTTAAAAAAAAAAAAAAAAAAATCATTTGAAATGTTGTATTACCAAAGATTCATAAAGATGTTTGACTGATTATATCTCGACTACAGTTTTTATAATTATATACTGACATCATCAGAGACTTTTTCATTCAGTGCAAAACTTAAATGTTTTTTTCTTCAGAGTGACTCAAAATGATGAAGCAGTTTACAAATGCTTATCAAGAATTGGCCACTGAAAACTTATTCGTGATCAAAATGAAATTTACATGAGTAGGGAGATCACATTTACATAAAAATGGTAATTCATCTGCAATGAAAACTACATAAACTACAAAATCATTCAAATTCTGTCAGATTTACTGAATAGAAAAACTTTAGTTCACTCTATTTTGTTCCTTTATAAAAGCCTAAATTGCACAATATTGCTGTATAGTACCTGTTAATTTGAGCACCTAAATACATATGCGCCATTTTCCCATAAGATGTAAAAGAGGCATTAGAATGCAAGCTCTCTGAATCTGGTGAACATTCAGCCAGTAATGCAAACCTCAATGCAAGATCATGCGCTCTGAAATGCCATTTCACACACAGGTCACGACACCGTCCTGTTTCGGAGTATTCAATCTCCACTCTCTGGTTGTTTTGGAGAGCCGCACATAATGTAAGTCACCCTTAGACAACACATTCATCACATTCATTTCTCCCCTGAGGATGCTGAGGGGCCGTACAAGATTGATACCTCATCTCCTATGGTAAAAGGTTAGGGAAAGGGTCTGTGCTCAATTATGTAAAATTCAGGCCAACACAAGGCCCGTTGTTACATCAGCCTGTTTCCTGAGCTGTCAATCATATTGGTGACTCAGCTGAAAGGAACGCCAGCATCTGCTGCAGAGCTTATCTGTGCTGCTCAACTGCCTGAGCGCTGTCAGGTTGGCTAGCCACAGAGACATGTGGCCGCTCACGCTTTCAGGCTTTTGCTTTGTATTTTTCCCCTCACTCTTCCCCTCATTCCCTCTCTTAACTTGCATAGGCAATTCTGGACCTTTTTTCGGGTGGTTTCAGACCCAGTCTTTCATCCCAGCCCCCCTAAAAAATGTTTGATTAACTCAGCAGTTAGCCGCTTAAAATATGTGATTGTGTTTTCTCTCCATGTTTACAGAAAACAGATCGAAACAGACTGTAGCTATATACAGTTACTGGTACAGAAAGATCAAATATCAAGTGAATTCCATTATGTATTTCATATTATTTTTCTTTTTCCTTGTTTTTCAGAGATCAAATGATTGTGAGTTTGTTTTGTTATTTCATTTTGCATTTTATTTTATAATTATAATTATTATTTTTCTTTTTTCATTTCAGAGATAAAAGTTGAATTTTGTCAATTCCTTCGTATTTTATTTTATAATTATTTTTCTTTCATTTTTTTCTTTCATTTTTTGCGTCCATTTCAGAGATCAAATAATTGTCAAGATTGTCAGATCAAATGAATGTTTTTTTGTTTATCAATTATTTTCCCCCCTATAGCCCCCCCCCCCCACCTTCCTTTCAGTGATCAAGTGATTGGCAGTTTATTTTATTTTATTTTAGTTTAGTTTAGTTTCTTATCTTTTTTTCCTCTTCAATTTCAGATATCAAATGATTAGCAGTTTGTTTGTTTGTCCATCACATATGCATTTTATTTTTAATTACTATTTTTCTTTTCTTTTTTTTTCCTCTTTCATTTCAGAGATTAAATGATTGGCAGTTTTTTTTTTTTGTTTTTTTTTGATTTGACATCTGATTATATATTCATTCATTCACATATTGGTGTCAGTTATCAGTTATTAGTGTCATCTAATACATAACCCTACACCTCTGGTGCAAAATTGTATGGTACAAAATCTAGTTTTATCTGACTCCTCTTGCAAAGAATGGAAGTGTAGACAGACAGAAAGAAAGTTTGCTGATGCCATTTGCTTCATATGATTGAAGTTATGACAATTTCTAAACCTTTAAGTCGTGCTCCTAAATCATATCAGCCACTTAAAAAAAAGTGACAGAATGGGTTTTCTATGTCTATGTTGAAACATAAAAATTAATTTCATGGTGGTCATTAGCAGAACTGACTCATCATGTCCCTGAAGTCAGCTGATACTTTAAAAAAGAACTTCCACAAATAATGCTCAGGAATACAGTACAGCAAACTGACACCTTGAGAATGTACGTTATCTCTATAATAAATGCATTAAGGGGTAAAAATTGTATTCCTGCAATCACATTAAAGTTTAAGTTTTTTGTTTAACACAGTTAGTGAGAAAATGTTTCCATTGTGCCTCATTAATCTCATGAAATAAATAAATGTAGTAGATTTAAATAACCAACAGTGATTAATCTCATTCTCATTAATATTTTCACTGACTTTTTAAGATTTTTTTTAATTTAATTTTAAATATTTAAAATTACAATTATATTATATTATACATCTAGAAGTAACCTGAAAATTAGCTCAATACCATTAAAAACTATGGTGCTCCCATGTGTCTTGTCTAGTCTAATTTGTGGAGGACCTCAGCACTTTCATCCTTTTGTTAGGAGCGGTGAGGAAGAATGTCACAAGGAGGATAAGAAATGATCTGTCCTCCTAGCCCATGCCTGCATGACCAAATGAGCTTTTGAAATATTTAACGGCTGCAAACCTTAAAGGTCCCTCTGCTTTGAAAGAGTAATGTGTAATACTGTGGTTTTCCACAAATGGGTCATCGTAGACTCTGATGGTCTATTTCCAGAACGTCCTTGGTGTGCAAACGTAAAATCACAAAGTGATTGAAAAAAGTCTAGATGCTAGAGAATAGAAACATGCTGACGTCGACAGATACAACCGCACTCCAATCAATCTCTGTCACGCACCAGCTGTTGTCACTGAGTGCTGGCAATTTCCTATGTAAAGGGGTTCAGGAGATGGATTTGTTTTGGAAAACAACAGAAATCAACTGCTACATTTGACATGACGTGATAACTTCAGTTCCTACATCTGCTACTCTAGGTCCTGGGATGAATTTGTAGTCAGTGGATGAATTTTCGGATCAGTATAAAGCTTCAGTTATGATTTGTTGGTTTAGTGATAATGTTTTCGCTTTGATAGCAAAAGCTTTAACAGACACTGAAATAACTTGATAAACAAACAAAAATTCTGCTGTATATCGCATTAACTTGCATTTTGTTTTGTGATTCACTGAAAAGGCAGAAAAGCAATAGATTGAGATGGTCTGTGTGCATCAGAGCAGATTGTGCTGGCACTTTCCACCCCTGATGACGGCGACATTCAAAATAACAAATTCTAGTAGTGCCCATTATGAAACACACAACTGAAATGAAAGCACCTGCCCAGAAATTGGAGATACATGCCTGCTGTGAGCTGTTTCAGAAAGTGGGGACAGAATCGACTTTGGTGAAACATGGTGAGTTGAGTTAGAAAGTCAGTTTTGTGACTCACAGCGGTGTGCTGGTGGACAAACAAAGTGATTTGTTGAGACGGCGTGCTGTGTGTAATCTGCTATCAAGAATTAGCTAAGTAATTAGCCTTAATCATCTAACCCTTATATGTAGTGCCAAGACATTGATTCCTTTTCCCATCCTTATATAGTGCTAGACTTGTGTGATGCTTTGGGTATTGAGACATGTATTATGTTTATTTAAGGTTATGCATTGGTTGTGCCGATCTGTCTGTCTATCTGTTGTCTGTCTTTCTGGCTTTAAAGCTTGGCTGTTAGTCAGCTTTAAAGCTTTTTGCAAAACCACCCAACAAGGTTTTGGCAAAGCAACGCTCAAATCTTGTCTTGGTCAACTTTGTTTTTCCAGTTAGAAATTAAATTGAGTTTTAATTTACTTTAAATGGATAATTCACCCAAAAATGAAAATTCTGTCATAAATTATTCACCCTCATGTCGTTCCAAACCCCTAAGACCTTCGTTCATCTTCAGAACACAAATTAAGATATTTTTGATGAAATCCGAGAGCTCTCTGACCCTGCATAGACAGCAACACAACTACCACGTTCAAGGCCCAGAAAGGTAGTAAGGACATCGATAAAATAGTCCATGTGACATCAGAGGTTCAACCTTAATTTTACAAAGCTACGAGAATACTTTTTGTGCACAAAGAAAACAAAAATAATGACTTTGTTCAGCAATGCATGCCACGATGCATGTGTGTAATTGTTGAATAAAGACAATTTCTATCTATGCAGGGTCAGAGAGCTCTCGGATTTCATCAAAAATATCTTAATTTGTGTTCTGAAGATTTGAAACAACATGAGGGTGCGTAATTAATGACAGAATTTTCAGTTTTGGGTGAATTGTTCCTTTAATTATACTTGGAACACATTGGAATTTAAAAGGCAGATATACATTTTGTTCATGAAAGGTTGCTTATAAGAATAAATAATAATAAGAATTTTGTTAATACGAATGAGTAATTTTCACAAAATCAGCATTTTCAGCATTTGACATGACATGCTAAATCACAAAATATACCTTACATTATAGTCTGGAATCAGTAATATTAATGTTTTTGAACAAAAAGTCACTTATGCTCACCAAGGCTGCATTTATTTGACCAAAAATACAGTAAAACAGTAATATTATGAAATATTATTACAGTTTAAAATAACTGTTTTCTATTTCAATATATTTTCAAATGTAATTTATTCCTGTGATAATAAAGCTGAATTTTCAGCATCATTACTCCAGTCTTGAGTGCCACATGATCCTTCAGAAATCATTCTAATATGCTGATTTGCCACTTAACAAAACAGTTGTGCTGCTTAATATTGTTGTAAAAAATAAAATAATTAAAAAAAAAAAAAACCTTTCTATCAGGATTCTTTGATTATTTTTTTGTAACTTATTTCAAAAATTGAAACTTTCATATATCTAGATTCATTACACGTATAGTAAAACATAAAAAAAAAAATTGTTTTAATTTTGATGATTAGAGCTTATAGCTAATGAAAGTTAAAAATCCATTATCTCAAAATATTAGAATATTGCCTAAGATCAATCAAAAAAAAAAAAAAAAAAGAGATTTGCAAAATAGAAAAGTTCAAGTTCTTTGAAGTATGTTCATTTATGCACTCAAAACTTGGTTGGGGCTCCTTTAGCACAAATGACAGCATCAGTGAGGTGTGGCATGGAAGCAGTCAGCCTGTGACACTGCTGAGGCACTATTCGACTGTTTCTCATCTTTCTCTTGAAAATATCCCATAGATTCTCTATGGGGTTCAGGTTAGGCATGTTGGCTGGCCAGTCAAGCACAGTAATATCATGGTCAGCAAACCACTTGGAAATAATTTTGGCACTGTGGGCAGGTGCTAAAGTCCTGCTGGAAAAGGAAATCAGCATCTCCATAAAGCTTGTCAGCAGATGGAAGCATAACGTGCTCCAAAATCTCCTGGTAGACAGCTGCATTGACATTGGACTTGATAAAACAGAATGGACCAACACCAGCAGACATCACGGCACCCCAAATCATCACTGACTTCGGAAACTTCAAGCAGCTTGGATTCTGTGCCTCTCCAGTATTCCTCCAGACTCCAGACCTTGATTTCCAAATGAAATGCAAAATTTACTTTCATCTGAAAAGAGGACTTTGAACCACTGAGCAACAGTCCAGTTATTTTTCTCCTTAGCCCAGGTAAGATACTTCTGATGTTGTTTCTGTTTCAGAAGTGGCTTGGTAGCCCTTTTCCTGAAGACTTCTGAGCGTGGTGACTCTGACTCCAACTTCAGTCCACTCCTCGTGAAACTCTTCAAAGTGTTTGAATCGGCTTTGCTTGACAGTATTCTCAAGCTTGCGGTCATCCCTGTTGCTTGTGCACCTTTTCCTACCCAGTTTCTTCTTTCCAGTCAACTTTGCATGTAATATGCTTTGATACAGCACTCTGTGAACAGCCACCCCTTTCAGTAATGACCTTCTGTGACTTACCCTCTTTGTGGAGGGTGTCAATGATTGTCTTCTGGACCATTGCCAAGTCAGCAGTCTTCCCCATTATTGTGGTTTCAAAGAACAAGAGATACCCGGAATTTATACTGTAGGGATGGTCATTTAATGAAACTCAAATGTAAATATTCTAATATTTTGATATACTGGATTTTTGACTTTCATGAGCTGCAAGCTCTAATCATCCATTTTTTTATTTATTTTTTAAATGTCTTACTTTACAAGTAATGAATCTAGAATATATGAAAGTTTCACTTTTTGAAATGTTACAAAAAAAAAAAAGTATTTCACTGTTTTATTAATCATTTTAATACGTCCTTGCTGATTAAAAGTTTTAATTTCTTTCAAAAAAAGAACCCAAACATTTGAATGATAGTGTACAAAAACCATTTAATGAAATGCCACAAGCAGTCTTGAAATCTCATTGTATTCCTATCTATTAAATGTATTAAAGTGCAACTCGATTTTATCATGAAATACTGCATTTTGTGTTACAGTAAAAATGCATTTAGCCCATAAGGTCATTAGGTAACACTTGCCTCCATATACTGCACATTATACGCGCTCTGCATGTGCTGAGGGCCCTTATGTTCTTTGGCACTCTCAAGCCTGACCTTGGAGGCCCCTCACAGCGAGCACTGGGCCATCAGGTTCAAAATCCAGCTCTGACTGAATCACTAAGTATAGTAGTGAACTTTTCTTATATAAAACTTCCCTTGTGGTTTGTTCGGAATGGAAAAGTTTGTTGTCTTTTTAGTTTTGAAAGTGGATTAATTTTCCCCGAGTGTCACACAGATAACCTCCGAGCACCTTGGTTTGTGGGGACTGAGACAAGGAGAGAGGTAGATGTGTGATAAGGAGTTTCTGTCATCTACTCCCCCTGCTCAGCCACCCTTATGACTTATTACAAAAGATACTGACACCCTTCCTGACGTGTTGTATCTATCACGAACCTCCACTCTCATGGCCCGCTATAATTTGGATGCCGGTGATGGCTATATTTAGTCCATTCAATGTCAGTTAAGGACAGCAGCATATCTACAGTGTAAGCATAATGGAAGTCCTCTCACTAGTTTCCATACATCTTCTGTTTAGAAATATACAATGATTCATGATGTCGAACTGTTCAGAGAAAGACTATTTTATTAGGTTGTGTATGCTTTGCATGTATTCGTAAATATAGTGTGATTTGAGTGAGATCTCTTGAGAATAAGATGATGTAGGAACATGATTTCCTTTGGCAATGTTTGTAGAATATTTTTACAGTTCATTTCATTAGATTAGATGCAATCCAAAGGCGTGTATTTTCCGATTGAAAAAGTGTAGAGTAATTTACAGATCTTCAAATGAAATTCATATTTCCTTTTTCTTAATGCACAGAACATTTATGACTACAATAACTGAGCCATTGTGGAGGAATGAAGATGACAAATAGCCAATTTTACATGGCAGAACTAAATTGCATTCTACTGAAAATGACTATAAAAGATCTGTTTCACTGGCTCTTAATCTAAGTGATGCAGTTGATGGTCGTAAATGAGAAAAGGACGGGAGACAGAGGATGGTACAAGTTAATGTAGGTTCTTTTGTTGTGATTTCTGAGGTTTGACAGCTAAGATATGTGGTCAGATTTCAAACATCACATCAAACTGGGTACAAAAACAAATGGGATTATGGTTTAAAGAGGTAGTGTGCAAAAAAAAAAAAAAAAATGAAATTCCGTCATCATTTACTCCCCCTCTCGTCATTCCAAACCATACTTCATTCTGCAGAGAAAGAAGATCATTTGAAGAATGTTGGCAACCAAACATTTTGGTTCAGTTACCGTTGATTTTCTCTGTACACTGCAAAAAAAAAAAAGATTTTCTTGCTCAGTATTTTTGAGTTGTTTTCCATTACAAATATCTTAAATCAAGTTACAATATGCATTTACTTAAGAAGTAAAATGACTATTAGGTCAATTTGATTAAGCGCTGTTTAAAAAAAAAAAAAACTTAATTTAAGGGGAAAACAAGATTATTTTTCTTACCCCACTGACAGATATTTGTTTGTTTCTCATTTTACTTCTCAAGTACTCAAGTAAATGCATCTTTGAAAACAAGACAAAAATACTTTTCTTTTCTTCCTGTTATTTTACTCCAAGAAGTAGCTGACCTTTTCTTCGTCAGAACAGTAAAAAGTTTGTTTTGTTTGTTTTTTTGCCATTTTTGCCTTTATTACGATAGGACAGATCAGAGCTGACAGGAAGCAAAGTGGGGAAACAGATAATGGGATGAGATCAGGAAAGGTCCTCGAGTCGGGATTTGAACTTGGGACGTCCATAGCACAATGTCGCTGTATTTCGGCTATCGGCGCTGACAATAAAGAATATTTTTAGCTGAAACTGTGATCCTTGATACATAAAAGGCAAGTCAGCCGTTACCAGCACTTGGAAGTCAGAAAAAGCATATACAGGCAAGACAAAATTAATACCTCCTGAAATTAATGTCCCTATTGAGGCGTTATAAAGCGAAATGATCGGTCCGTGCAAGAAACTGAACAATATTAACAACATTATCACTGTAACAGTAATCCGTAGCCTCAGGCAAACAGTCCAGAGTAATGTCCGGTTTGCGAATAAATTATTGTTTTGAAAAACAAGATTGAGTTACTCAGTCATGCCTGACAGTCACTCCGACTTAACCCTGTAAGTTAACCCTGTAACCCAAATTTAGAAAAAAAAATAAGTTTTTTTGGGAGGGCTCTAATGCAGAAATAAATTAGTTTTAACATTTTTTATATATATTTTTATATACGTTTATAGTGAATTGTAATATTACAATGTGCCTTTGGGGTAGCAGAATTTCAGTGATTTTACTAACTGTCTGAACAAATCTAAAGAAGATCTTAAGGGTTCATTTGCAGGGTATACTGCTTATGTAGCCCCATAACAGCAGCCTATATATCCATACACAAATAATCACACAATAATAATAATAATAATAATAATAAGACAAGTCATGTTTAAATGAATATTATTTTTATTATAAATATATGTTCAATCAAAACTATTTACTGGTATTTACAATGTCTAACGCTGTTCATAGCCATGTTCAATTCCTATAGTCTCATAATGATTTTATAAATGCTCCTTTCTTTTGAAAACTGTACTTATTGGTGTTAGATGTCAGAGCCTTGATCAGATCTTCTGACACAAACTTTGTTCTGATGCAAAAACGTTCTCCAGTGGTGTATGATGGGAGACAACACCATTAGTGATATCCTCATGAGCGAAATTAATGTTGAGAGATAAAATCCTTTTTCAGACAGCTTTACCTGTTACAGCGCATGGTCTGTGTTCTTGAATGGCCTGGTTTTGTTGGCATGATGTTCACATAATCATCAGAGGGGCCAACATAAATGGGTGGTAATTTTCCTTTTCCAGTTCAAAGGCATATATGTGACTCTGGACCACAAAACCAGTCTTAAGTCGCTGGGGTATATTTTTAGCAATAGCCAAAAATACATTGTATGGGTCAGAATTATCCATTTTTATTTTATGCCAAAAATCATTAGGATATTAAGTAAAGATCATGTTCCATGAAGATATTTAGTGAATTTCCTTCCGTAAATATATAAAAACTTACGTTTTGATCAGTAATATGCATAGCTAAGAACTTAATTTAGACAAATTTAAAGGTGATTTTCTCAGTATTTAGATTTTTTTGCACCCTCAGATTCCAGATTTTCAAATAGTTGTCTCTCGGCCAAATATTGTCCTATCCTAACAAACCATACATCAATGGAAAGCTTATTTATTCAGCTTTCAAGTGATGTAGAAATCTCAATTTTGAAAAATTGACACTTATGACTGGTTTTGTGGTCCAGGGTCACATATTACTTTTTATCATTTGTATCAGAATCCATCTCAAAGTCTCTGTTCCCATTTTGGATGGCCTCAATATCATCTTATATGTTATAAAATTATGACCTTACCTGTCTAGTAGCTTTCTGAAATGAAAAAGAAAGAAGAAATAAGGCTAAATAATCTCAATGCAAGTCAAACCCAATCATACTTAAACATTTTAAAGAATTCACCAATTTTGCAGTTTTCCATTACAAATAACAGCACGTATAACCCCCACATTCCAGAATGGTATCACCTGGCTCTCATGCATCAAGCACACATTTGAGCAAACAAGTTAAGCCCAGAAAAGAAAACAGAACCAGTTAAGTATTTAAAATATAGTTTTAAATATTGCATTACAAATCATTTCAAATTATCAAAGAAATCATTTATTTTTTAAATTCAACTCGAACTTATCATTTACTGTAATAATCATTTAATTTGGAATAAAACTCAAAATGGTAACAAATAAGACATTAAAAATCAATATTATATTTTGTCACTGACAAAAATGGTCAAAAAAGTATATTGCTAACAAATGAGAAGTACAATTCATTCATATAATGTGTAAGGTGCACAGGCAAATTTTGAACAATTTTGGCAAATTTTAAAATTACAACACTGACATAGCAAGCTCAAAATCTAATTTAATCAAGTAATTAACAGTACCTTAATATCTGTGTGATCTACACATATTACTAATCACAGAAAAAAAAAAATATTTTAGGCATTATACTTACTTGCATGTTGATTTATCCAGTCCAATAAAAAAGGTGAAGTCCCTTGAAGCAAGTGTGCAGGATGTGTAAGTTTATGGCCAGGTAAACAGACCTACAAAATATACCACCCAACAACATTGCAGGACTGAACAATAGGACTTACTAGTTGTGTAAATGTGATCTTAAGGGCAAAAAAACAACTAAAGGTTTATTTTAATGGAGCTAAATCTGACATTACAGTATTGCAATATTACAACTGTGGGCCTTACAGGGTTAAAATGAGCCAATATACCTGCGTATATTATGCTGGTTTTCGCTAACTCATTCAGCGCTTCAGTTCGTCCAGTGGTCACTGAACTGAGGAAACATTTCCAACTCGGACTGAAGAACTGAGCTGCTGATATGAGCATGTCTGAACAGAGTAGTTGAAAGAAGGACTATGGGAAAGTTTGTATGGTTTCTCGTGGTTTATGTAAAAAGGTGAGTTGATTAAGACTAAATTATTCACGTTATAACTGTAGACATGTAAAACATCCATGTTTCACATCGTTATTGTGTGCCTTAATAATATAATTGAGTATGTGGCATCGAGTGATTACGTAAACGAACGAATCAGTTACTTGAACTCATTAAACGTTCATTGAAACGAAGTGTTCAAAAGAACAGAAAAGAATCCTTGAAGGATTTGCATTTTATGAATCACAAAGGATGACCGTTTCAGCCAAAAAATCTTCTTTCCTGTTCTACTCAAGAAAAAAGTCACCTAATTCTTGGATGGCCTGAGGGTGAGTAAATAAACAGCAAGTTTTCATTTCTGGATGAAATATCCCTTTTAGACACAATCTTACAGTTTTTTCATTGGGAACGGCCACTCCGAGTTGAAGTTCGCCGGCTGTGGCTCCCTCAAGCACGCCGGCCGTTCCGGTCATTTTAAAGTCGTGTTGTGTCCACAGGAGCAGTTTTAATCCAAGTCTTGTCATGTCCATGGAGACTCGTCTGGGGCAGGCGGCTCCTCTAGTCGCGGAGGCCATTCCCAGTCGCCTCTCCTGTCGCGGAAGTGGAAGCGGTTCCTGAGTCAACCCTGTGAGAGCCCCTGACTCCACATTCAGCCCAAGGAGGGCTGTGGATCTTCTGTCATGCCCAGTAAAGGACCTCAGATTCCAAGCCTAGCTCAGTGTCGGCTCCTGTTCCTGTGTTTAGCCCACAGAGAGGGCTTCCTGTTCCTGTGTTTAGCCCATGGAGAGGGCTTCCTGTTCCTGTGTTTAGCCCATGGAGGGCCCCGGAGCCTGTAAGTTCCCCCAAGGAATATATATTCTTATAATTGAGAAATAGCTGATTCTGATCTTAATGAATAATTCCAAGTCTTTCCATACATGGCCATGCACAATAAAAAGGCACTTGTCCAGGGAGAGGATAAGGTGGACTAGGGAGAGGAGTAGTTGGACCAGGACTGTCTGGTTTGGTTCAGCTACCAAATCAGACATCAAGAGACTACAGCGGACAGTCAGGACTGCTGAGAGGATTATTGGTGCCCCCCTGCCCAACCTCCAAGATTTTTACATCTCCAGAGTGAGGAAAAGGGCTAAGAAAATCACTTTGGACCCCACACACCCATTCCAGTCTCTCTTAGAATTGTTGACTTCTGGTCTGTGCTACAGAGCACCGACCACCAGAACAGCCAGGCACAAGAATAGTGTCTTAACGCAGGCTATTTTCAGCCTGAACAATTGTAGAACATTCATAACAATACAATGTCCATCATAACTGACACATTTATACAGAGAAACCCCACCCCACACACACACCACCCACACCACCTTGCATAGATAGATAGATAGATAGATAGATAGATAGATAGATAGATAGATAGATAGATAGATAGATAGATAGATAGATAGATAGCCCTAGGCTATTATTTTTAGGCCCACATTATTATTATTATTATCATCATCATCAGTAGTTATTATCATTACTAGGCTATTGTTATAATTGGCAGTAGCACCAGACTTTTAATGTGAGCTTGCAGACATTATTATTATTATTATTATTATGAGTAGTAGTAGGCCTATCATCATTACTAGGCTATTGCTATATAATTATATGAGGTTACATGCTTTATTGTTGTTGTTGTTGTTATTATTATTATTATCATCAGTATAGGCCTATTATCATTACTAGGCTATTGCTATAATTGGGAATTGGCACCAGACCTCTGATATCAATTTATGCTTTATTATTGTTATTATTACTAGGCCTAATAGTAGGCATCATCTGCATTTTTTACAGAAGCTTGCAGATAGGTGATGTTAATGTGAGACTGCTTTGCCATGCAAAGATCCTCAATTCTTGGCTCAATATTTGATAAACATAGCCTCAAATCATCCTCGATTTGTGCACGATTGCGGTATTTCGTTTTGAGTGCAGTCATTTTTGACAATCCTGCCTCACACAAATATGTTGACGCGAAAGGAAGGAGAATCTTCAAGGCGACGTCACAGAGTTCAGGATATTCCTGCATCAATGCTGCCCAGAATGACGAAAGAGGGCAGGAGCTAAAGAGTTCCTTCAGTCTACTGTCACTCTTCAGCTCAATTAGCTGTTCCTGCATATCAATTGATAGCTCGCTTGCTGTGCACACAAACGGATCTCGAACCCAAGCAAAAGAGCGATAATCCTCTTTAAAGTACGTCACAAATTGTTTTCTCATTGCTGACAGGTGCTCAGACGCTGATTGAAATAGGGAGGAGAAATCGTGTGACGTGCCTGCATCAGAGATAAAGTCTGCAAGGCTGGGGAACATGTCACAGTTCCATCGACTGATGCGGCCATGCCAGAGGTCTAGTTTTTGTGTGAAGGCAGTGAAAGACAGGTTGAGGCCGTTCAAGCGGTCAAATATATCGACCAAATAGGACAGAGACGCAAGCCACATAGTGTCATCCAGATGTTTCGCCAGATCTGATTTGATTTCTGTCAAAAACCACTTCACCTCCTCTCGCAGCTCATACAACCGCTGTAACACCCGCCCCCTGGAGAGCCAGCGAACTTCAGTGTGCAGAAGCAGCTGTTCGTGCCCTGACCCCATCTCCTGGCAGAGGACCCCAAACAAGCGAGAGTTTAGCGGCCATGATTTGATGAGATTTATCATTTTCATGGATTGGTTCAGCACGGAGTCAAAAAGAACCAGCATTTTTTTAGCAGCTGCTAATGCTTCGCGATGGACCATGCAATGTGTCCATTTCACAAGTGGAGCTACTTGCTGAACGCGAGCAGCTAGGCCACGCTCACGCCCTGTCATTGCCTGCGCACCATCCGTGCATAGGCCAACGCATCGGTCCCAAGCCAAACCATTTTCACGGATTTTTCGCATCCGTAGCAAATATTTTGAGGGGTGTTTTTGACAATTGAGAGCCACCAAATGACGAATATGAAAAAACGAATACGACAGTTTCGGACTCAGTCAGGGTGCAAGGACCTTAAACTTTTGAGGCTTGCGCAGCTTCTCGAGGAGAAATCAAACAAATGAGCGCCGTTTTCTAAAGTCTATGAGCGCAGCACACAAATAAACTAAATTGACATACTGCAGTTAAATTTCAAAATGTGGTGTTTTTATATTTATAACATTTGAATACAGTTCAGCAACATACACACGACCTGACGACCAAGAGAGCTGACAATTGACCATCACTTAATTTACCATCACCTCACGATTGAAAATGTGACACTGATTTCATATGACAGTTCAACAAACAAGTTAATAATATTAAGTCACTTACATTTTAGACGAAATAATGACTGTTTTGGTCTATTTTAGCAGCGAAAATAGATCCGATGAATCCAAACAAAGATCACAGCATAGCGCATCTCACAGCAACACTCAATCGTGTTTTGAATGATTCAGTGTTTTGAACGAATCGGTTGAGTCAAAGATTCAATGACCCATGCACAAACATCTGTCTCATTCTTGATGAATCGGCCGTTTGAACGAATCGTTTGAATGAACGACTCAATGACTCGCTTAATAAAACCGCTTATCACCTGCATTTGCGCTCACTATCGACAAACCAATCAAATTTGTTCAAAAATCTTTTTTTTTTTAAATCAGTCCAAACACATTTTAATTTTTATTCAGGAGTTATGTATACACAAAACTATAACTTTTTCTGACAGTAGTTTAGTGGAAAAAAAAATTTGCTAATTTTTTTTTTTTTCAGTTTCTTTTTCCTCCTATCCTGTATCCTACTCGCTAGTATATGTAGAAAAAGGTATTCAGCATTTTAAAATTTTTGTATTTGTATTTGTATTTTGTATTATTTATTTAACAAAATGTGGTTTTGGACAGAAAATTAACTATTTGGCTTACTGTGCGATGTAGGTGTGTTGCTGTGTTAAGAGTTTAGAAAAAGTACTTTAAGTATTGGTAAATGCTTGAAAGCAATTGAAAAAAACTGTAACATAGTGGCTATGTTTATGCAATTGGTCCCAGCATGCAGCTTGACACAAAAGCACTTTAGAGAAAAACGGTTATGCAAGTAACATAACAGCATTAGGTTTTAGAGATTTTACCCATTCATTGGAGCATTACATTAGTTGTAGGCTACAATTCTTGGGAACAGACAGTCTGTTTTGGCCTTTGCTTCTCAGCAGGTGGTTGGATACAGCGCAGGAGATGCAGAGAACTTAAAGAGTTCTGTCTCTCTTGTCAGCTCTTTCTCCTTATGTTGGCTGATTTATGCTGTGTTTCCTTGCTCTTAAAAGGTTTAGTTATTTGTAGCAACCTTATTTTTTGTTCGGGCCATTGTTAAGAATTGCACACTTTCCTTTGCTGCCTTTCACTAAATATATTATCAAGAATGTAAGAAAAATGTATTGCATATACATTTATGTATTACATATCAATAAATGTATATGATATAAATATAACAGATATATAATAGAAGTAAAAGATACATACTATGCTACAGGGCTGTTGAATGCTTGAATCTAATTGGTTGACGAAGAGACGCAGTTGTCGAACACTGTTTACACTTTTAATCTCTCTCGCTCTCTCTCTCTTTCTCTCGTAACTGCATTAATAACGAAATCGCCCACAACGCATAGAACTAATTTCGGTACATTGCAGCTTGTTTCCATTGTGGTTTGTTAATTTCATTTTGTTGTGGCTTGTTGCCGTTGTGTTGCGACTTGTTTCCGTTGTTGTGACTTGTTTCCTTTGTGATGCAGCTTGTTTCCGATGTGTTGTGTTAATTTCGTTGTGTTGCTGCTTGTGTCCATTGTGTTGTGCTAATTTCATTGTGTTGCTACTTGTTTCCGTTTTGTTGCGACTTGTTTCCATTGTGTTGCGACTTGTTTCCTTTCTGTTGCAGCTTGTTTCCATTGTGTTGTGCACTAACGGGCCACGGTTAGCAACGGAGGCATAGGATAAGATGTGTCTTGATATACATCATCTGAACAAGTGCATTATTTTCTAATAAATCAACGGCCCATCATCAATTATTCCTTGCATATATATATATATATATATATATATATGCACACACCATTCAGGTGCGACAAGTCACCAGCAATTACAACAGTGGTGACCATGGGAATGTATTACAGCACACAATTCATCGCAGCCTTCACCGCAACCACCCAGCCACCCCATGCTAACTGCACGCCATCACCAACAATGCACGAAATGGGCCCAAGATAACTGAGACTGGACTGTGGTCTGACGAATCAAGATTCCTGGTGCATCACAGATACACTGATTACCAATAGAGGCTATGGCACATGGATGCACTGTGGGGCGGACATAGGCCGGTTATGCTGTTGAGAATGTTTACCTGGCCCATTATCCCAATAGTACAATTCCTGACAGCTGTCAAGTATCTGAACATTGTTGCGGACCAAGTGCACCCAACTGCCAGTGATGGCCATTACCAACAGAATAGTCCACTATGCCACACTGCCAGAATTGTCAAGGAGTGGTTTGAGGAACATGATGGTGAATTTCTGTTAATGCCTTGGCCTCCAAATTCACCTAATCTAACATTAGTGGTTGACATTATGGTACCAGATACTGCCACGTGCCTGCTGTTTTGTGGGCTAAAGTAGGTCCTACAGGTTATTACTAGATATATGGTCATACTGTAATGGCTCATCGATGTGTATAACAAAAAATAAATGCTAAATGAAAGAAAAGAAAATATAAAAAAAATATAAAAAAAGCACCACTTCTCATTTATGCACTACAATAACTAAAAATAAAACTGAAATATTTAAATAAATACTAATTCAAATCAAATCAAATTTTAAAAGATTTAAAATCAACCTGTTATTATTGTTAACTATTAATAATTGTTACTATTAACTACTAATAACTGACCTATTAAAAAAAAGTATTAAAAATGACAAAAACGCACAACAAAATTGCTAAAACTTTAACTAAAATTAAAATGAAAAAGGAAAATATAAAAATAAAAACTATAATAGTATCTAAATGATACTAAAATAATACTGGTATGTATACTA
Organism: Onychostoma macrolepis; assembly: GCF_012432095.1. Lineage (NCBI taxonomy): Eukaryota > Metazoa > Chordata > Actinopteri > Cypriniformes > Cyprinidae > Onychostoma > Onychostoma macrolepis. The sequence continues at coordinate 14,702,114 of NC_081178.1, read as the reverse complement.
AATACATTGTGTTTCATATGATATTTTTTTATTACATTGTAAGATGATCATGCACGATTAAATTATTTGTTATGCATCAAATTATATACAGTATATTAAACAACATACAATGAAAGAGGTCTTGGTGGAGTGGAAGTGTAAAACTATATACTGTATTACCTGTCCTTGTAATGAGGCAGTAAATCATTTCAAGGGGGCACCATCAGTATATTCACAGAAGAATGTATTTAATGTAGCATGTATAATGTCCGATTCACTGTGGCCTCATCTTTCTGTGTGATCGCCCTTGGACCATTATACCTTTGCTTCAGAAAGGTTTCCGACACATTTGCACGGGTGAGTTCAGTAATGTAATAGTGAATTGTGCTTTATATTATGTATTGTACATTACATTATTTGACACTACGAAATATCAAATCATCAAATGCATGAACAAACTGACAAGCATAATGCTTGTCGAGGCGAGACTTATTTGATATAGGGTTGTTTTCAGTTAAAAAAAAAGATGACCTTTACTGTAACCACAAGTCTTTATGCTGTTGAATATCTTGTTGCTTAGAGACCAAACTCAACTGACATAGGTCGAGGTTTGTCTTTACACATTAAGTTATTCTGTGTAGAACTTAACAAGCTTCATCATAGCAAAGATAGTGCCTAGGAGTCACGTAAAACAAAAGTAGCGGAAATATAAAAAGCAGATATCTTTTATATATCTTTTATGATTAAAGTATAATTATAATTTGGTTGCTGTTGTGTCTGTAGTGCATCATCTAGGAAAAAATAGCACCGTTCTTTGAAAAATCTCAACAGATGGCTTTCTGGTTGAAGGTCACGTAATGAAAGGAAGAAAAAAATCTACTTTTCATTGTGCTACTGACATCAAGCCACATTTTACACAATTTTTAAGTGACTTTGAGACGTATTCTTCTCTTTCATTTACTGACCACATCTCTCTCTGTATTTCAGATGAAAATTGCCATTAGAATGTGCTTATAGAAGGTTAATGGTGTCATCCATAAGAAGGCAGCATCATAAAGTCACTGTATTGCTATCTAACATTCAGAAGTTCATCAAGCCTTCAGCTTCTACTGAAGCACAGAACATAACCCTAGATGGCCCTTATTCTTATTGATTATTAATCAATGTCTCGAAGACAGCCTAGTCTGGCACCCTAGTGTGTGTGATTGGTGACGATCCAGACATCTTGACATTTGAAATGCCAGTGGATGAGTTGGAAAGAACACTGAGGCAAAGGAGATGTGTAAAAGGCATTCCTTTCTTTCTGTTTCCTCAAAGGAAACTACATAACGGCAGTTGCTCATGCACCCCCCCCCCCCTCCCCCCATTGTGTCTGTTATTTTCCATTTCCACCTGAAAATGGTAGAGTAGTGGATAAACAAACACAAGAAAAGGAACAGCTTATTACTTTGTAGAAACAAACAAAAGTGAAATAATCATAATAAAACTGCGCTCTAGGAGCTGACCCTGTTTCGTGTGCCTGAACAAATCTTTTCTCAGTCTGTGAGTGAGTCACTCAATAAAATCAAAAATCAAAGGAATAGAAATAAATTGACTGACAGCCTACCAGACTGACTTTGTTTTTTACATCACAGGGGCATTGACGAAGAGTGGAGGATGATCTTTGCTGAAATTTCATCGCATCTGAAAAAAGAAAAAATAAATAAATAAATAAAAGTGTCCCTTTTAGACTTGCACTCTATTCATTTACTGCTTGTTTTCTTTAAAAAAATAAAAAAATAAAAATAACACTAGCTTTTCTAATCTTTTTCTATTCTATCTTTTTTTTTTTAAATTTATTATATTATTAAAAAAAATTGCTACGTGTACTGCATTAAGCTAACTGAGACTTGTTATAGCACTTGCATATCATTGCTCTTTTGTTTGCTTTGGATAAAAGTGTCTGCTAAATGACTAAATGTAAATGTAAATTTCATGAAAACAAAAAATTGTTGAGTTGAAGATTAGAATATTAGGGTATTTAAAAATATACAATTATAATTTAATAATCATTTATAATAATTAATATAATAATTTGTTATAATAATTTTTTAATGTTAAAAACAATGTTATATTGTTAGATTATTGAATATACAGTGCCTTGCGAAAGTATTCATACCCCTTCATTTTTTTCACATTTTGTTATGTTGCTGCCTTATGTTAAACTGTTTTAAATTACTTTTTCCCCACATCAATCTACACTCCATACACCATACTGACAACGCAAAAACAGAATTGTCACAACTTCATAATTTTTTATATATATTTTTTAAACTGAAATAAGTACATTGCATAAGTATTCATACCCTGAAATAAATATTTAGCTGAAGCACCTTTACAGTCTCAAGTCTTTTTTGTCTAATGTGACAAGCTTTGCACATAAGCTTTGATTGGGTTCAAGCCCAGGCTGTGGCCGTGCCACTCAAGGACATTCACAGAGTTGTCTATAAGCCACTCTTGCTGTGCTTAGGGCCATTGTTCTGTTGGAAGGTGAACCTTCTGTGCAGTCTGAGGTTCTGAATGCTCTGGACTGGGTTTTCATCAAGGCTATCTCAATATTTTGGTTCATTGAGCTTTTCTTCCGCTCTGACGGGTCCCTCAGTCCCTGCCGCTGAAAAACAGCCCCACAGCATGAGGCTGCTACCAGCACACTTTACTTTTGGGATGGTACTCTGCAGGTGATGAGCAGTGCCTGGTTTCCTTCAAACATGATGCTTAGAATTGAGGTTCAGACCAGAGAATATTGTTTCTCAGAGTGTGAGGGTCCTTTAGTTGCTTTTTTGTACATTCCAAGTGTGTTTTCATGCGTCTTAACTCAGGAGAGGATGGAGTTTGGCCACACCGCCATAAAGCTCAGATTGGTAGAGTGTTGCAGTGATGTTTGTCCTTCTGTAGGTTTCTAATGGAGTTCAACTAGAGTGACCATCAGGTTCTTGGTCACCAGTCTAACCAAAGACCTTCTCCATCAGTTGCTCAGTTTGGCCAGGAGTTCAGCTCTAGGAAGAGTCCTGGTTGTTTCAAACTTCTTCCATGAAGGGTAACAGAGACTGCATGCTTCTGTGAAACTTCAATGAAGCTGAATTTTTTCTGAACTTTTCCTCAGATCTATGGCTTGACGCAAACCTGTTTCTGAGCTCTACAGGCAGTTCTTTGGACTTCAGGGCTTGGTTTTTGCTCTGATATGCATTATCAGCTGTTAGACCTTTTATTAAGATGTGTGTGCCTTTCCAAATCATACCCATTCAATTGAATTTCCCACAGGTTAACTTCACTTGAAGTGTAGTAACATCTACAAGCAATATGAATGCTCCTGAGCTAAATTTCAACTGTCCCAGATAAGGGTATGAATACTTATGCAATGGAATCATTTTATTTTTTTATTTTTAATAAATTTGCAAAGATTTTAAAAACATGTTTTTAAGCTTTATAATCATGGTGTATGGAGTGTAGACTGATGTGGGGAAAAAAGTAATTTAAAGCAGTTTAACAAAAGGCAGCAACAAAACGTGAAAAAATGAAGGGGTATGAATACTTTCACAAGGCACTCTAAGTCGGTAAATTCTTGTCATTTTGTTGTTTTGTTTTGGGCCAACTTATTCAGAATCAGTTAAAGATTTACTAGCGTTGGTGCATTTAATATAATTTAATATTATAATATAATATTATAAAAAACAAGAAATTAATGTGATATATATATATATATATGTATATATATATATATATATATATATATATATATATATATATATATATATAACTTGATTTTGATTTTTCAGACAATGCCTTTTTGTCATTTGTAATTTTTGTTAATTTTATTTTACACAATGGAACTACATTCTTTTAAAGCTTTTGCCATGCATCATTACAACATACTGATTAATGTCATATGTTAAATGCATTTAAACATTTAGATGCAAGTTAATTAACACAAAAATAATGAATGCTGTAAAGCTTTGCCCATTTAAATCACTTAAGTAACCCACTGTCACATGTTTCACACAATTTCATGTAATAATTAAAACATACATATCTGAATCTTGAAATATCACTGCTTAGTGCATTTCCATGGAAACACAGCTCCAGCACAGACCAGGAAACATTCAGACTGGATTTGTGACAATTAGTGAGGATGTCTGGATTGCTTACCATTATAATACTTAAGAAACATAGAGTGCTTTGTGTTGATTAGTGAAAATGAGGAAAAAGTACACTGGGAATGAATACTTTTATGGGGACCGTATTATTTTCTTCAAAAGCACAATTAAAGTGGATTGGAGCTTTAAATGGAGCAGCTTAATGTAGCCTAATATAGCATATTCTCACAGCACAGCCTAGGTTTTCTAAAAAAAAAAAAAAACACTTTTCCTCTTCTAATGCTTTGATTTAGTGAAATTGCAAAACATGCTTGTAAAACATGCAGAGTGATGTTTCAAATAAATAAATCATATCTGAATATGAGATTAGTGCTACAGCTCCATGAATAGGACTCTTTTATTATTTGTTCAATTAGGAGCTCGCTTGTACATCGGCTTGACTGCACTTAACCGAATCCAAGGCCAGCTTGAAGGATCAGAGTCCGCCTCCAGAGGAAAAAACAGCCCTGAGGTAGTGATTATGGTCACATGTTACTCTTTTCTCATTGGCTGGTTGTGTAAAATGGTGGTTTCAAATGTTTGCTTGCTTTAACCAGAAATTAACCAATTAAATCTGTAAACATGAGGACTTAAAACTAAACTCAATTAAAAGAGGAAGGACTTTATAAGCAATGTCAGAGGTTAAACCTTCATTTAATCTGCTTTTTCTCAGAATGCACTGGGCAGAGCCTGCTATTTCTTTCTTTGTAGTATTCAATTGCTTTGGCTCAATTCGTAAAGGTTCAGATCTCAGAACAATTAGATTGTTTTTCACACATGATTTGAATTTCAAATTCACTTGAGCAAATTGCTCCTGTTTTGGATCTTGTTCAAAAGAGTAAAATGCAACTGTCTACAATTTGCACCAGGGGCGTCATGCACTTACTATATTTGAGGGGGCCTTGTCATGCTTCACATGTGACACACAGCAGCCATGATACTGATGTAGGCTTATTGCTTTAATTAATTTTGCTTTTTGATTCAAAATATTTCCAAACATGTTATCTATATCATGAAATATCTTGAATATCTCAAATATGTGTAAGTAAATGCATTCTGCACCTTTTATAGATCATGTTAGTTCATTCATAACAGGAGATGGGCAAAGCAACATTATGTTAGCATACTCTACTAACTACGCATTAAAACTCGTCTTTTTACTTAAGTACCAGATACGGGTGTCATGTCACAAAATATTTGTGATACAGCTGACTTTGTATTTGACGTGAATTTAATAGTGCTGTCAAATGATTAATCGTGATTAATCACATCCAAAATAAAAGTTTTTGTTTACATAATGCATGTATGTTTGCTGTGTATATTTATTATGTATATATAAATACACACACATTCATGTATATATTTCAGAAAAATATGTTGTTTATATATTAAACATATTTATTTATAATGTAAATTATATGAGTATAAATATAGACGTAAATATTTTCCAAATATATTCTGTATCTGTGTGTATTTATATATACATAATATACACAGAACACAAACATATATTATGCAAAAAAAAAAATTTGTATGTGATTAATTGCGATTAATCACTTGACAGCACTAAAATTTAATAAAAACATCATAAGTTTCTAATTATAGACGTGAGTTCAAGCACTCTCAAAAACTCCTATTATAATCACTGAAGCTGTTTACACTGTTAAATTAATATCTTAATTACATCGTACGCACATCTGCACTTTGCTGTTTCTGATGAGAGACTTTGTCACAGAGCAGAATTCAGTCAGTGAGCATGCGCACTGAACAAAACACCAGTGTTTCAGACTCATCTGAACACCTCTGATTGGCCATTGCATTCATAAACTCAACAGAATTGTGTGTGATTGGTTTTAATGTGCAGTGCTGAAAAATGCGTCTGTCTCTGGCTTAGCGGCCATCAGCCAAACATGATTTAGCAGCTGGTGATGGTTTTATATATATATATATATATATATATATTGATGGCATTGGCCAATTTACTAAAACAATATCTAAGCACAATGAAGCACAAATTAAATGTTTTTGGTGATTGCATAGACATGCAATGTTGTGATGTCCCATAATTTGTAATTCTAAAAATTCTCTAAAAGTTGTATTTTACAGAAAGTTAACACTGCTTTAAAAAATAAGCCAAATAAGCCAACCAGTATATAGATCAGATTGTATTTCTTAAGAGTATGTAAAATATTGTTTGACCTACTAGATTACATGCCAGTTTCATTTAGTATAAGTTGCCACTTATATAACGGTGTATCTGAAAGTATAGATGTGAAAAGTCAAGGACTAAGCCTGTCAGCAAAATACTCTGAAAAGAGTCTGGCACTGCACACTCACTCCCATCCCCCCTCCACCACAGCTTTTGGGCCAGTATTTACATTATAACATTATGTTGTCCTAAGCCATTCAATATTGGACATGCTTTCACTTTAGTGCATTATTTATTTTAACGAAAATTCATCTACCACAACAGAAACAGAATTAAAAATAGACTTTCTTTCTCTATTTCTTTAACAGAGAAAAATCAAGATCTGAATCATCCACTGTGACAAACACTGTGGAGAACAACAATCTCAGTGTGCAACACACCTGTAACCTTCGCTCATTCTTAAACCAGCATGTGTTCTCCCATCAGCTGAATATCAGCCTCAGACCTCTTGCTCCGTGAGCAGGTGTGGTAGATTGTTTTCCTGAGGCATGCATCCTTTATCCATGCATCATAATTGCAGAGCACAAGATCATTTTCTCCTAGTTGGAAGTCTCTGGTTGGACATTTTGGGTGAGACTGTGTTACTGTTAGAAGGACAGTAAAGAACATCAGGTCAGACAAAGATGCTTACAAAGCATGTCAAAACGTCCCAGGGGTGCTTGGGAGGTAGGAAGGGATCTCCATTCAGAATAGTGACTCGATACCTCAGGGGATTTGCAAAGATTAACTGACTGAATATATATGGGCAGTACATTTTATTCACTGCATTTTTATTCCCCAAGGAACAAACATTTAACATTTAGTTATTTCACATTATTAGATTAGTAAAAGAATGACTGACTGACAGACTGACAGACAGACAGACAGACATAGATAGATAGATAGATGGCATGAGTATTTCTGGTCTCTTACAAGGCAGTACATGACTACAGGCTGCATTTAAAATACATTTTAAAAAGGAATCAATCTTGTCTGAACTTTATCCCAGAATTTCAGATTTCACATCATGCTTTATTGGCAATTATGTTTGCCAGAAGGCATAATAACTCAAGGGCATCAATTTGTTTGATCCAAGGATTTCAGGAAGGGTATTACTAGTAAATATAGGACCTCCACCTCATTGATTGCCTTTCAACTACTCCGTTGCTCAGTCCGTGTACAGCCAAATGCTGCCTAATTCAGGTTCGAGCCAAAGACCATTCATCAGGCTGAGGTCCTTCCTGAGTGATTATACCTGTTATTTGTCCAATTAATGGAAATGTTAATGGATGACGCACAGATGGAGGAGCCCATATATCAGTGGATACAGTAAGAACACTCTGTTTGTACTAATAAAGGTGCTAATCAATTAAATCAATTTTATTTAAGATTAAATGATTAGGGCATCATTGTCCATTTTCTTTGTAATATAATAACTTGGAATGACTGCTAAATGCATTACAGTACAGATAGCATTACAGTCGAGTCTGCATGAGAAGCAATGAAAAATTAACTGGCACACACCTTTAGGAGCCCAAACCCCGGACCTTAACTAACATGCATGAAAACATGTTCTGGAATGATAATTGTCCATCTTGTTAATAATACAGAATGATAATGTACTGCTGCAATTTATATACAAACACTCGCCTCACATTTTTAGCTACTAGAAAACAGATTTCTTGACATTTTTTACCAGCAGTGGATCTCATTTGTGATCTGAATTTTAAAAAGCCACTGACACCAGGTTCATCAACCTGGTGACCTCCACCAGTAAAATCACTGTGTGAATGAGGCTTTAGAAGGATAAAAATAGCAGCCTTCACGAGTCTTAAGCATTCAAACAGACATTCTGGGTCAGACGATCTGTTTCATGTCTGTAATATTTGTAGAAGAACATCTCTTCTGGGTCTGTCTGAAAGGTTAATGTAGTTTGGGAAATACACTGTATTTGTTCTTCAAAGAATATTATTCCTCTTTTAAAGTTCTCATGTAGTCACTAATTTTATCCCTTAAAGCTTATTTCTGTCAGGACCACTATCGTCAATGTTGATTGACAATTAGCATACAGTTTGGATTGGCGGTATGGTTCTGTTCTGGGCAGCGATAACCCCCCCAGGGTAAACAGAACAGAACCAACAAATGTATTGCAGATATTGTTTAAAGTTCAGTAATTTTATGTACACATTTTAGAATTAGTCTGATTCAGAGAATCAGAAGGCTGAATCCTGACTGACAGAGGAGTTGGGGATGGAGGAGGGTAATTAGTTATTGAGCAATACGAAAACTGCTGATAATACTGAAGGACCTTATATATGGATGCTTAGATAGGTGTCGCATTCCTATAGGTAGATGGGGATCAGCTGAGAGTCAGCTGATGCGAGCTTGACTAATGTGACCTGCCAGAACTAGGCCTAACGCTACGCTTGATATTTGATAATCAAAATGATATATTTAAACATTTTGATGATAAACATGTAAATGTAAACACTACACAATGGCAAGTGCCAATATGCAAACCACCTTCTAAAAGTTAACATTAAGTAGAAACGCTTTGCGAATCATTTGAATCATATGAAAGTGCAACCTGCAAGTTTTTGAAGGTAGGAAACAGGTGCAGTTTTGTACGGTGGCCCAAAACTGGTTTTGTTCCATTTTGTTGTGTTAATTTTGTTGTGTTGTGGCTTGTTTCTGTTGTGCTGCGACTTGTTTCAGTTGTCTTGCGACTTGTTTCCGTTGTTTTGTGCTAATTTTGTCGTGTTATGCTAATTTTGTCGTGTTGTGACTTGTTTCTGCTGTGTTGCGACTTGTTTCCATTGTTTTGTGCACCACTGGGCCTCTGTGGTTTTGAGACTGTCTTTGGTACGCTGCAGTTTTAAAGAGAATATGCTCAGCCATATTGTTGACTGATGAATTTGCACATGGTTTGTCTTTAAGCATATTAAAAACACCAGACAGACATGTAAACAATGATTAAAAACTTGATTTTCACCACAGGTTATATGATGCTGTGTTTGCCTTAAAATTCTGCCCTCACAGACAGCTTACTGGGAATTGGATCAGAGTGATTATATGTGATGCGTTTTTATCCCTTCGGCACACACTCTTGTAAACCACTGCTCATTTCCCTTTAAAGGTCAGATTGCCTGAGGTACACAAACACACAGACAGGTTAAGAGGACTTCCTTACTGAGAACTCCATACAAGAGCTGCTGAGGTAAGTTTGTCCCTCATTAGATACCTGGTATAAAGGCTATGTATTTAGCTAAGAGCATTTAGGCTCCTGCATAAAGGCCAGTCTGGCAGTGAGTATAGAGCCTCAGGGGTTTACTGTGTACCATCATAATGAGCAGTTTCAACCCTGGCTCAGATGACTCATCTCAGCAATACTCCATCTGAGTCACAGCACACGATTCTGTTCAGCTTTTATTCTGAAGAAACTTCAGTAATAACCCACTGCCATTTAGACACACATTGGAAATTAAAAATGGGTTCGCTTGTAATTCGTGAGTGTGAATTTGAACTGAACTGGGGTTTGAATTGGAAAGACAGAAAAAAGGAATGTGTGAAACTGAATTCAATTTAATTCAATTCAAGTTTATTTGTATAGCGCTTTTCGCTGCAGAAGCTTTACAAAAAAAATTAAGTTTCTACAATATATTTAGTAGTTAATCAGTGGTGACTATAGCGGACGGGATTAGTTTTACATGGAGAGGTGGGGTAAAGTAATTTTTACCAGAGCTTCTCAGTGATTTTAGCCCCGTCCGAATGTGTCATCTCAGTAATCATTACGGACGATGTCAGTAAAGATTACGGTGACTTTTACCTTCTGTAAAAAGTTCTGGAAGAATTACCTCAGGTAATACTAATCCCGTGCGAATAGACCAGCTGTAAATATGTACGTAAATATTCCGTTATTTCATATTTAAAAGTAGTTTTCCGTGTTTTTTTCACGCTTGAAGAAACATTCAGTTGCGTTCTAGGCAGTGGGACAAGTCTGCGGCAAACCTCGAATGTTTTCTGCATATGACAATGCATACCATTCAGATCAAAAAGAAGGTCGAAAGCACTTGTTAGAGGCACATGACGACAGGGAGGTGACGGCGGTGCGTAAATCAAGTTACTCCTCCCACTTCTGGTAGTTTTACTGAGATTTCTTATCCTGTGCAAATTGGCCATTAATATTACAGTCGTCCTGTGGTAAATTAACATTACTCCATCTACCCTTGTAAAACTAATCCAGTCCGAATAGGGCAAGTTGATGTACATATGCCAGAAATGTACGGTAAAAATCAGTTATTGACGTAATAAAACAGACGATGAACACTATTAACAGCAATGATTATATGTTGCAATCAAACTTATAGCAAAATTTGGTAGTTCTGTATGTTGTTTCAGGGTTGGCGTCATCTGAGGTAACTCTGAGGGGTTGGTATCATCTCTTCTCAGATGTTCTGGATCCAGACTGAAGCTTGTGTAATTCCTAGTTACGGCAGAAACAGAGAAACAAATAGAGACATAATTAGCGTAGCTGCTGTTCCAACCAAGCAAAAATGATTTGTTCAACCCAAAGAATAATAATGTGCATTTGATCAGATATAACTGCAGTACAATATTATGAGATGCATTGTGTGAATGCTTGGAAAAAAAGATGTGTCTTAAATATAGATTTAAACAGAGAGAGTGCGTCTGAACAGTGAACGTTATCAGGAAGGCTGTTCCAGAGTTTGGGAGCCAAATGCGAAAAAGCTCTACCTCCTTTAGTGGACTTTGCTATCCTAGGTACTACCAAAAATCCAGAGTTTTGTGACCTTAGGGAGCGGGATGGATTGTAGCGTGATGCAGGAGCTAAACCATTAAGGGCCTTATACTGCAGGTAAGTAGTAATATTTTGTAACTGATACGGAACTTAATAGGTAGCCAGAGCAGAGACTGTAAAATTGGGGTAATATGATCATATTTTCTTGACCTGGTAAGGACACTAGCCGCTGCATTTTGTCCTATCTGTAGCTTGTTTATTGAAGATGCAGGACAACCACCTAGCAGTGCATTACAATAGTCCAGTCTAGAGGTCATGAATGCATGAACTAGCTTTTCTGTATCAGAAACAGGTAACATGTTTCGTAGCTTGGCAATGTTTCTAAGATGAAAGAATGCTGTTTTTGTAACATTGGAAATATGGTTTTCAAAATACAAGTTGCTGTCTAATATAACACCCAGATTTTTGACTGTAGAGGAAGTAACAGGACATCCATCTAGTTGCAAATTGTAATCCAAGAGATTCCGTTTACTGTTTTTTGGTCCAACAAGTAATATCTCAGTCTTATCCAAATTTAATAGGAGAAAATTATTGGTCAGCCAATACAGGTGCATCTCAATAAATTAGAATGTTGTGGAAAAGTTTCAGTAATTCAACTCAAATTGTGAAACTCGTGTTTTAAAAAATGCAATGCACACAGACTGAAGTAGTTTAAGTCTTTGGTTCTTTTAATTGTGATGATTTTGGCTCACATTTAACAAAAACCCACCAATTCACTATCTCAACAAATTAGAATATGGTGACATGCCAATCAGCTAATCAACTCAAAACACCTGCAAAGGTTTCCTGAGCCTTCAAAATGGTCTCTCAGTTTGGTTCACTAGGCTACACAATCATGGGGAAGACTGCTGATCTGACAGTTGTCCAGAAGACAATCATTGACACCCTTCACAAGGAGGGTAAGCCACAAACATTCATTGCCAAAGAAGCTGGCTGTTCACAGAGTGCTGTATCCAAGCATGTTAACAGAAAGTTGAGTGGAAGGAAAAAGTGTGGAAGAAAAAGATGCACAACCAACCGAGAGAACCGCAGCCTTATGAGGATTGTCAAGCAAAATCGATTCAAGAATTTGGGTGAACTTCACAAGGAATGGACTGAGGCTGGGTTCAAGGCATCAGGAGCCACCACACACAGACATGTCAAGGAATTTGGCTACAGTTGTCCTCTCCTGAACCACAGACAACGTCAGAGGCGTCTTACCTGGGCTAAGGAGAAGAAGAACTGGACTGTTGCCCAGTGGTCCAAAGTTCTCTTTTCAGATGAGAGCAAGTTTTGTATTTCATTTGGATTTCATCTGGTGTTGGTCCATTGTGTTTTTTGAAAACCAAAGTCACTGCACCCGTTTACAAAGAAATTTTGGAGCACTTTTCTGCTGACCAGCTTTTTAAAGATGCTGATTTCATTTTCCAGCAGGATTTGGCACCTGCCCACACTGCCAAAAGCACCAAAAGTTGGTTAAATGACCATGGTGTTGATGTGTTTGACTGGCCAGCAAACTCACCAGACCTGAACCCCATAGAGAATCTATGGGGTATTGTCAAGAGGAAAATGAGAAACAAGAGACCAAAAAATGCAGATGAGCTGAAGGCCACTGTCAAAGAAACCTGGGCCTCCATACCACCTCAGCGGTGCCACAAACTGATCACCTCCATGCCACGCCGAATTGAGGCAGTAATTAAAGCAAAAGGAGCCCCTACCAAGTATTGAGTACATATACAGTAAATGAACATACTTTCCAGAAGGCCAACAATTCACTAAAAAAATGTTTTTATTATTGGTCTTATTTGTATTTGTTGAGATAGTGAATTGGTGGTTTTTTTTAAATGTGAGCCAAAATCATCACAATTAAAAGAACCAAAGACTTAAACTACTTCAGTCTGTGTGCATTGAATTTATTTAATACACAAGTTTCACAATTTGAGTTGAATTACTGAAATAAATTAACTTTTCCACGACATTCTAATTTATTGAGATGCACCTGTATTTTACATTTTTAACACACTCTGTTAGCTTAGATAATTTTGAAGTTTCATCTGGTCTTGTTGAGATATATAGTTGAGTATCATCAGCATAACAATGGAAACTAATCCCATATTTTCTAATAATATTACCAAGGGGCAACATGCATATTGAAAATAGCAGAGGACCTAGGACAGATCTTTGTGGCACTCCATACTTTACTGGTGATAATTGAGATGACTCACCATTTAAATAAACAAAGTGGTAGCGATCGAACAGGTAGGATCTAAACCATCTTTAAGCCTGCCCTTGAATACCCGTATAGTTTTGTAATTGATCTATGAGTATGTCATGATCTATAGTGTCGAAGGCAGCACTAAGATCAAGTAAAACTAGCAAAGAGATGCAGCCTTGGTCTGACGCAAGAAGTAAGTCATTTGTAATTTTAACAAGTGCAGTTTCTGTGCTATGATGGGGCCTGAAACCTGACTGAAATTCTTCATAGAGATCTTTTTTTCCAGGAAGGAGCACAATTGAACAATTTTAGACATAAACTGAAGATTTGAAATGGGTCTGTAATTGAACAACTGAACATTTCTTAAAATAATAATAAATAAATAAATAAATACATTTGCATTAGTCCAACCATACATATCATAATAACATAACCAATTTTGATGAATTATGGCTATTTATCCCTTGATATATTAATTAAAGAAAAATAAACCATCTATCAATGTTAGCAGGGCTTGATATCAGCACTAGAGGGACAGCTGCAATCTATTTGTCAACTTGGAATGAATACTGATGTTGCCTAATTATCAGTCAAAACAGTGCCCACATACAGTCCGTCTCGTTGAAATCCCTGTGTAGCGTCTGTGTGAAGAAGAGCTTTGCAAACTCTTGGAGAGATCTCTAGGGTGTGATTGCTGCAGGATACGTATAGCCTATGCATAAAACATATCTGCTGTCATTTCCAATGAGACTTAAATATAGAGGTCTGGAGATCAAGCATAGTGGCTTTGAATTTAAAATAAAGTGATATCATTTTTAAACAAAATGTTATATATAGAAAGAGAGAGAGAGAGAGAGAGAGAGAGAATGACGTCATACCTGAGTTGAAAAACACACGTTGGAAAATGTAGATGGGCACGTCCATTGTGAGCAAAAACAAAAAGCAGTACTTTGCACAGATAATGTCGAAGTATCATGTCCAAAGATAGAGGTTGGATAAAACTGTATGCAAAACTGTATGAGTTTGAGGCACTATTGAATGCTAATAAATAATATATTATTAAAGGGGTCATGACATTGATTTTTTTTTTATTATTATTTTAATTTGTTTCTTGAGGTTTATTTATAATGTTAATAAAGTTTTTGCACAAAATAATAATAATAATAATGTGTAAAAATGATTGTTTTCAAGCCTCATTCTTAACCTCTCTCCTAAATGACCTGTAGTGCCCTGCAATGGCCTCAAATATAGGGCTAGGCCCTTTTTTTCCCCCTTCTCCCAAAACAGCTTAAACTACTGTTTCAGCTATTAAAATAGTTCAGTTTTGTATGCAATGGCAAAGTGATTATATTTAGTTTTTTTGTTTGTTTGTTTAATTTAAAAGTTCATTTAGAAAAATGTTTGGAGTATTTTTTGTTCGTTATAAGGTTTTGTTTTTTAAAGTAACAACCAAGCGGCCAGCAGCAGACAGTGAGCTGATCATAGCCTATGTTTGATCAATTTAGCCTTCTCAAATCATCACAACTTGCCTAAAATAAAATCTATAGAAATAAAACAGTTCAAGCATATAACAATGTTAAAACATTAATCCTAGATAAATGTGCGCTGTATCCGATAGTTTGTGCGGACAGTGGAAGCTAAAGTGCGCTTTGCAAGACATGGAGGCGCCAGTGCAATCACTTGCATTTTTTTCAGTGGATACGTCATCAGTTTTGCTCATAAAGGTAAGAGTAATACATCATTTGGAACTGTAAAGGGTCTACTTTTATTTGTGTGCACTCACAATATCAGCAAAACGTTGTGCTTTTATAAAATAAAAAAAACAAACATGATGCGCTTTTTGGTGTCTTGTCTTGAACAGGAGCGCTTCACAATGATGAACCGAAACTCAGCGAATACATGCCTCACAGTCACAGACATAATAAATACATTTATAGAAAGCTTTAAATTACTACGTAACAAAATAAAACAAATCGAAAACAAAAACACTTTCATTATAATAATAATCCGTAAAGATGCACTTCTCTCTAAAGGTGCATCTAATGAGGAGATGGTGAGTCAGGATCGGCAACTTCATCCTTGCGACAAGGACTCAGAAAACACTAGTTTATTAGTAAGTCATTCAAATATCTCCTTACTATTTCCCTCAGACTCATTCATGGTAATTACTTTTGCTGGGGCTTTGCAGCAAGCTTTAGCCTAATGCATGCATTTGAACGCAGAACTCTTCAGCTGCGCAGACGGCATGCATACTGCTGCTGTTGGACACTAAACACCATCGAGCCACTCTCGTGTTGTTTTTTTACCAGCGCGGCAATTTTTTGAATAAAAATAAGGAGAAGCCGAAAACAGGCCCGAGGCCCGGTCCGTATCTGAACTATGACGTGAAAATTGGCCCGAAGCCCGGCCTTTATCCGATATCTTATCAGAATTACCGGCCCGAGTTTACTTACGGTTTTTGATGCAGTCAGGTCTAGTACTGTTTCATCGGTAACACTTTACAATAAGGTTCATTAGTTAAACATTAGTTAATGTATTAACTAACATGAACTAACCATGAGCAATACATTTGTTACTGTATTTACTAATCTTCGCTAACGTTAGTTAATAAAAATACAGATGTTCATTGTTAGTTCATGTTAGTTCACAGTGCATTACATAATGTTAACAAGATTTTAATAATGTAGTATTAAATGTTGAAATTAACGTTAACACAGATTAATAAACGCTGTATAAGTGCAGTTCATTATTAGTTCATGTTAACTAATGTAGTTAACTAATGAACCTTATTGTAAAGTGTTACCGTTTCATCTTCACCGTTTTCATCTGCTCTGATCAATCAAAGCCATTAAAAATAAACTATCTACTTGTTCCTTATGCTGGGATCCTTCTAATATCAGTACAGAGACAAGAACGATAACGAACCAAACACATCAAAGCGAAAGTTCTTTCACTCCATTTTTCCTATTGACAGACTCAAGCATGTGGACTGTGTCAGATTGTGAACGCACATCTCTATACTGTATCCAGTGTAGACAAGATGTCGGCAGTGATTGTAATTTCTATTTGCATTTGACGCAACGCGACATTCGCCTTCAGCGTGATCAAGGGTCAAGCAATTAAGCGACTGAACGCCAGTGGGCAGGGCCTATGGTGAGAAGAAGACTTTTCGTCGATGTCTTGCTCTTGCACTTTCAAGTTTGCATTTTCATACCCCCAAAATGCCACTGTTATGTAAATGACTGGCCAAAACACACAAAAACATTTCTGTTTTTAGTTGAAGAGTGTATGAGAACAGAACTAATAATGAGATAAGACAATGAACCAATAAAAACATGATATAAGAAACAATTGGGAACAGGAGATCAATGACATGAAACAGGAAACACATGAATAAAACCAAAGTAAAATACATGACTGGATAGGAAAATATGAAATATGAACAAAAACCTAGATAGATGCGACATTATCTTACGGTTATATGATTAACATTATCATTTTTTGAAATCTTCCATTTACATATTACATTATTTATTATTTATTTCATATGTGATTACTGGCCCCATTTGTGTTTCTTTTCAATTACTGACTGCATTTAAACGAATATACAAGTAGATATCTCCAGCAAAATATGTTTGTGACAAATGTCTTTTTGTCCTTGTCATGCGATTCAGAGACAGTTCAGCAGTTTATGTTGGGGTGTGCTGTTCTGCTGTGAATTTCAAGAAGGCTAAGATGAGTTCAGGAGTCTCCCCCGATGTCTCTGGCCTCCAATTTCCTTCAGTCTGGTTGTCTGACATGAGGCAAAATCCTTGCTCGGAGAAAGACTGATAACATGGAAAGGCATCTCACAGTTTAAAGCAGCAAATGAAAATGCCATTGCCGTAGCAGATATCTGCCACTCTTCAATGCACACGAGCGGTTTACTTCTGCAAAAACTCTGCCAAATGTCTCCTGTGCATAATCACACAATTGGAATATTGCATTATATTTATATTCCTACTGCGTCATGAGCATCACCGGGCAGAAAATAATTACTTTTTTCAAATAGGTGTTCTCAAACACTCGCCCATCTGCTGTTGGTCAGTTAAACAGATGGTCCTTGCCCCAAACTCAAGTCATAGTTTCATTGAAATAACGTATTTCTACACGTCTGGAATATCAAAATAGAGGCAAACACCCCTTATTAGGTGTCTGTTCACTTAACGCTACTTTTTAGTAATTCTACTCAAACACTTTGTCAGTAATGTGTGAAATCTTAGATAAACATTTGCTGGTTGATGGAGTTTGGGAGCACCATTTCAGGGACACCAGTCGCATGCTGTGCTTCAAGACGGTTTGGTCTGTTACATTGTGCTCTTTAATATGCATAGACTTGCTAATTAAGCTCATCTAATTCTAATGATGTGGCCATGAGAGCACTCTGTCAGCTCAGAGGAAAGGTGCACTGTGCAAATCCTCCACTCTACAGCTGTGGCACTAACCAAAGGTCTGGCATGAGCTAATTAATCCAGTTTTGTTGTAATCTTTGCTGTATTGAGTATCAAGTATTGATTCATAATCAAGAGGAAGAATACTTATACTCCTATGATTTAGATCACAATTACCCAGTACATATATTTTCACATGATATATGTTCCGAGTATGTCAGTATTATGTTTTAAAATTAAAATTGTTCTTTAAACAATTGTACTCTAGGGATAAGTGCACTGTACACTGGATGGTCCAGCTTGAAATATAAGTTTTAATACTATTTGAGCATGAGCAACAATATTTATGGGACATTTCATGTCAGATTTTTCTGCTTGTTTGAAATAGGTTATTCAAATATGAGTGAGGCAAGCAGTTTTTGAGATTTCAGGATTTCCCCAAATAGGGCTTGGTCTTTCATGGCTGAAATAACTGCCTGGAGTTGTTGCAAATATGGCTGCTGGGTGACAAGACTTTCTTTAAAAGTGACAGTAGCGGTGTTACTGAATGAATTAGTGAATGAGTTTCTGAACAATTCAGTTGAGTAAATGATTCCAATTGTGTCATTCTTGAATGAAGAAGCGTTTTGGAACAAATCATTTCATTCAGTGACTTACACATAAAGACTGTTTTGTTCATGAATGAATCAATGTTTTTGAAAGAATCGGTTAAGTGAAGGATTCAGTAACTTGCTTGTAAAGACACTTGTTTCGTTCCTGAACGAATCAGCATTTTTGAAAGAATTGGTTGAGTGAAGGATTCAATGACTTACTTGTAAAAACACTTGAAGAGTTCAGATGCAAAAGCCTCTAAGTGCCATCTGAAATTTTAATCTAAAATGAGCATTTTTATCAGGGTCCTATGTTTAGGTTCAGTAATTTTACTCTGACGGCAATATATAGGTCATTTTCTATGCAATTAAAGTGAAATAACTGAACATAAATATAGGAGCAAAATATATTTTAGCACAAAAACACAATCTTTCCGCCTGTAAGTGCAGACAAATGCGGAGTGAAAAGTCTCAGTGCTGTTAGACTGTTTTATCAACAGAACAGCACTAATTTGAGGACTGGAACTGACTGTTGGATGTGTGATTGGAAAATACTATGCACCTGCCAACATGCAAAAGCATGCGAGACCACAGCTAATTGAATGGGGCACTCAAATTTAACCCCAAACCTTTAAGGAGCTGCCCGCACAAATACCATTAAGATCCCACCGCCCTTAAATGAAGCACAGCCAGTGCATGCTAATGCAATTATAAGCTTTCTGTAAGATCAAATTTGGGATTTTAACATTCAAAGGACGGTACGTGTGTACATTTAATGGAATTATGAAGAGAAACTATTACAGTGCTTAGAAATTGTAGCATCCCTTATAGGCATAGTTCACCCAAAAATTAAAATTCACTTAAAAATGTACTCACCCTCAGGCAATCAAAGTAGTAGTTGAGTTTTTCAGCATTGGAACAGGTTTGGAGAAGTTTATCATTGCATCACTTACTAATGGATCATGTGCAGTGAATGGGTGCCATCAGAATGAGAGTCCAAACAGCTGATAAAAACATCACAATAATCCTCAACACAACTCCAGTTAACATCTTGAAAAGTGAAAAGCTACATGTTTGTAAGAGACAAATCCATTATTAAGGCATTTTAACTTTAAACATTCTCCAAATGCAAATCCATAATACATAAAATCACTTTCAGTGAAAAAAAAAATCTAAACCCTATTGTCCGCTCACATTAAAATCCACTGACATATTTGTTTAGAACTGTTTTGCTTTCAGTTGTAAACAGTGCTTGATCTGTACATATTTCTCTCCTGATTTAGACAAAACAAAATTTTCACTGCAGAAAGCAATATTGTGGATAGGGGACTCATATCTTAGCCAGTAGCAACAATTCTGAAGTTAAAAATATTTTACTGAAGGATTTATTTCTTACAAACACACAGCTTTTCACTTGTTAACTGGGGTTGTGTTGTGGATTATTGTGATGTTTTTATCAGCTGTTTGGACTCTCATTCTGAAGGCACCCATTCACTGCAGAGGATCCATTGGTGAGCAAGTGATGCAATGATAAATTCTTCCAAATCTGTTCCAATAAAAAACAAATTCATCTATATCTTGGATGGCCTGAGGCTGAGAAAATTGTCTGCAAATTTTCATTTTTGGGTGAACTATTGGATGATTTTAATGTCCCTCATTACACTTTGGGTCATAAAGCTTTTAACCTGAAACCAGCAAAGACAAGACCAAACATGTACAAATTCAGAATTGTAAGAGCAAAAGGAGAAACATCCCAGAATCTATAGACCTACTGTAATGGGGAGAGTCATTAATTAAGCAGAATCATAAGCCACAAAATTCTTAGTGGCTGCTGCTCTTGTGAGTAACCGCAGAAAGAGAGAGATGTCTGGCGCAGTAATTGGATTTCCAGTTCATAGGAGCCGAGGATATATTTTTTGAAAGTTCAAATGCTAACTCTAATGAAGCTCTTTACAAAGCCCTTTTGATAAAGTGCTGATGATAAGAAGAACTTGGCTGAATAGTGCATTGTACGTTTGAAAATATCTCTGGGTGACATTGCCTGGTTTCTGCCCCAATTTTGTTCCCTCAAGAACTATTCCACCTTGCTCTTGCAGGTAAAACAGATGCAGAAGGGGTTGGTCATCCATCCTGCAGCAGGCAGGCTCCCATCGAGCTGTTCCCCTCTCCAGGTGAACGCTATAATGGAGCTGATAGTGCCTCAGACACAGTCAAGGACTCTGCTGGCCTTGCACTTATCTCAAGTTGCTATAAGGAGAAGTGCTTGTGTGCAGTGATAAGTGTAGAACAAAGACAAGCATTTGCCAGGTCAGAAGCATTCAGGATGTCTAAGAAGTATTGAGTATAAGTGTTGAGGAATGTTGTTTTTAAAGAATCTTATCTGTAAAATGTTTGTAATAATTTTATAAAAAGTGTTTTTGCTATATATATATATATATATATATATATATATATATATATATATAATTATTATAATTTGTAGTAATATTTCACAGTAATATTACTGTATACTGATCATATAGTTTTTTTTTTCATTTGATCTTTTTTTTCAGCAGTCATTACTCCAGTCTTCAGTAAAATTATTTTATTGTTTAATAATATTTCATAATATTACTGTATTTTTGTATTTTCAGCCTTGGTGAGCATAAGACACTTATTTCAAAAATATTAAAACATCCTAATTATTCCAAATTTTTATTAATTCTAGAATTCTATATTATATAATTATATAATTATATACTATTATTAATTATAGAAAATTATAAATATAAACCTCTTTCGGTGTTCCTGTAGCTCAGTGGTACAGCTTTGCTTGAGCAGCGCAAAAGGTCGTGGGTTAAATTCCCAAGGAACACACATACTGATAAAAAATAAAATAAAACGTATAGCCTGAATGCACTGTAAGTCACTTTGGATAAAAGCGTCTGCTGAATGCATAAATGTAATATATATATATATATATATATATATATATATATGTTTGTCAGTTAAAAACATCAATTAATCAAATTATATTAAATAAATAGAACATAACTTATAGTGCATATTTAAATAGTAAGAATTTGAAAAAAAATCTAATAGCATAACGTGTTGCAACATATTGCGCCCAACGTGAGGTATGATAGCCTAATGTTTCTTTTTCACTATCTACTGTGGTTTGTCAGGTCATTTGTTTGATACTTTCATATTCTGTGAATGCTTTGAGTGAGAGTTGAATGTCGTTCAATCAGTGCCAACTTGAATAAGCGCTGCCATTTTGTGACTATTTTGAGGTATCAATCTATATGTTGCGGCTTGGAGAAAAAACAGAAGCTGCTTCATATCTGTACTGATGGATGCCTCTAAACCAGAGACAAATGAAAGGATGACTTGTGTTTTAATGTGCAGAGATATATGGGAGCTCTGGGAGAGCGAGAGACGGAGACAAAGCAGCAGTCTTCTTGAAGGCAATGTCACCATGGTTAATGCACATTAGTACGCCAACCGACAAAGCCTCTGACATTCATTGATAAGGCACAGATGCCTGAGGGAAACTGATGGAATGTGAATGTGTCTAAAAATGAACCAAGGGTTATGGTGCGTATCTTGGCAGAAAAACTTTTTTCTCATCTTGAGTGAAGGACACAGTCAGCCCACCCATAGTAACACCCCCTACTAACCCCGAAAGCATTGGCTAAATTACTGTGGCAGGACGAAAGGCAGAAGTGTCATGCACATTTTTAAGCCAGAATTTTGAATGCAATTTCCAAAAAAGTATTTTTTTTAATTTTTTTTTGCATGATAAAAAAATGCCTTAAAACACTGAGGCAGAAATGACACATTCCAATGTTTAAATTTAGTTCAGTCGTACCTTCAGCAGATGATTAATGTTTTAAACAATTTAATGTAAAATGTAAGTCATCATTAACGGTCATTTATTTTGTTTAATTTTTTTCCCTTTTTTTATTTTAAATGTACATTTATGCCTTTTTGATGGTTTTATATTTGCAGGGCCTTTGCTTTTCAAGATATACTGTACATATTATCATTTATAATAATTATAGTAAATGATTCTTTGGAAATTGAACCAGTGAACATGGTGTTGCAAGCTAACTGTCAAGTTGTGATTTTGCTTTTTTATATAAAAGAATTATAATATATTAAAATATAAAATGTTTATATATATATATATGGATAGTTGATGTATCAGTGTGTCCCATGGTGTGACAGCAAACAATGTAAAAAAAAAAAAACTCTAACATTGAAGATGAACCTCTTTCATGCTATTTGTAACTCTAAGAATGAAGATACCTTTTTCCTCATGTTATTTGTAGTTTTTTTTTCTACATTTGTGCTATGTCACATCCTCGATTTTTATTTGTCAACTACCCATATATATCACTGTCACTGTTGCCCAAAAGAATAAAAAAAATTATCTTGCCAAAACTGTTCTGTTATTTCAACACAGTTTCACATGGTTTCATTGCAGTTTTTAACTATTTTACATTTTTAAAACTTGATGGTTAAAGCTGTGGTTACACTAGACTTTGAGCATATGGAACTTCTATGGATACTGCAATGGTCATAATATAACGTCATGCTCTTCTTCTGCATCTTTTTGAAAAGACATTCCACATATATATTCTACATCCAAAGCGTAGAAATATGTAATCTACTTCATTTTACATCAATCCGATGCTTGAACTGTGGAATGCAGCGAAATACTTGCATATGAGTGAAAGTCAATGTAACGAAAAGTGTGACCAACCCTTTAAATGAATTCATATGATCCCATTTGTATGTTTTCATACAATCTGCATACACGCCAATGACTGTTATATTTATAGGTGGACTTGCATGTTTACATTTTTAGTATTTTAGTAAGAATCTTAAATTTTCAAACAATTCATCGCCACTGCATAAAATAGTTGAGTTGGTATTGATGGAATAAGTGTTCACACACTTTGTAAATCTGAATAGGATTCTCTTTTTATATCAATATCCTGAAGGTGAACTCGGTCAATATGGTGCCAAGAATTGAACGTGACATATTAGCTTGTTTTTCCTCTAGCACAGAAAGCATGGAGTTCAAGGAGGGAAAGACATAAACAGGTTGTTTGTTTACAGATAAAGATTCTAATTACAAACCAAGCACTCTGAAGACAGCATGCTAATCATGCCTTCCTATTCCCCAGTGTGTTCGGCTGGTGCTATATGCAACGTATTGGCATCCATGGTAAATCCCTGGCTGGGAGGATCATTACCCAGTTGTCAACAAACCACCTGATGCCAGTCAACACAACAGACACTCCCGCAAATCTCCACCATCTCTCCTGCACTTGCATTATGTAAAATGGGACTTTTCTCTTTGAATAAACACACACCAGTCTCTTGACTTTATCAGATCAGTAGCTGAAGCTGATAGCAATTGCATGCACCTTTTCGCTTATCAGTTGCCGATTGAATGTGTTTTCTCTCAAGCATTATACACTGATGTATTGCTTATGTGCTTAAGTACTTTGTTAGTATCCTCTGATCAATTATAGGAGACTGATAGGGTGTCGTAATGGGCTGCAGAGTGTCGGACTAAGTGAGATGTTGGCTGACTGGACTGCTAAATAAAAGGATGGATGGGTGATTTCGAGGTAGGTGAGGAGAAAGATTTACTGAGACTATCATCCTGCTCTATCACCCTTCTGTCCTCGCTGAAGATACGTAACCCTGGTTTGCACCATGTGGTATAGTCATTCTGAATATAATTTGTTCCTATAACTTATGCCTGGCTCACACTACAGGATTTTTAAAATCCTAACCGATTATGAAATCTGGTTGCAGCACACACATAAGGAGAATCTTTGCAGATTATCTTCCCTCAAATCTTAAACATGCACACACTACAAAATTTGAAATTCGTGGTGCATCACACACTACAAGATATTATTAAGATTATCATGCCAGAGGCAGCAGCCCGTCAGCAATGTTTACATAATAGCTAGGTACTAGCAGCTTTCACTCACCCGGTATGTTCAAAACTGAGGCGATTTCACCCCAGTGCTTCTCTTTCTCCTTATCGGTTGTGATACGTATTCGACATATTATACAGACAATCGTGTTACTACAAAACTTCAAGAAGCAGATTCCTCCGTCTCCACTATTCAATGGAGCCGTACAGCCAGTGTTGCCAACTTAGCAATTTTGTTGCTAAATTTAGCAACTTTTCAGACTACCCTAGCAACTTTTTCTTCCAAAAGCACCTAGCAACAAATTTAGCAATTTTTTAAAATTTATTTGGCAACTTTTAGCAACTTTTGATAAGTGACTCAGACAATAAAAAGACACACATTTTCCATCCTAATTACACAAAAAGAAAACCAAAGATGCCTAGCAGTACACACATCACGTGAATTGAATTAGCTGCTATTTGCATTTCTTCAATATAATAATAATAATAATAATAATAACAACTGAATAATTGTTCATTTATGATAGGCTACACTTTGTTATAGCTTGTACTTGCGATTGTTGATCAGTTAGTATGCTGTAAGAAAAATGGAAAATATAGGCTGCTAGTAATTTTCCAGGATGTTATCCATTATCCATTGTAACCCTGTAACCCGGAAACACAATGCGTAATTTAAAATGCAGGTAAAAAAGCAATACGTAAAATTCTTTCATATTAACATAGTAGATTGTGCCCTATCTTTACAGCCTTTTCTTGGAGTGTAGCATACTAACTACTAATACACTGCTTAAAGCATAATTGTTGAGAATGTGTTATATTACTAGTTTACTAGCTATTAAAAAAAAGCAAACCTTAAATTGTAATCATTCAAAAATGTGTAAGTGTTCAATAATTCAACGTTTTTTAAAATACAGTTATTTATATTTGAATATTATATTATTTTACAAACAAATCTAAATTAACATATATAAAATATATTTTTGCTGAGATTTGATGTTGTGACACAATTTTGCGCCGTGATTTCGCAATGACATCACAACGTCATTTAGCAACTTCTAGCAACAAATTGACCTTCCTTTAGCAACTTTCTCTGAAAATTAGTTGGCAACACTGCGTACAGCAGCTGTTTTGCGGTCTCACATCGGCTGTTATAAGTGCTGACGTAATCATATAGCCGTCATCACCCCGATTTAAATCCTAAATATCAAACATGTTTGATATGATTGGGGCGGCCCCGATTTGTGTGATAGAGGATCGGGAGGTGCAAAGTTCTATCTGTGAACCCCTCACATTACCAGATAA
This sequence comes from Onychostoma macrolepis, assembly GCF_012432095.1. Lineage (NCBI taxonomy): Eukaryota > Metazoa > Chordata > Actinopteri > Cypriniformes > Cyprinidae > Onychostoma > Onychostoma macrolepis. The sequence continues at coordinate 14,676,499 of NC_081178.1, read as the reverse complement.
TCCGCGCCGAACATCGGGACCGATCGAGGTGCTCGACAAGATTTTCCCTCCGATTCTCGGGAGGAGGAAATCGGGGGTAAATCGGGCAAAAAATCCTGTAGTGTGAGCCAGGCATTACGCATTGTGGCCTTGAACTTATAGGGGCCTTGAACTTATAGGGGCGACCTCCCTGGCGCAGCTTGATTTAAGTGTCTTGCTTGAGGGCGCCATGGTGGTGACTTTTAGCAGGGTCCACTACACTGTACCAGAATATGCCGTCTTGGTAGAAAGATTACAAGTAAATTCCAAATCGAATTCCAAAGGGCACTTCAAATGCCCTTGAAGGGTACTTCAGGAAGGGGATACCATGGAGTTCCAAATGGAACAACTGAATCTGAGATCTGAGTCTCTTTAAGCTGAAGGTTACATAAGATAGTGTGATAACGACCCAAGCAGCCACAAGGAGGTTCACAAACCTAATGAGCGAAGTTGGCATCCAAAAAGATGTTTATTTAGAGCGGATGTGCAAATAGATAGGTTTAAGAGCTTAAAACACAGATTGTAATAAAAACAGTCTAAACTGCTATGTACTAAGAACATAGCAATTCACTGAGGCTGGAGTTACTTCCTTCACGGCACAATCACATTCACAAGCTCTTTATCCGTCCACCCCATACTAGTAGTGACGGCCATCTTAATTGGAACGCCAATTGGAACATACCATTTCTATAAAATAAACTCTTGACTTACTATATGATTTATACATGAGACTTAGAGACAAGAGCCTAAATAAATAAATACAAATAATTATACAAATTAATGAAACGGATAAATCAAAACATATTTGCACAAACATTTGCAATGCACACACTAAAATCAGCACTTTCTCTCGAGTACACTTATTACCACGCCCACTCAGCTGGATCAGAAATACATTCAAGCAAAACCAACACAAACACAGCGAAGCAGTGATGGAAGGCAAATAAGGTCTCTCCATCACAGATAGTCACTTCAAGATGTGGACCCAAGATGGTGATTCCTTGTGATTCATTTCAAAACTAGATGTTAGGAGAGTTCGAGTTATTATAGAGTACCGTGTTATAGTAAACACATTTTAGTCATGCATTTCATACGAAATTTAAATAAGTTTTATAGTACGGACTGTGTTTTATTGTAGATATGTTAGGTAAATGTGAACAGGTGTCATTAAAAGATTAGGGCAAAAGGATGTTTACTTCCGATTGGATTTGTTTGTTTGTTTGTTTACTTAGTTATTTAGCTGACATGGTCATTTCTCCATCTAACAGGGAGTTCCTCAGTTAACATTCATTTGATCATATGAACGTATTGTTTTATTTAATTAGAATTATTATTTTTTTTTATTAAAGGGGTGGTTGATTGAGATTTCACTTTTTTAACGTTAGTGTGTAATGTTGCTGTTTGAACATAAACAATATCTGCAAAGTTACGAAGCTGAAAGTTCAATGCAAACGGAGATATCGTCTTTTAAAAATATGGCAGTTTAATGCCTACAAAAACGGTTAGTCGGGACTACAACAAGTTACTTCCCGGGTTTGTGACGTAACAAACCCAGATAAACCCCGCCCCCGGGAACATGCAATGAAGAGGGCGAGGCCATGCTGCGCAGCTTTAGAGAAGAGGAAGAGAAAACTAGGGGTGCACGTAAAAATATATTCATATATGAATCGCGATTCTGTCTTCTAACAATTTTAATGGATTCACAAGTTTCAAAATCAATGTTTTAAAGCAACGGTTCTTAAAATACTGTTCCTCACGTCCCCTGCTCTGCACACGCTCTGCTTCTCTCTCTTATTTTCGCATAGCTATGAGAAGCGTTATACATGGACGCGCGTGCAGTTGCTGTGCTGTATTAAAACTTTAATCAGGATAAAACCGTATATTAAAAGCTACCAGAAGCTGTAGCATTCACAAATAACAGCGTATCTAAAAGTATGAGATGACAACAAACAAACATACCATTAAGAGCCGTGTTTGCACAGGTTCTGTGTGATCCTTTTCATTAATATCCTCAATCGGACTCAAATTGATAAGCAATATAGACGACGCCATTGTTTACAATACACCCGGAGCACATGCCGCTGAGGTGAGGGGCGGGACATTTAGACGCACTAGTTTAAACTGGGCCAGCAGACCAATCTCAGCCCATTGCGTATTTCTGAGGGAGGGGCTTCATAAAAGCAGGAAATGATCAGCACGTTTATCAGAGAAGGGACAGAGCAGTGTGAAATAAAGGTAAATAATGTGTTTATTAAAAAACAAAGCATGAACACATGTTAGACTGCACCCCATAAACACAATCAAGCCTAGAAGAAAAAAAAACAGTCAACCACCCCTTTTAAAAAAGTCTGTATTAGTACTCCAAACATATATAATTTTACAAAAGATTTGGAAATAAATTCCGTTCCTTTGAACTTTCTATTCATTAAAGTAACCTGAAAACAAAAATATTAAGTAGCACAGCTGTTTTCAAAATTGATAATAATGAGAAATATTACCAAATCGGAATCTTAGAATGATTAATGACACTGATGGCTGGAGTAATGGCTCCTTAAAAAAAAAACAGCTTAACAATCATATAAGTAACTCACTTTTTAAAATAGACTAAAAAGTTATTTTAAGTTGTCACAATATTGTGTTGTTTAGTATATGTTTGATAAAATTTGGTGAGTACATAGGAGACTTCTTAAAAACATTTTAAACATTTAAAGACATTTTAAAAGTTTTCCGACCCTAAACAGTTGAACAGTATGTAAATGCATACAGGTAATGTTAAATATCATGCAAATATTCAGGATTTACTTAGAATTGATGTAAATTACAATCTGTCATTTTGCAGGTCTCTATCTCTAATGTAACTTCTGGCATATTTATTGTGAAAGGCAGGTCTGCCGCCATGAAGGAAGCAAGAGATGAGATCTTACTGGTGACCCGGAGCATCCTGAGGTTGGGTACACACACATCTAAATTATTGTTAAAATGTATTTTTACTGATAACATTTCTTTATATACATGCACATTGCAACTAATTGCGCAGCCCTAGTGGGAAAATGTAGCTATGCATTCAAGGGTTAAAATGTTCTTTTTAAGTAGTAAAATTGTGTATTTCTTATGTTTTATGTAGAGTTTCCTTCTTCCCCATTCCTCCTCACACAAACTCATACACACACTGAGTTTAGCTGGAGGACAGTATAGTGCATGAACCTCCGCCATCTGCTCTGCCAGGTCCTCTGCCAGAGAAGTTTCTTTTAATTTCACTAACCACCTTGACCATCTTTTTCACCACTATAATCAATCATTTCTGACTTTCAGCATATAGGTGCTCAATTTGAGGTTCTGCAACCTTACTCTGCACATGTGTAAGTGCTTTTCACCTATCAATATTTTCCTTAAACGCTTTTATGAGGCATTTCATTGCTTTCCAAGCTTTCTGTCAACAAACGGAGCCATGTCAAAATGGTCAGCATTTTTCCATGTCATGCTTCTATTTTAAGTTATTAGGCATTTTTAGGGAATCAGTAGCAGAATCAGTTTCTGTAAGCAAAACAATTTGCACGTAAATTGTTCCATTGAATTGAATGTGACCATTTACATATGAATGGATTTATGAACGATTTACACTGAATTTCAATCTGCTTGTCTTTCATGAATATAATGCCCATTACGTTGAAGTGTCTTTACTCTGCGCTACAATATTTTCAAAATACATTCAAATATAAAAAGGCTCACAACTAATTTCATTTGAAGACCTGCTTCCTGGCAATTACTACTGTATATACTGATGCTTATTTCACAAAACAAACACCTTATGTTGAGAGGTGAAAGTGTGTTAAGAGAGAAAAGGCAATATTATATTAGCAGTATGTGAAATCAGGAAGATTGGTGAAGCCCATTTTGGGATAAATTATTGAGCTGCCACATATTGCCGTATCTGCACTGTGCTCATTACAAATGCATGTATCCATATGTCAGGCAGTTCTAATGTAAGTTTTATTAACAGAGCTAGAAAGAGTTCAGTCAATCATTTGTTTTAATTTGCAAATTATAGTTATTATTTAGATGCTGAGCACTTTTATAGTGCAAATGCAAATAGGAGCATACCTTTCTGTTCATGATTCAACTAGATTGGACGGTGGTTAGTGCTAGTGTGATATATATAGGCACATTAACTTACATTGCATTCTACTGCATGTATACATTTTAATATATATTACAATAAACTGTTTTATTCATTTGAATAAATATTTTATTGATGTAGTATTTTACATGTATGCACTAGGCAAATGCTTTTATCCAAAACGAATTGCATGCATTATTGTACATAACACCGCAAATTACCAGTAAAAGCTCATGAATTCTTTATGTCAAGGGACTTCCATCACTTCAGCAGTTTTAAAGCCTTTAGTTGTCATGAAATCTGTGTCTTGAGCATGTGCTTCAGAATGAATCATTTAAGTTAAACCTTATCCAGTAAAGTGCCATCTGCAGTAGCTTGGGGAAAGCTGTGGGAGAGCAGGGTCAGGTGTGGAGTATATTTTCCTCTGAATGTACCTTATAAGAAAGATGGATGGGAAAATGGGGAACACGTGCAACGGCTGTTCAATCTTTTTTCTCTCCTCCTCAAAAAGAGCCAGAAGCTCCAGCTTCCTGTGGTTAAGAGGCGAAGTGGCTCTCCCTTTCCCCTGTGGAGGTGATGGGGCCCGAGGAGTGACACTCGGCAGTCGGCTCTGCCTCCCCCGCCATCATGCTAATGAGGTCAAGTGATGAATTGCAGAGCCAAACTACAGGGGCAAAATGTATGAGGACCAGATTGAGGAGAGCACACAAAAAGCCAGCGGCCAGGACAAGCTGGTCTTTTCGACCCAAAAACCAAGGGTAATTCATTTAAATTGGCATATGGAGCGACAACTTCTTAAATGTTGTAATTAAACTACAGGTGCACCATACTTTAAATGCAACTGGGGTTTTGCGATTGTAAATTGTCACTAAAATGATTGTCAAGGATCAGTTTGACGTGGCCATTGTTTTACCATTTCATATTGTTGGTATGTTTTGTAATAGCAAAATATTTCAGTGGTTCAGCCTTGTGATCAACTGTAGCGAAGCTGAGAGTTATACAACAGTTAGATTACAACAGTTCTTGATTAATATTCTCACTAAGTTGAAGTAGCTGGCAAAAGGCAATTTCATATTGTGCAGATCCAAACGACTGACTCATAATTGTTTTGCTAACCTAGTAAAAATGGATGATGTGTTCATTAGCAATAGCCCTTGACACATGCAACTGTGCTTTTTACATTCATTTAGTGTCAATATGGTGTACAAAAGTGTTGAATAATAAGTATCCTGTCAAAGTCAGCCCTGTCTTTACAACAGTCTGTACCCATTTATAGTGGAAATTAGAACATCTAAATATGTTGAAAACTGTCACACTCAATGTGCACATATTAATATTTGAGTTTCCATGTCTGCAAACAGGGCTGGATTATGCAACCAGTGACCCAGGACTTTTTTACATCTGGCGGACTTGTACTGACAAATAAACAATAATATCTTGGTGCAGGTGACATGAAAGAATAATGTTCATTACTCATTTAGCCTACTCATACTATTGACATTGTAACAATACAAAGCTGGTTGAAAATCATTTATCTTACCTTTTAAGATTCACAGATGCTACTATTTCAAATATATATATATATATATATATATATTTTTTTTTTTTTTTTTTGCACATTATTTAGAAACAGTGGTTTGGGCCTTTGAAGATGTGCACCCAGGGGCCTCAAAGTCCAGCCTTGTCTGCACCCACTAATATGACAGATATCAAAATGGCTAACATCAAGGATATAGATAGGATTAAACAAAAAAAAATGTCAGGAAGACAGTATTGATTTGATTAGATTAGGAAAGAATAGGCTATATACTGTAAGGTGAAGCAATACACCCAGAGGAAATTAAATATAATTTCATTGTGATCTTTATTATCAAAATCAAATTGTTTTTGTTTAGCATTCTGAAGCAAAGTCATATTTCATTTTCCTCTAGACAGTTAGAAAACCTTCCAAATGATAAACACTGATTGACACAGAGAATATGTGGTTTTCTCTAGTTTTAAAAATCTGAGACGTAAAGGGGAAACCCTCAGGGTATTTTTGAAATATCAACACAAATAATGCTGGTATAACTGAATATTCCTTTAGTGCCATTGGGAGAGTACTCACTGACAAGCTTGCAATAAAATTCCCTCTGCATGACTTAGAATCAAAACCAGTCCGTGTCTGTGAGCTGACCATTACCGTCAGCTAATGAAGAGGGAAGTCTCTGCAAATATTTGCTCATTTGCTCATGCCCATACTCTCTTGAAAGTGATTCATTGTTGAATGACAACCTTTTAGTCTACAGCATTAAACCTTTATTAAAATATAAACATTTTGGACATAGGCCTCCCCTCTCATAGCAAGTGAAAGATATTACTTTTTTAATATTTCAAAACTAATTTTCAAATAAAAAGAAGCATTTGTAGTTTTAAAGGGGTCATATGATGCTTTTTTAAAGATCATTATTTTGCGTATTTGGTGTAACAGAATATGTTGACATGCTTTAATGTTCAAAAAACACATTCTTTTTCAAATACCGTACATTATTGTAGGTCCTCTATGCCCCGCCTCTCTCAAACGCTTTGTTTTCTACAAAGTCCCTCCTTCCAACAAGTCAGTCTGCTCTGATTGGCCAACTGGCACATTGCATTGTGATTGGCCAAACACCACAAGCACTTGTCAGAAATGTAACGCCGCTTTCCATAATCGCGAGCTTCAGCTTTCGAAATAAAAGTAAAGACAGTTAATAATGTCCTTAGTTTTACCATCAGTTCAAGACCAAAAGGGAAACAGAGTCGCGTGACAGACACAGTGATGAAGCTCGTATGTGTCTGCACACAAGCCGTGATTAAGACAGCTGACTCCACTGTGATGTGACCCTCTCTCTCTCACACACACACACACGACGCGCAACTCCGCATTGAATAGTCAATAGCAAATGCTTAAAACTAATAACAAAACATACAGTCGCTGATTCAGAAGCGCCAGATTGTCATAGCAAAGTCAGAATTACCTCCTCTACTAGGTTCAGGAAACGGTCGTCCATAAAATGCGTTGTGATAACATCTGGGTTGTGCTGTTCTTAATGATTCCTAAATGCATCTACTTTCGGAAGGCCAAATAAAGTGCTTTTGCTTTCGCCTAGAAACACACAGTGTCTCCCTGACACGCTGCTTCAACACTACTGCAGTTACTGAAACCACGCCTTCTTTCTTTGCGTGAACATTTGGGCGGCATTACGCAAATATTTCCACATCGTGACGTAGACATGTGGGGGCGTGTTTGAATGAGCCGTTTTAGGGGGGCGTGGCAGAGTTTTAACTTTGATAAAGAATATCTCTTTGGTTTTGAGACTTTAGTCTTTGCAACTTCAGGGATCTTATCTATGCACAATCAGCTTGTAACACTCCAAAGAGAAAGGAAAACTTGAAATCGCATCATATGACCCCTTTAATGTATCTTAAATTGTTATTTTTTAAGTAAATTAATAAATCAAATGAAACTAATTTGCATAACAAATCTGCCTTTTGGTGGATAATAGCTTATAAGTGTTACCAAGACCTGGTACTCTCCTTCATGGGACTTTCCTGAATGTGTGGCAAAGACTGACAGGGAAGAGAAGAAATTGTTGAATAAAGAACAAAATTATTCTTGTAGCTTCATACAACAACTGATGTCATGTGGACTATTTTAATGATGTCCTTACTACCCTTCTGGGCCTTGAACATGTCAGTTGCATTGCTGTATATGCAGGGTCAGAAAGCTCTCGGATTTCATCAAAAATATCTTAATTTGTGTTCCGAAGATGAACAAAGGTCTTACAGGTTTGGAACGACATGAGTTTGAGTAATTAATGACAGCATTTTCATTTTTGGGTGAACTATCCCTTTAAAGCTTCTGCTAAGAAAAATAGTTCATTTCAGATCCACCTTATTTTGCAATTCCTAGGTAAGCTATTTTCTTTGAACGTGCAAGACTTCCAATTCATTAGCCGCTGGTAAATAACTAGACGAATAACAAAATGCAGTAAACAGTAAAACTATCTGCATTACAAATTAGGCCTACATTAAATTAATGATAAGAAACACCAGTCAGCTCCTAATAAGCTGTTTAACTGGCAGTGAATGACACCAGATACCTCGCACATTCAAGTTACAAATGGCCATGCCCACTCTTACATTAAAAATAAGGTGGAAAACCATCTACCTAGCAACAACCACCACTGAAATTATATTACAGTAGTAGCCTATTACTGTTTTCTGAGGTCATTTTCACTATACAGTCAATAACTGAGACAAATCTTGGCGACGTCCATTTGATGTGTGTGTTTCTGGAAGATGTATTTTTTTAGAGTGTTTGCTTATTCAGCAATACGGTACAATAAGTTTGACGGTCTACAAAATAGGGTGTTGGGTAAGAAAATATACATTGTTGTTGTGTTCTTGACACCTTTTATACAAAGGCACTCTTTATTCAACAATTACTTTAGCTCATAAATGCTATTCCTCTAGTGGGGAAATGTGGTAAGGCAGCTTTAGGCACAAGCCTTATAGTGAATAATGTGTCACAGTGATAAGTTATAGCATTACATGGAAAACTGTCAGCCTCTCAGCACTCACCTTCCTTTAACCTCAATTCTATCTTAAAATGCAACCTGAAACTGGCAGGCATCAGCAGGGGTAAGACATGTTTTGCTTCATAAGGTTTCTGAGCCAGTGCTTTACAATATACCTCAAAAACAAACCTTTTCCGTCTCTCAGTCAAGCCAGATGTCTTGAAGACATATACCATATACCTTATTGACAAGAATATATACTTATCTATCATTTCACTTCACAACTTGCAGTAACATTGGGAAGGAATTTTATTTTGCGGTCATCTCTATGATAGTGTACTCCTAAAAGTGCTCCCTTTAGTTATTCCAAATCTGTGTAGTTTCTTTCTTCTGTTGAATACAAAATAAGATTTTTTGAAGAATGTTTGTAACCAGACATATGCTGGTAGCCACTAATTTCCACAGTATGAAAAAAATACTATATGCAAGTCAGTAGGGACAGTCTTCAAAAAAAAAAAAAAAACGGAAGAAAGAAATACAACATAAGGGTGAGAAAATGGTCTAAAATAATTATTTTTAGGGTAAACTATGCCTTAAAAAAGTACAGTTGCAAAAATGGGTCAAAATGTTGATGACTCATCCTGCACTCCCGTATTTTGTCCAATCAGATGTTCTCAAGAATGATAATTTGCAAGCTGTAGCAAGTCATGTTAACCATGGCTGTTTTTTTTTTATATATATAATTAAACCTAATTGGTTTCAACAGGAAATACATAAACACAGTGTAGAAAAATTTGTCAAATTATTTTTTTCTCTCTCACTTTCTCAATATATGCATCAGAAAAGGTTAATTGCATTCAGTGGGAGGCTATACTTATTCAATCTTTGATTCTCATTTGTTCATGAATGTGGTGTTTATTAATATGTGTATACATGACTGATATCCCATCTCCCCTGAGCTTTTTAATTACAAACTCAGAGCAGCAGAACCACAACCCTGCTTATCTCAATTCAAATGATAGCGATTCACACCTTTCATTAATAAGTTGCTTTTTAGGGAAAGAAGAATGAAGATGCACATTTGCTCATAAGCAACTGAACTCTACAGTTGTGGTGTTGCATACAGTAAGCAAGATAAGCCCTAATTTACATAATTGCCATTTTGTCATTAGTCATCCCTAAAATAACCAATCGGCGAGCTGAATTTTGAGTGATTTGGATGTTAGAAATATTAAACTGGTTTTGCAAAGTCTTGCAGCATCTTTTGAAATATAACAAAAAGATCTCTAATAGGATTAGCGTGTATACATTTACATTCAAATCCCTCTGACAGTGCCTTGTTGAAGTGAAACTGTGGACAAAAAGCTTTGCTGGTTGCTACACAGTGGTGAATGCTAATTCATTAAATACACTTTTTAAAAGGCTTTTTAAAGCTTTGATGACTAAATCCTTTGATTTGGGGTTTTTATAGACAGTTATGGATGGTAACGATAATAAACCACTGCATAAATCACAGTGAGTATCTTTTCATAAATAAGGTCCAGTGCAAGATATTCAGCTTCTTGCAGAGTTTTTTTCTGGGGAAATTCCAATTTCGAGAAGCACTATCACCACTCGACAAAAACAATCTGGCCTCTCCTGTGCTTTCCTATCAGGTACTATTGGCTGATAGTGATGAAAAGGATCTGTTTGTTTTTTTTTCTTTTGCTATCTGTCTAAGGAAATAAATCAAGTCCTGAGGCCACTTTTAAATTTTATACTGCTATTGTCAAGAACCAGAGCTGATTGAGTGTTCATAACTGCTGGAATTTCCAACAAAACTAACCTGCAGGAGCTCTAAACTGATCACATGTCTGTGATTTAAAGAAAGTAAGCCTTAAAGGAACAGCTCATCCAAAAATGAAAATGTACTCACCCTCAGTATATCCAAGTTGTAGTAGACGAGTTTGTTTCTTCATCAGAACAGATTTGGAGAAATGATTATATCACTTGCTCAACAATGGATCCTTTGTAGTGAATGGGTGGCGTCAGAATGAGAGTCCAAACTGATGATAAAAACATTGCAATATTTGTTTATTTGTTTGGACTGTATAAACAGTGCTCGTTCTGTGCATATTTCTCTCCTGATTCAGACGAGTATACTTTTTCACAGGAGAAAGCAATATTATGGATAGATGAATGACTCATTTTAGCCGGAAAGCTTGAAGTTAAAAAACATCTTAATGATGGATTTGTTAATTAAAAACTTGCAGCTTTTTGCTTCACAATAAATTAATTGATGGACTGGAGTCGTGTGGATTACTTGTGGATTATTGTGATGTTTTTATCAGCTGTTTGGGATCTCATTTTGACGGCACCCATTCGCTGCAGAGGTGGGAAAATTTTGTAATGCTATATTTATCCTAATACATTCCAATAAGGACATCTTGGATACATTTTCAGCAATTTTTTTATTTTGGGTGAGCTATTGCTTTAAGTTCTCTTCAGGAAAACCCCACAGTCAGTCGCAACCCTTTTTCCAGCTTCAACATGTTGCATGTATTACTCTGAAGATTAATACATTCCGTGTCAGAGTTTGCGTTTTAATGGAGTGGCTCATCATTAGCTCTGTTAAAGCAGCCGCTGCTGAGTAGGGGGACTGTTAGGGCAGGGCAGACTGCTTTTTTACTGTCAACTTGAATACGTTCTTAGTTGTTAAACAGGCTGTTTGGGTCGCAGATACATTTTATAACATCTTATGTGCCTAAATCCAAATCTTGACCATTTTAATTAAAAACTGAACAAGCATTTCTGAGTTCTTAAACTGTTTTTGATCATTGAAAAGGGACACTTTCTTCTAATAACTCAATTTGTGACTCTAACTGACTGTATATGTATAAAAGCCTTTGATTTTGTGCTGACTTTCATGTTCTATAAGGATCAGCTGTCTGCAGTGTACTTCACATTAGCATGCTTAAGAGAGACTGATGTTCTGATAGCACATGTTTGATGAGATTATAGCATCAGGGAAAGGAATATTAATGCAAACGCATATGTACAGTATAAAAAAAAAACATTTCACATGCTTGTAAGTTTAAAGATGCATATATTCAAATATGGCAATGAGGAAACTCTTGTATGTAGGCTACCGGCACCTTCCATCAATGCAGTTGGAATTGATGCCTATCACTCTGCTGGTATGAAATGGAGAGACGCTGCCAAAATATTGTGATGACCATGCAGCTATTTTAGGCAACAGAAAGGGTCTGGCATTCATTGTGAATGCTTTCTTTATAATTGGAAGCAGCAAGAATAATATGAGATTAAGACTGATGCTTATCATCTATTAAATAAATATGCATTTATTTTATGCAAAACTCATGTACAGTATAATAAGCAATGTTTAAAAAGTATTTTAAGAAAAGGTACTTAATTTACCAAGAATTACATTTGTTTGGGTTTTATTTAAATATTTTATTTTATTGATTTTTTTTTTATTTTTATCATGTACATTGGATTGTTTTGGAAAAAAATAATGACGTGTAGGCACAATATCATGTTTTTTTGTGTGTTTTTTTTTTTTTTTTTTGTAATTGAATAAAAAAAACTTTTATTGTACTTAAACAAAATAAAATTAAAAATAAAATATAACCTTGTTTACAAATAATATACTTTTCCAGAATAGTTTTATGAATTTATAATGAATGAATGAATGAATGAATGATGTTTTTTTCTGAGAACGACTAAATATGTTGTAATTTTTTAAGCATGTTTTAATGCCTATTTTACTGTATAAAAAGACTAAATATGCAATTGGAAAAAGAGTTCCCCATCGGTAAATATGGTATGTGCTTATATTATTCTAAGAATTTTTTAAGAATAAAAATTGATTATTCCACACACATTATTACTCTACACCACACGTGTAAAACGAACTCAGGTTAACAATAACAGCTGAACACTGCGCACATTTTTAATGGTAAATACTAGATTTAATGGCGAGAAAACAGCGCGAGTGATTCCTCCATATTTAGATCGCGTCAAGTTTATTGATGAATGAAGTTAACATTTTTAAAGCCAGATAAACAGGGTGATTTTTCCTGAAAGAGGCTGGCTGGCTCGCACGAGCCGCGTATAAACCCTCGAATGAATTTATAGTGTCTGCATGCTTCGCTACTTCACTCCAATTGTCCGCAGGCTGCAGATGCTCATCGTCAATCCAGCACTGCAGGTGCAGTTAATGCTGGAGACGCTGATATAGTTCTGGCTACATATCCATCTCTTTGCTTGTTTCTTTTCCTCACAGAGAGCTTTTTTCTGCTTACCCCCCAGATTTTGCTGTAGTGCTGCCTCGTGAGGTGTTGGATTCATTGGATCCCGCAGTCTGACCGGCTTTGCGGTGCGTCTTCAAGAGCATCAACATTATCTTTAGTGGACATATGACGAACAGTTCCGTGTGCTGCCGCATCATGTTGACATAACTCTGCTGAAGAACTGAAATTAATGAATGGCCGGAGAAGAGCGATGATATGAATTAACTCTTTGATGTGGAGGGAAGCAGGAAAGAGGTTTTATACTGCATATACTGACGAGGAAACACGGGAATGAGGCTTTAAAACACGTTTCTCGTCGCTGTGAGTTTTCTTGTTGAAGTTGGCTTTGCTCAACCATGGGAAAATGAATCGGAATGGATATTCTGATAAGTGTTCCTTAGAGATGGATGCAAGATTTTCCAACCTTTCCCCTTTATGAATCTTTTCGTGGTGACTCTGGAAAGGTGGAGCGATCGGGAAAAGCTAATGACGGACCTATTAATCCATCAAGAGCACCAGAGGGGTTTGGAAACGTTTGGATGGAAATGTTTGCACCTTTTTCTGGTTTTATACGGAACTACTAATGCATAGTTGTGGATCTCTGCTGGAATCTCAATTGTCAGTATAGTGAAATGAATTCAAGGCTGTTAACATATTCGCTGTGATTTTTGCTTCTTTTTTTGCAAATATCCATCTTTTCTTCTGAAAGTATTCCGATCTAAATGGAATTAGTTGAGAAAGCCCTTTGTGAAAGGAATAGACATGATACATGGGAACAGGTTCCTTCACGGTGAGTCCAGCTGCCAGTTAACTTCTCTCTGTTCCATTTTACGCATGAGGTCTATCTGCATTTACCGGTCTGTCTCGCTTTATTCCTTTAGGAACTTTGAGTGTTATTGTAAACTGATTGAAATAATTGCATTTAATTTATTTAGAGTGATATGCAACTGCATATGCATCATGACACTATAGCATATATTTTCCCAGTTGTGTTGTTTTTTCTGGAAAATACAGCTCAAGTTGGTATCTGGTTTCTAGCTGGTCTAAAATGAATCATTAGCTGGTGCAGGTTGGTTATTAGTTGGTCTAAGCTGGTGATTTGGTGGTCCACAAGCTGGCAAACCATCATGGACAAGCAAAAAAATCATCTACAAGCTGATTAGGCTGGTTTTTAATGGTAGCTGGTTTCTAGCTGGCCTACAATGGTCATTAAATTAGTAATTAGCTAGTTCAAGTTGGTAGAGCGTCTTGGAACAGCAAAAAAACAACTGGTCGTATCAGTTTAAGATGGTTTGTAACTAGACAACCAGCCAGTGACCAGCTTGGACCAACTAGAAACCAGCTACCATATTTCAAAACAGCTACCAGCTTAAGCTGAATTCTTCTTTTTCTCCAAACGTGCAGTACATCCACTGCAAATCAGTCAGTTTGGAAAGTAAATGCAAAATAAAGACATAAATCAATAAATGCACTTTGTTTTTTGTTTTTTTTTTTTTTCTTTTGCATTAATTTTATGTACTGCATTAAAAACAAATAGAAAAAAAATTGCAGGTTTAGACCAAATTCTTTAAAGGATACAATTTCAGATCCTTGATTTTCAGCCATTCCTAAAATGCATTTTCAAATATACATTTAGCAGTTTAGTCCAGCATGAATATATGTAGGAATTGCACCCTTCGGTCCAGCTGTATGTTCATAATGAATCCACATAATTCTATGCTGTTTTGATCTTAAATCTTTTGTCGCAGTTGTTGCAGGTCTTCTCATGCTTGGGTTGTCTGGGGCAACAAAGAAGGAAGCAGGTAATGATGTTTTGTCACAGAATACCCACCCACTCTCCATCTCCATGTTTCCTGGCAATCTCTGACATTTGACTACTCTCTCTCTCTCTCTCAGTGAAAAACAATTCAGGAGTGCAGCCGGCAGGGCAGTGTGGAACCTGGGTGAAAGAACCAGAGGGAGGCCTCTTCACCTCACCCAATTACCCAAACAAATATCCTCCAGAGCGAGAATGCATCTACATCATTGAAGGTAAAAAAAGAAGAAAAAAAACCTTGTCTGAATAGTAAATGCAGGACACAAACAAATCTGTCATGTGACACTTGGATGGTGGGGGATGTTTTGAATTGTTCAGCAGCGCAGTGGCACTCAGAGTGAAAGATGCAGGAGCAATCAGTTGATTGTTAATCCTATGCAGCACCATTATGATGCTAATAAACACTAGTGTTTAATTTGCATTCATAACAGAAGGCTCTACAGATCAACAATCTCTCAATATCTGAACATTAATTTGATTATCGCAATTAGATTTCCACGAAAATGGGTAAAAATGGGGTTGTCTTTCAATCGCATCTGTTGGACTGCTAGCATGCTGTGCTGCTGCAAGCTAATAATCAAATTGAACTAAGAAGCTAGCAATTTTCTTGCAATTAGATGGTTTATATGTGATAATCTCTTTGCTGTTCTAATAAGATTACAAACGGTGCTGGTTAGATTACTTCAAATTAAAATAAATAATTTTAAAATAACAATTAAAATAAAACTCTAAAAAGATTTAGTGCATTTTGTGCATTTTAATGTTTTTGACAAAAGCCTTCCAAAAACATAGTATGCTATTATTACTATAATAATACATGGTTAAATAACCCACTGAGTAATAATTCAAATAAAAATAATGCTCATTGGTAGTTGATGCAATGTTTAATTGTTGAGAAAGTGTGTGTGCATATGTGTTTATGTAGTCAATAATAAAGTAACTGTAATCTGATTATTAAGAATGCAATATAATCTAATTACAAGTGCCTAATTTTTGGAATCTGATTACGTAATCCAGATTAAATGTAAACAGTCACTAGCACTGATTGCAAATATTATGAGATATATATAAGTTCTTTCATTCTTCCTTACAAATTTTTTGTAATTTTGTATGATTTCCATGATACAGTAGAAATAAATGCACATGAATGCAATCCATATCTCCAAAACTTTCTCTGTATACTAATATTGACTAACATACCCAACCCAATCTTGTGATGAAATGTAACTATTACATGAGGTGATTTTCATATGAATGTGATTCATACAGAAATGTACAGTTTTTAAGAAAAAAAACTTAATCGCAAAAGTCCATCCCTAAATCTAACCAGATTGGCCACCAGTTAACCTACCAAACCGTAGTTACGAATTGCCATGAGAGTGTGTTGGACATATGACATCATCCATCATAAATTACAGATGTTAGTCTTATTTTTTTTTTCTCCTTTGCAGCTCCCCCGAGACAATGCATTGATCTTTTCTTTGATGAAAAGTATTCAATAGAGCCTTCATGGGAATGTAAATTTGACCATATCGAAGTCCGGGACGGACCCTTTGGCTTTTCTCCAATAATTGGACGCTACTGCGGCCAGCAGAACCCTCCATATATCAGATCGAGCGGCCGTTACCTATGGATAAAATTTGTTGCAGATGGTGAATTGGAAGCGATGGGTTTTTCTGCGAGCTACAATTTCACAGCAGGTACATACAGTTTTATGCTCCCTTTATGCAGTGTCAGTAACGTTTACGATTGTGACAGATTGATTAATTATTAAACCAGCGAGTTTTTGGCTTTTGCTGATGTTCTTTTAGAGTTCTGGAACCGGTTTTCACTCACTGACCTCAGGGTATTGTTATCCTGTGCATGTCGACTTGAATTCCTGATGCAATCAGTAACTACTCTACAAAATCCATGCTGCTGATTCATATAGCGGTTATTGTAGGTCCATGTTGGTTCTGTCAATGATCCTAATCTGCAGTTGAGCTTATTAGTCATATTCAATTGTAGTAATAAAGAGCCTGTGTGTTCTAATTCATCAAAAACCTCTTAAATTGTTAACCTTGATCAGTTCTTAGTACCACAATGAATGCTGACAATCCTTCCCAGGACCTGATTTAGATGATAAAGATTGCCAATAAGACGCTAAGTGGTAACAACAACATCATTCCGCATATAATTGATTTCAATTACCCGTAAGGAATCCTTAGAAAATATGTAGCACTTTGCACAACGGTTTTTATCAGATGTCTCGTTCTTCACTGCTTTCTGCTCATCTGCCTTGATATAAAATTGAATCTCTGAAGTGAGTCTGAAAGGGCAAGTAATACTGTACCTGAGTTCAAGTGAGAGATGTTTGCGTAAATGGTGTGCAAATGGAACAGTGATAGATATTGTGTGAAGAATGCCAAAAGCAATATTTGAATAAAGCTGCAGCTAAAGTTGTAAATGCAGAAAAAATTCACAGAGTGGTCGAGCTTTAAGGGCCTTGCAGATGAATTGCACAGCTGTGGCACTGGGTGCAAGAAAAAGTAGCACACAATTGAAGGCAGCACTGATTTAAAGTCGTACTGTATCTGAGAAATGAGTTATGAGCCGTGGCTTTTTTTCCCATCCTATTGTGAGTCAGGAGGAAATACTTTCGCCAAGTTTGGAGAAACTGTTCAGCGTGAATGGATTCAGACTCTCGCTTCGCAACTTGCCAGGGAAGAAACACAGCTTCCTCTAGTCTTGATAAGGAATATCAGTGGCATATAATTTACATAATTAAGGAGATAAAAGTCCCTGAATTCACTTCCCTTGATGTTCCCCCAAAAAAGTGGAGAGCGCATCTGCTGTGCTGTAGCCAATGGTAACACATGCTAATGCAGAAGGTACAACAGATGAATGAAAATCAGGGGATGAGGAAGGCTAGAAATTGCATGTATTCATCTTCCTTGGTCTTTTTCACATTTTATCGCTACAGAAAGGAACATTACTGTATTTAACTGAAAATTTATGCTGCTTATTATCACAAAACGAACACTTAATCAAAGATGTGCCGGTCTGCAGAGTGAGAGTGGAGGAATTTATTGTATGTTCGTCATGCTGGGGCTCTGGGCGGCACGAGTTCTGAAATTTCCTGCATAAGACCTCATTAACACTGCACTTGCTTCATATCAAATCAAATAGATCAAGTGCAACTGAATTACGGCTCTGATCTCGAGACTTTTTATTTTAGTGCGGAGCAATGTGATCAATGTCAAATAGTTGTGAAAAATATCAGTTTGAAAGTGTGATTCAAGACCTGGAAAAGTCCCTGAATAAAAGGTTTGGAAACAGTGAATCATTGTGTTTCCTTTAGTGTGACCAGTGAAGTCAATTACTGAGCTAATGACTCTTATGAGCTGTTTTTTAATGAATCAGAAAGACACAGCATGACCTGCGAAGTCCAGCTGTCGAGCGAATGATTTTTGGGGTCTGGTTAGTTTATTAGAAATGTACAGTGCAGCTAGTGAAGTCCAATTCTCAAGTGATTGACTTTTATTTGAGCCGGTTAGTGGATCACAAACATACAGCGTGACTAGTGAAGTCCAGTTCTCTAGGGCATGAATCTTATGAGCTGATGCTATATAATGGATCAGAAACAGGCAGCATGACTAGGGTAGTCTGATTCTTGAACAAATGGCTCTTATTAGTGAATCAAATCTTTTTAGTGAATCAAAAACAAAAGGCTTGACCAGTGTATTATGACTGATCTGACTCACTTACTGAACAGCTGGACAAATTCATTTCATCTTGTCCAATCTCCATGAAAGAAGAAATAATACACTCTTATGTTGTTCTCATGTGAATAGTTCACCCAAAATAAAAATCCAGACATTATTTACTCTGGTGTTGTTCTAATGCCGAATGACTGACTTTCATTTAAAGACCCAAAAAGGAGAAATTTTAAAAATGTCCTGCTCGCACTCATCCATATAATGGTACTGAATAGAAACCAGCTTAAAACTTTAAATATAAAGAGACAAAAGTATAATAGAATGATTCCATATCTACCTGATTTCTCAAAATGATGCGCTTGTATGCTTTTCCTTGATTAGTCAGAGTGAACTGCTGCACTAATATTATAATAAGTCATTGGCAATGGCCAATGTCAGGATATTCGCTAAATAATCATTTCAATTTTGGTTTGTTTTTCACCAAACCTTATCATATTCATTCAGAACACTTGGAAAATTACGGCACTAGTTGCATTGGATCATTCTGTGTTACTTTTGCATCTTTTTACTTTTTACTGTCAACCCTTTCAGCCTTTGTTTACTATTTGAGTTAGAATAGTCTGCAAGGGCGCGGTTATAAATGCAGCAAGGCTGTAAAAGTAGACTGTTTGGCAAGTTTTTGTGTTTGGTGTGATGAAATGTAATGTCCCCAACAACATCTACAGTCTCATTTAGCTACTTGTTAACAACCACCTTTTTCCAGACACATAAAAGCTTTAAAAAGTCATGAGTAGGGTTAATGTATTTAATGTTGTAGAATAAAACATGAAAATATCATAAGCTTGTGTTAACCACAGACTTTATTTAAGCTATTTAAACCAAAAACCGATTCAAACAAACCATTGACTTCTGGACGATGGAATCAGAAGTGCCAAAATACTAACTTACTTCCAGGTTTTGGACAAAAATATGTAATTCTAGCAGCATACTATATGGATAAGTGCCAGAAGATTGTTTTTCCTTTTGTGGTCTTTAAAAGAAAGCATTAGAAGAACACCAGAGTGAGTAAATAATGACTAAATTGTCATTTTGGGTGAACTACCCCTTTAAGACTTCTCAAAAGAATCGTTAGTGTTACCAGACTCGTTTTGAAGAATCTAAAACCTAAATTGCTCACAATTCCCATCCCAAGTTGAATGTAATAACATCCTTAAAAAGTAATTGAAAATTATATAACGAACATAGATTTTACAGTTATCCTCAAATTGAAAGTGTTTAATTGGAATGTGTCTATGTGAATGTCTAAAATAAGGAAAGTGAAATATCCAGAAGTTGTGGGAATGCTATAAACCGCTGTAAATCTTGAACCTGGGCCACATGCATCCAAACATAGGTAGGATATTCGAACATCATTTGGTTTTAATGCTTGAGTTTCCCAATTTGGTTCTAAAGTAATTAAAGGTGTTTTCACTCAAGGTTAGTTTCATCTGAAATTGCAGATGCATGGCATAATCCGTTGCCGAAGCCAAACTTTGGATGGCTCAGTGATAGAAAAGTAGAATGATGTGCACACTGTGTGTAATTACTTCCTGATATCGTGTGAAAATAAAAATGGTTGTGAAGTCACTCTCCGCATTCAGATGCAATTATCATGCAGACGTTGTATAAGTTCATTCCAATAGTCAGATCTTGCTGTCTGTAGACTGACTTCCTCCCACTACGCTACTATATCTAACTGGATTAAGCAGTAAAAGCAGGACACTCAACGTTTAAAGCTTCACTGTGAACAGAGACTTTGTGACTATCATTTGTCCCTTACCTCCGTCCTCCTTCCCTCTGTCCATCTGTCCTTCTCTCCTTCTCACTATCTAGAAAACTCACACGCTCATTCTCCTGAGTCTCACTTCCTTGTCTCCTGGGCTTGACTGACCTTATTACCCCACCTCCTCTTTTCTAAGAGATAAAGCTGTGTTACCAGACAAGATCTGGCTGGGTTAAATAACAGGGAGAGCTGCTCCCCTCATGTGTCTTTCCCCAGGCCACTGGTTGTTTGAAGCCTTTGTCCCAGCTGTAAACAGACGCAGCAGTAATAAGAAAAACAAGATGGACTAAAAAGCATTTCAGGGACTGCTTTCTTGATCCAGTGGCCATTTAATAACCTTGTTTGGGGAAGCCTCGTGTGGCCTTTTCCTCTTTTCATTTTCAATAGGTTTGTCGAAAGCAGGGAAAAGAAAGAGGAAGCTGAATGCAGGAGCTGAGAGCGGTCCCTAAGATCCCAATGTTGAAACGCAGTCAGGGCCAATTAATAAATATAGTTCTGTGCCTTCTTGTGTTTTATGTTTTTTTTTTTTGCTGTCACAAAATAGTGAAATGATGGATATTAAACAAATACAAATTCTGACTTTATATGTTTTGAGAAACACAAAATTTAGATTTTTTTTTGTACATACAGTAAATGTCAGTGGATTTAGAGAAAATAAAGTCATATATACCAAAGTTGTTATTGTTAACTATGCCTAAAACTAATTAAAATATATTTTTAACCAAAATAAAGCTGAAATAAAGTAAAATATATCATAAAAAATTAAATGAACGATTGTGGCAACTAACTGAAAATAAGTTCAAACTGAAGAACTAAAATGACTAAAACTAAAATAGAAATAAAAAATAAATTCAAGCTATATATATTAAAAGATAATTAAAAATGGCAAAAGAACATAAAAAATGACTAAAACATATACAATATACAAGACAAAACATATACAAGACAAAATATTAATAAATGCTCCAATAGTTTATAAATAATAAATAACACATATTTAATACACGTATGTCCATACAATAGATCTCAATATCTTCAACATATCTTTTGTGTTCTGCAGAAGAAAGTTATATAGGTTTGGAATGATGTGAAGGTGAACTATCCCTTTAAACAGGCCATTTATAGAGATATCTTGAGGGTTAAGAAGGAGCAGGCTTGTCTTTAATACCTGGACAAAGCTTTTGGTTTCGAATGGAGGGGCTGCAACACCAAAAGCTGTTTTAGATTAGGGCTTTGTTTAAATTGAGTGTTAAGACCCTTTTTCCAACAGATTGGTGGAGATTTGGCCTTCTGTATAGCCACCATTATCAGTGCATAAAACCCTGGATTTAACACAAATTATGATTGCAGATCCCGGTCATCATTATCGCTGCCGCTCTAATAAGACTCGACTGCCCTGCGGCTGGTGTGGCTTGATTTTCACTGCACTGAGGCGTCACACAAGCCCAGAAGTCATAAACAGCTAATTTTAACTTCCAAAGAGCAACTGTTGACAGATATAGGGCCAAATACAAGACCATTAATTAACAGGTCTCACTACCATCACGGCACATGCTAGTTCTTTGTGAAAGGAAAATAAAAAACCGTGCAATACTGATATAATATGACATACATTTATTCCAGCAACTACGAAGTGTGATCATTGTCAATTATTAGCTATATAGGGATGAAATGTGTGTTTAAAAGTTATATATAAATGTGTTGTATTACACATTTAATGTTATGTATGTAGGTTATTGAACAATGTATAGTGGTGGGGATTTTTCAGCGAGGTTACATTGGGACGCCAGTAGGTAGCAACAAGTGTTTTATGAGTGAATCGTTTAATCATTCATATTTGTTCAACCCAGTAATTAATTCAAGAATAAAACAAACATTTGTGTTTATTACTGAGTCATTGAATTACTCAACCAGTTTTTCAAAAACTGATTCAATCAGGATCAAAACAAGTATGTGTCTTCTTGATGAATAAGTCATTGAACTACTCAGCTATTCGTTCAAAAAACAAATTCATTCAGAAAATAAAATGATACTATTGTGTGTAGCTCTGAGATGCAACAATGGATTTGCCTTGGTTTGGAATAGTTTTTTTTTTGTGGACAATAGAATTAGGCACAGCTGAGTTAAGGCTTGCTCAAAATTCTGTGTAAAGATGTAATGGTGCATAAAGTCCGGACTAAATTAAGCCTGACCTGACCCAGTTCAGCCCGCAGGATCAAAGCATACAGTTGTATTTCCTGTGTAAGTGCATTCATGCCACCTCTGAGCAGCATTGGACTAGAACATAGTCTATGTAAAGACACCTAATGCCACTTCAGAAGCACTTCTGTGCTGTCTTTTACAGAGTAAATTTGGCATACAATTACTCACTATTAACTTCTTGTTTATTGAACTGCTGAATAAAAGTCTAAAACCAACAGTTTGTTGACATTACATTAAACCAAAGAAATTTATATTTTTCATGTTATGACCTTTCATATACAAGTGTCTTTCTCTGCATTTGAATCTCTCATATGGTTGTATTTACTATGCTGTGCATGTTGTTGTATACTTACTCAAATATTATTAGCATTCACAGCACTCATAACTGCATGCGTCTTGGTCCTAACAAATAATATTCAACTCTATTTGCACATGTAGAGGATGTAGCAAAACCAGAAATAAGTAATCCCAAGTGCAATAATTCTGATAAGGCCGTGATGTACTGGAGATATTTAATCTTCTAATTTGTGGACTCGAGATCGTATTGAATTTAAATCATTCTAACGACATCTGAGATTAGAAAAGGGAGCTGGATATATGGCCCCTCTGTGCACAAGAACCTGGCTATATTATTGAGGTGTGATGGATTCAAACCGAAAAATTGAAAATTGAACTCAGGGAATGAACTTTCGGGACATTCAGGTGGCCACATTTCACCACCGCCTACCTGATTTTCTCAGGTCCGATAAAGTCTAGGGATGGAGAAGTCCTCTGTGCAATCGACATTTCAGGCTCTGGAAGGTTGAATAGATTTACTGAAGTCCTTGACTTGGCAAAATTTCATCTCGAGGCACAATAATCAGTCATTATTATTTCAAGATGGTTCATGTCCTCCCATCTATTAATGTTGAGGGAAGGGACTGGTAATTAGTGGAGAAACTAAACAAATGAAGGCAGAGTAGCAAATTGATGTGGACTTTGCATGACTGGTAGTAGATGAAGGAAGGTAAACAAAATATCAGTTCTAATTGTGATTGCATAAGCATTTTTTGCTTGAGTCAATTGGACAATTCAATGCAAATTAACAGTCGCGTCCTAGGATTGAAAGGAGTCAAATGCTTTTCCTGCAATGCCTAGAATATGTGAATCACACACTTTAACGTGCCAGCATTTATTAGCCATTATGATGTCTTGGAAGCTTGGGGTGGAAAATTGCATGCTTTGTGTTTTGCTTCAGATGTTACAACGAGGAAAAATCAGAGGCGCACACGTAATGCTGCTCCCTTCAGAAAATGGATTCTGCTCTGGGTGGTTGAGTATAAGGAATAAAAAACGTGGGTTTCCACTGTGAAAGAACCTAAAGTCAGCACAGCATAAATTTCATTCGAGGAGTGCAAACACAGTGAGGAATCTGAATGAGAAAAACTTGTAGATGAATTCATGTATCTTTGAAAACATCACCCTGAACATATCCTCCATTTCAAAGGAACTTGTTGAACAATAAAAAAGCACTTTGGCGGTGCTTTGATGATCTTGGCCTGCTCATGTGTGCATATGAATATGTATAAATTTATTCTAAAATATTTTAAAATACATTTCATAGATACAATGACTTGGATGACTGAGCTCTCCTACACAGTAAAAAAAAAAAAATACTATTTTAATCTCTACTTTAAAATGTTTAATTCAAAGTTTGATTCAATGTGTTACTTGACATTTCTTTGTAATTATTTGTGAAATTAACTAGCAAGTTTTGAGTTAATAATGGTTTCAGCTTCAATTTCTTTTTCAATGTATGATGAGTATGTTTTTTTAAATTCTGAATTAAAATAGTTTTGATGTTTTTGGGGGCATAAAGTAAAAAAAAAAAAAAGTCAGGGTGATTCAACTGTGCTGATATCACAAAAAAATAAAAAATAATTAAATTTTTTTTATTATTGACAAGAAAATCTAAAACGTATTTTGGCATTATATTTTATTGGTATTTCTTAGAAAATAATTGAATAAATGTGTGTGTGTGTGTGTGTGTGTGTGTGTGCGTTTTTGTGAAAAGTCAGGACATAAATTTGTATAATGACAAAGGTATGACATAGGTATTACAAGGTGAAGGTGACATCTCAGGACATTGACCCATGTCCCCACTTTTCAAAACGCTTATAAATCACTCAGAATGAGGTTTTTTTGGGGAAAGTTGAAATGCACAGTCTCCTGTAAGGGGTAGGTTTAGGTGTAGGGTTGGTGTAGGACAATAGCACATACAGTAAGTACACTATAAAAACCATTACGCCTATGGGATGTCCCCACTTTTCACAAAAACGAACATTTGTGTGTGTGTGTGTGTGTGTGTGTGTGTGTGTGTGTGTATATAAGTACACTAAATCAGACCCTCGTGACTATGTTCAGGTCAATAGATCTCTTAAAATATCACATAAACTTTTTTATGAAAAGGGAAGATTAGAGTAGTAAAATGTAATAATATTTATAAACAAATAACTTAAGATTTTAAATACTTTATTGCATCTTAAAAAAATATATATATATATATATATATATATATACTCTTATATGTAGCTTGCATGCTTGTTTATGTTTTTTTTTTTTTTCTAATTTATCTTGGCTGCTTATCAAAAAACTCATTGTGCCTTGTCATGAAAGATCCAGATATGCCACACAGTCGAGTGTGGAGATGCTTGGAGCAGATCTAATTTGCTAAAGTAATGCTATCAGACTGAGCTGTTTGGCACAAGCACACACGGACAAGGTGGAAAAGAACGCCGGGGCTCCTGCTCGTGTTGTTTATCTCCTCCAGACTTATTTGGCTGTTTGCATGGTTTCGCTAACGGGGAGCCAGGTGCAGTCTAGACCGGTTAATGGAGCATTGAATTGGTTTTAAAAAGCAGTACTTTTTTGTAATTTGGAAAACGCTTGTCTTTGTAAATTGTATTATGAATAACGTCAATTTTGTCAGGTTTTATGTTTAGTGTGGATTTTTAACATAACATAATATAGGCTGATGCAGAAATAATGTGGTTGTTCTCTGTAGTAGAGCTCAATGGACTGTGTTACATTACACACTGGCTGCGGTACAGAGGTCATTCCAGAAGCACAGAATGTGCACAGGCTTATCGAACCTTGCCTTTCACTCAAGGGAGATCTACTGTGTTTTTCTCAGCCACCAACCAAAACTTAAAGAATTCAATGGTAAACGTTATTTAGCCGCCAACATTTTTATCTCCCTTTCCTGACCTGTTTTTTTCCCCTCTCTCTACTAAAGCCAATTACCCCCCCCCCCCCCCCCAAATCAATATGTGGACTAACTGTGCTTGCAGTCAGATGGTGCGAGAGTGAGTGACAGGAGGAGTGAGCGAGAGAGAGAGATCTCACCACTTCTAAAGACTATGAATTTGCTTGACAAGTGCAATTTTCTTCTTTCCCATGTCAACATATTCGGAACAAGGCAAGTTGGAGAAAGGCATTATGAAAGGCTTGTCTCTTTTAAAAAAATGTTTTAAATAAATAAAAATAAATAAATAAATAAAGCGTCTTAAAGTGTTATTCAATTTGATCTTTTTGTTACAACGAAAAGGTTAGGTCAGGTTGAAAAATATTGTGGTTAAACATGATATTTATAAATTAATGATAATTATAAATTAATCCATGAAATGTTTTAAATACTTTGAATTAAAAAAATATATACATATTTAATACCATTTGAAAACAATGATAAAGAGGTGTTCACTCACATGTATTTAATGTGTAAGCAAAATTTGTTATTACATTTACATTTAGACCACATGACATTTTAGAGGCATTAAACATGACATTTCAAGAGTCAATTTCTAAAAACCTGGCTTTTTCCCCCCTTTTCCTTATTGCAAGCACTCGTAAATGTCATATGACCCACATACAGGTTTAGAAATATTTTTGAAACAAAATGTGGTGTTAACAGCAATTTGACTGGATAAAAAAAAATGTCCCCCTTAGAAAAATTCATATATAATTTGATTCATTTTTGGGAGTACGGTAACATATAATAATAATAATAATAATAATAATAATACAATGCAACACAGTGCATATGTCAATCAGTATGCAATTTGAATCATCATCAAAAAAAAAAAAAAATCACCAGTTCTGTCACCTAATCTGAACTACATTTCCCATCATCCCTCCTGCTGCTCACCTGCACATTGTCACCAATCATCCAGTCACAATCATCAGCTGTCTTCAGTATTCAGCATCCAGTTCCTTGTCTCCAGTCTCCAGCTCCGTGTCTCCATTTCCAAGTGCCGTGTGTTCATCCTACAAGAAAAGGAAGGAAAGCGTTTACCTCTTCATCTGTGTGTGTGTGCGCATTTTTGTGACAAACAAGGACATAAATTTGTATAATGACAAGGGTATGACATAGGTATTACAAGGAGAAGGTGACTTTTCAGGACATTACCCCATGTCACCATTTTTCAAAAGGCTTATAAATCATACAGAATGATTTTTTATTTTTTTTTGTTGAGAAAGTAAAAATGCGCAGTTTCCTGTTTTAGACGTAGGGCGATAGAAAATACGGTTTGTACAGTATAAAAACCATTACGCCTGTGGAATGTCCCCACAATTCACAAAACTGTGCGTGTTTGTGTGTTGTGTGTGTCATCTCACCTGTCTGATCATCCTCCTGCTGAATCTTCTATGCTTACCTGATCACCCATCGCCTTATCCATGCTGTTGTGTTCAATAAAGCCTGCTTGAACTTTACTTACCATCTCTCTCTGGTCTGTGTACCCCTGACAATTTCATAGTCAGATGTCAAGCTTCTCTTAATTTAAATACTAAATTCATTTCATTATAGTAAACTTAATCTTTTATTTAATTAAAATTTGAAGCACGGTTGAAATTTATCCATACAAGAACATTTGTACACTTGACTAATAGTTTAATAGACTAGAGCTTAAAACCCTTTGGTCACTATGAAATCTTCTTGTTTTCCTGTGTTCTTTAATGACATAATTTTCCTGTGTACTGTTCCTTTCAGGTTCCAATTAAATAATTTTGGCAACTTTGAATTTGGTAAACTCTTGCTGATTACCTTTTCTTTCCTCTCTCAGTTGTGCCATTTTCTCTATAGGTGCTCTCTCTCTTTTCTTTTTCTGTCTCTCTTTTTTTTATGGTGTTTCAAGCCCAGCAGCTGGAAAGCCCATGCTCAATTTAACCACATACAACATTCATCTCTTTACCCGTCCATTCATAATGGCTTGCCTACAGTGTGCTTTATTATTGTTCCCTTGCTAATCCTTACACCCATTTAGCCGTAAAGAGGAACTTATACTGCGAGGCTGTGAGTACAGGAGTGTTCATCCTGATATCCCTGAACATGCTGCAGAAACGTGCTAGCATGTCATAAAGGAGAAAGATTTAGGTGAGATTTACAGTGTTGCCCCTGGCCCTGTACGCAGTTTGATTAAAATCTTTATAATTGCTATATATAAGTTTTGATTTGCCATAATGGCTTTTGCAGTGGCAAGGTGAAAGCAGGTTCAAAGAGCTTTGATATGGATACTGAAAAGATGAATGCTTGATGCTAGTGGACAGAGTGACAAGTTTGCAAAATGGCTAGTGATTTGTGTTTGGTAATATATATATATATATATATATATATATATATATATATATATATATAATAATAATAATAAAATAGATTCATTTGGGGCATTTCTTCGGGAACTCTGATTAATGTGATATAATTATAAATTACTCAGGATTAGTCAGTGACACATGTAATTAATTGAAGTTAAGTAAAAAATTATAAAATAGACTACCGTTCATATTTATTTATGCATCAAGTTTGCATTAAATTAATCTAAAGTGAACAATTTTTCAAATAAATGCTGCTCTTTTAAACTTTTTATTCATCTAACAATCCGGGAAAAAAATGTATCATGGTAAATAGTTCTCATTATTATCAGTGCTTTCCACAGAATTATTTTTGTGGACAGCATTGATAACAATAATAAATATATCACTAAATCAGCATATTACAATGATTTCTGAATGATAATGTGGAATTCAGCTTTCCATCACAGGAATAAATAACATTTATTAAAATAGAAAACAGTTTTTATTTATTTATTTAAATTTAAATTGTATCTTAAATTGTAATACTTCACAATATTACTGCTTTTTTCTGTATTTTTGCTAAAATAAATGCAGCCTTAGTGAGTATGAGTTTGTGTATTTTTAATGTTTTTTTGTACATTTATTAATAAATAGAAAAAATATTAGTATCATTGATCCATCTTCTATACCTACTAATATACCTATTATCAAGTTATAGAAAAGTGTTGGATGTACCCACAGTTTCCATCAAGCTTTAAAGTTCACAATATTCGATTTTTGTTAGAGGCTGTTAAGTGCTTTCTGTAAGCTTTTCATAGCGCAGTGTCACAGGGTTAAATCTGCCATTCGCGTTTTTATCAAAGCTTTCTCTCTCCAGCATTCATGAGGCCAAAAATGTCTGGACTCGTCCGCATCTCATTCATAGTCATGATGGCACTCGGCCTGGTGAGGTCAGGGCCCTGCTAAATATTATCCCATGCGACCTGCTCTCCCCTGCAGCTATGAGGACCAGGCCGCTTTTAGCATTTTATTGGGCTCTAAGGCTTCCAGCTAAAGGTTGACATCTTTTGATACCCTAAAAGTATCTGCTACGCAAGGTGCGCCAACACGTATCGAATCCACTGCAGCACTTTTTGCCGCTGCTTACTTTATTAATTGATCTCACGGCACCTTTTGTTCTTGGAGGGGTTTCAGAGTGTGACATTTTCACCATTTGTGTGGGAGTTTGTGTGTTTGATTAAGGCTGGCAACATTTGTTTATGCAAGCACAAATTGTTAGTTATGCGGCCATTTGCCGATTTCTCCTTGGCCACTGACCGTTAAGCGTGCAAGTCCAGAAAGTCAATTATACCAAGCTTTCCCAGTGGGAATATTAACTTCCTAGAGCGGAACGACGTGGCTGCAGATCATGTGAGCTCATCGTCTCTGGCACACAAACACTAAACAAGCCACTGAACAATATGGCTCCACTGACTTTTTATTTTCTGTTTGCCAGGCTCAATTAATCACACCAGTCACACGGAAATCCTCCTCTCCTCTTTTATTATATCCCGTCCCTGAAAATGCAGAGCTGTTCAGAGAGAAAAATGGGGAAAGAGGGGGGAAAAACAAAAAGTACCATGGCTCTGTAGAGGAGCGAAGTGTCTGATAACAGTTCCGTGCTAGTGTGCTTCCCTAAGGCCCTGTTCCCTCTGAATATTCATGGCGCTTGGCAAGAAATCCTGCACCATTTGTAAAAAGGACAACTATCAGTTTTCAACTCTGACCATAAAATGGGCCAGTGTGCCTTCACAGATTCATCTAAATAATACTCTGTGAACCAGAACAAGAAAATTGGTCTGTGACGATCATTATTATGATCATTATTTCGATATGACCAAAATGTTATATCATGAGTAATTTTATTTCACGGTAACGATATATATATAACAATATAGTTATTTTTGCTTTAAATAGGGTCTTTATGATATCAACATTTTTGATACCATGGAAATTTCATTATTCTAGTCACCAGTGTCAATATCATAAACTAATACTAGCCTAAAAAAAAAAAAAAGGTCACTGAAAACAAGTAAACAGTCAGTGATTAAATAAGAAACGAATTGCAAGCACAAAGAAATACAGTATAACAAATAATTAAGAAATGCTACATACATTGTATAAAGTAAATGTGTAAAACACTGCATATTCTTCACTGTGTAAATTAAATATATATTTCTTTTTATTAAAGTTACAAAAGTGATTTAGTCAAGAGCAGTGAGAAATTTTCTCTCTTTTATTGTTTGATTAACATCAATGACAGACAGTAGGACTGTTAGACTGCTGTCACTTTAAGAGCTGCCCGGATCCAGTATACTGTCAAACGTGTAACAGTATATTATATTTTAAATAGTTTTTGAAATAAGTCTCACCAATGCTCACCAAGGTTGCATTTATTTGATCAAAATCCAGTGAAACAGTGTGAAATATTATTAAAATTAATAACCGTTTTCTTTTTTTAATCAATTTTAAAATGTAATTTACTCCTGTGATGGCAAAGCTGAGAGGCTTTCAGAAACCTCATATCTCAGGTCTTCAGTTTCACATGATGCTTCAAATTTATTATTATTATTTTTATTTTATTTTATTTTATTTCCACAGAATTATTTGATGAACAAAACCTTTTTTTTTTATTTGTAACATTCTAAATGTATTTAGTCAATCTTAATCTATTGTATTGTATTGCATCTTTGCTGAATAAAAATAATAAGAAAATTAATAAGAAAAAAAAATAATAAGAACATTTCTTTGAAAAATTCCAAAAATTATATAAATAGACAAATATATTAAGCCATTTGTAGATTGTTCTACAATCTCTCCCTGGACACTGATTGTTCAACCAGTGACAGACAGTGGGCATTGTTCAGGAAACCTGTTACAAAAACAAATCATTATTTTTGCATATTTGGTTATTGAGGCTTGTGGTGCCAAAATCACACAGTCAAATTTTAGAAACATGTATGGCACTGTCCTTCCCTTTTTGCCTTAAATTAAAATTTCATGCAGTTGAATGTCTAATTTTTATTTGGGAGAATGTCCAGGAAAAGCATTCTGTTTATTCAATGGAAACGCTATTCATTACAAGACAAGGTGTTTGGAGAATATAGGTAATCATATTTGATTCTCATATTATTATAATTAGACACAGTTCATTATAAGAAGACCACACATCCTTTACCAAAACTGGAGGTTACTAAAGTATTTTACCATTTGCAACCCATTTTTTACTTCTTAAATGCGATGCATTTCTGAGTGAAACTCAGAAATACAAGTCAGTTGTTTATTCTATCCATCAGGAACTGATTGGATCCTGAAAAGTGGCTATGCAATGAATGTCAGAATGGAGCCCAGACTGAATGTGAGGTTGCTAAAACAATGTCAAAGCTATTTGACTAATAGCCCACAAAAGTGACATCAGCCGAAAAAGAAAGTTGTTTCAAAGTAGAGCAAGTCATCGCTTTGATTAAAGACTAAGAAACAGTATTTTTGTTTGGCTGCCGATGAATTGTTCACAACAAGACCAGTAAGAATGAAAATAGGGTTAACTTCATGCTGACTCCGAGTGTAGCCATATTTTTTGGAAAACAGACTTTAAATGCCAAACCAAGCTAGGCTTTAGTTTGATGTAGGTATCACACTGATGGTAGCTTGTATGCTTTATAAAACAGCCCAAAGCATTGGGGGCTTTCTTTTGGATTTTTACTTTACAAGGCCTGTTTCAAAATTGATTCAACGTCAATCTGGTTGTTGACTTGCACTAGGGAGCAGGATTGAATTGTTCACATGAACAGTTTGACTGGGGGCACAGCCAGAAACACTGAACAGGCTCCTACCCTGTCATCTAAGGAGAGAGGACTCTGCAGTGGATTTAAGTTCAGGCTTGGTAAACCCGCAGCTAGCCCTTAGATACACAGCCTCCAGCGTACCGCTGAACTGAGGAATAGACTTGCTGTTCCAACCGAACCTCCCAGCATGCATCAAACGACTGCCGATTCAATATGTATTATTATGAGGCACGCTGTAGGAGTTTGGGTGAGCACGAGGGCTCTCTATGTTATTATATATTTTTCGTAGCAGATGATTTGATCTACAATGCAGGACGACTAATTCAATGCTAATGAAGTCTTTAAATGAGGTCAGGTAAAAATCCCTTTGTGCAAGCATAGATTTTCCAGCTGACATTATGTCATATAAGCAATGTTGTTTGGTCTCTCGGTTGATTTTGATTGCTTTGTGCATCAATCTTTCTTGAATCCACGCCCCTTTGATTGATTATACACACTGGAGGGGAGAGTGTTATTGGATCGAGCTCTTCAACCCACACTGTGTAATTCTATAACGTACCTCATTAGTATTCATATGCATTCATATGTAAAGTGCGGCTTTAGTACACATAAACTGAAGTCAACATATGGACATCTTCTAAAACATATCCTAATACTGCTTATTTTAGTGTTATTTTTAGACTATATACCGCTACACCAACAGGAACTTTAAAGACATTGCATTCTAAATACATAGACATTAAAGGGTCATGAAACCCTAAAACACATTTTTTGAGATGTTAACATATATGCACAGGTTGCACATCAGTGAAAACAATAATAGCACTCATTATGCCTATTTTGAAGGGAAAATTTTTGGAGCCATTCCGTTCTTAAAAAAGCAAAGTTGAACCAACGTCATGAAAAGTGACGTGTATATGCGTTAATTTGGAGTGGTGATTGGCTGCCGAGGCTGAAGAGGACACATCTGCGTCATCGGTTTTCTGAGCTTTTCTGAGTATTATTCATGAGAATGAAGGTGGCACCTATCCGTTGTTGTTTGTTTTTTCTTTCTTTCTCTGTTCATATTTTAATATTCATTTGTCGGTATAATGAGCGTGTTGTAGGTCTGTGTTTTATTGGTTGTTTTCTCCCCTCTTCCCAACCTCTTCACTCCCACTTTTCCACAGCTTTATATGCCATTTTTTTTTAGTCTTTATCAAATCTGAGGTGGGAATGACCAGTGCTAAGACAGGGGGGTTTCATGACACTTTAATATGGAGTTGGTCCCCCCTTTGCCGCTATAGCAGCTTGCACTCTTCTAGGAAGGCTTTTCACAAGATTTTGGAGTGTTTCTGTGGGAATTTTTGCTTGTTCATCCAGTAGAGCAATTTTGAGGTCAGGCACTGATGTTGAGCAAGAAGGCCTGGCTCGCAATCTCTGTTCCAATTCATTCCAAAGGTGTTCAATGGGTTAAGGTCAGGGCTCTTTGTGGGCCAGTCAAGTTCTTCTGCACCAAACACATCCATCCATGCTGGTAAAGGGACTTTCCCTAACTGTTCCCATAAAGTTGGAAACATAGCATTGTCCAAAATGTCTTGGTATGCTGAAGTATTAAGATTTCCCTTCAATGGAAGAAAGTGGCCATGAGTAACCCCTGAAAAACAGCCCCAAACCATTATCACCTCCACCAAACATTATAGCTGGCACAATGTAGTCAGACAGGTAAAATTCTCATGGCATTCGCCAAACCCAGACTCTCCCATCAGGCTGCCAAAAAGAGAAGCTTGATTTGTCACCCCACAGAACAGGTTTCCACTGCTCCAGAGTCCAGTGGCGGCAAGCTTTACAGCACTCCATCCACCATGTTACTTTGTACTTAGTGATGTGAGCCTTGTATGTAAACCAATTCCATGAAGCTCTCGCCGCACCGTTTTTGTGCTGATATAATGCCAGTGGAAGTGGAATCAGCAGAGCATTGACGACATTTGCGCACCATGCACTAGCATTGCTTTTCTGATTTTATGGCTGAGTTGCTGCTGTTCCATTTTCCAATTATAACACTTAGAGTTGACCGTGGAATAGTCCTATCTAGCAGGGATGAAGTTTCACAAACTGACTGGTGATTCTATCACCATCACGCTTGAATTCACTAAGCTCTTCAGAACGACTCATATTTTTTCCACAAAAGTTTGTAAATGCAGACTACATGGCTATATGCTTGATCTCTGACTGAAACACCTAAATTAAATAATTAAGAGGTGTGTCCCAAAGCTTTTTTGTGTTTTGATTCACTACACAGAATGGCTCATCAGAGTCATTTATTTTGTATTAAGCACTATGTTTTGATGTACTAAAAAGAACTGACTTGAAAGAAAAAAAAAACTGACTTCTAGTTCAGAAAGTTTTGGCCAGTCTTTTTGTACATCTCTAAAGTTGATTATAATATATTATGCATTTCATTGTCTATCTAAACATGCACAAAAATATGTGTATGCACTTATACAAATACCTATATGAATATAATTGAGATCACGTTGATTGAACACTATGATGCTTTACATTTTAAAAAAAACCATTTTGATCTTATTTGCAATGCACCTGCCTTCTTTACATTAGATTTTAATCTAGTCAGCTTTCATCTTGCTTTTTTGTTCTGATATATTGCTACTAGAATTAAAAAGAGCTTTACTGTGTAAAATGACCCCACCTGCTTGGAGGCTGATTGTATTAGGAATATAAACTGTATTATATGGCTATCATTTATGATGTGGCTGAAAATAGAACCACTAGATGTCTATTAGTACTAATTATGATACAATAGCAATCTCTCTATATAAGCGAACATTGTGCTTGACTTATTTACTAAGATGAACAGAATGATTTATGCAAAGCTTTAAAAACATAATGCGTGATTGAAGATTGCTTGTTACTGATGGCTTTGTTCTTTTCTTAAGCATCTTTGTTATCTCAAGGAGTTAAATGTGATAAACAACAGCTCAGGTGGAAGACTGCATGCCTAACAGATATGCAGAATCCATCTGAATGTCTCCCACGGCTCTGCTGATCAAATTAAAGATTGTAAACCATAAGGAACAGGAATGCCCTTCACAGTCTCACTGTAGCAAGGTTAATTCTGGAAACATCACCACATACGACTGCAGAGCCAATATGAATTTATGCATAAACACTATTGCCACTGTTTAATATGGATAAAGATCAATAAGTGTTCTTTGTTGTTGTTGTTGTTGTTGTTTTTTGTTTGTTTGTTTTTTCAGCTACACATTTAATCAAAATTTTTATTTTATTTTTTAAAGAAAAGATTACCTTTATTCAGCAAGGATGCATTATTGACAGTAAAGACATTTATAATGTTACAACATATTTTATTTCAAATAAATGCTGTTCTTTTAAACTTCCTATCCGTCAAAGCAGTACAACTGTTTTCAACATTGATAACAATAATAAATATTTCTTGAGCACAAATCATCATATCAGAATAATTTCTGAAGGACAATGTGAGACTGCTGAACATTCAGCTTTGCTTCACAGGGAAATATTGAAAACAGTTATTTTAAAACTGTTTTCTAATACTTCATTTAGTCGTTCAGTCATTTAGCAGACGCTTTTATCCAAAGCGACTTACAAATGAGGACAATAGAAGCAATCAAAACCAACAAAAGAACAACAACATGCAGGTGATATGACAAGTCTCAGTTAGCCTAATGCAGTACACGTAGAAAGTTTTTTTTATTTATTTTTTATTTTTGAAGAAAACGAATAGAATATAGAAAAAAGAAACCTAGTGTTTTTTTTTGTTGTTGTTTGTTTGTTTGTTTTTATAAGAAACAAGTAGATAGAATAGAAAAAAGAGCTACTGTTAGTTTTTCAAGAAAAGCTGGCAGTTAGAGAATAGATATGCAATTGATAGAGGGTCAAGTGTGTGTGTGTGTGTGTGTGTGTGTTTAAATAAAAAGAAGACAGATAGATAAAATAGAATTAGAATAGAGAGTTCTAGAGTTACTTAGAGGATCAAATAAAGATGGAAGAGATGTGTTTTTAGCCGTTTCTTGAAGATGGCTAAGGATTCAGCTGCTAGGATTGAGTTGGGCAAGTCATTCCACCAGCTGGGAACAGTTAATGGAACAAGTCTGTGAAAGTGATTTTGTGCCTCTTTGGGATGGCACAATAATGCGTCGTTCAATTGCAGAACACAAGCTTCTAGAGGGCACATTGGTCTGAAGTACTGATTTTAGGTAAAGGGGTGCAGAGCCAGAGGTGGTTTTGTAGGCAAACATCAATGCCTTCAGTTTAATGCGAGCAGCAATTGGTGCAAATTGATGAACAGAGGTGTGACGTGCGTTCTTTTTGGCTCATTAAAGATTAATCTTGCAGCTGCATTTTGGATTAATTGTAGAGGTTTGATGGAACTGGCTGGAAGACCTGCCAAGAGAGCATTGCAATGGTCAAGTCTGGACAGAACAAGAGCTTGAACAAGGAGTTGTGTTGCATGGTCCGAAACAAAGGGCCTAATCTTCCTAATATTGTATAAAGCAAATCTGCAGGACCGGGCAGTTTTAGCAATGTGGTCTGAGAAATTCAGCTTATCATCAATCACAACTCCAAGGTTTCTGGCTGTTTTTGAAGGAGTTATGGTTGATGAGCCTAACTGGAAGGTGAAATTGTGATGAAGTGATGGGTTTGCTGAAACTACAAGCAGTTCTGTCTTAGCTAGGTTGAGTTGAAGGTGATGGTCCTTCATCCAGCAAAAAATGTCTGTTAGACATGCTGAGATGCGAGCAGCTATCATCGGATCATGTGTCATCAGCATAGCAGTGATATGAAAAGCCATGTTTCTGAATGACAGAACCTAGTGATGCCATGTAGACAGAGAAGAGAAGTGGTTGAAGAACTGAGCCCTGAGGCACCCCAGTAGCTAGATGTTGCGACTTGGATACCTCACCTCTCCAAGATACCTTGAAGGACCTACACTCTGACAAATAAAGGTACAAAAGCTGTCACTGGGGCGGTACCTTTTCAAAAGGTACACTTTTGTACCTATTAGGTTCAAATATGTACACTTTAAGTACTAATATGTACCTTAAATGTAATAAAATTGACCCTTTAGGTACAAACATGCACCTTTTGAAAAGGTACCACCCCAGTGACAGCTTTTGTACCTTTATTTCTGAGAGTGTATCTGAGAGGTAAGATTCAAACCACTGGAGTTGGTTCCTGAGATGCCCTTTCTCAATAGGGTTGACAGGAGGATCTGGTGGTTAACCATATCAAAAGCAGTGGACAGATCCAGTAAGATAAGTAGTGAAGTACTTAAATAGGTACTTCACCATATTACTGTTCTTAATGAATGTCTTCAAACACATTAAACAAGTCTTACTGACCTCAATCTTTTTAACAGTATTTTAAATAAATGAATTTAGCATTAAATCACAACAACAGAAGAGCACAGTCTTGACAAAAAAAACTATATATTTGAATGGCTTTTCTCTACATGTTATTTAGCCATTTATAGATGAGTGTTGAAAAAGTATGTGAACCCTTTAATAACTATTTGACCATCCTGTGGCTACAATGACTTCCACTAAACATTTCTTGTAATTATGATTTATTATGAAAAATTGGACCACTTTATATTAAGTCTTTAACAATGTACTGTACTTACAAATTTTAAAAGTTAATTTTAGTTAATTCAAAGTTAAATTAATTATTTGGTACAAGGCTTTTACTGTGTATACATGTTACATACATGTTTTAACATTGTACTTGTATTTAAAAATAACTTCCTGTAATTACATATGTTATTAATTTCTATAGTTGCAGTTATAATTACATATTACATTTGCAATACAGCATGAACACAACAAGTAAACTGTACCAAATAATTCATTATTTTTTTATGTAAGTACATACTGTAGTTAAAGTCACCTAATATGAAGTGGGACCTAAACTTTAAGCAGAAATCCAGGTAAATCCAAAGAATTTGCATGTAGTTATACGTAACTCATAAATCAAAAAATGAGGTTTGACCTAAAGATTGAACCCAACTAATGACACTGTGCAGAATCATTACCTATTTTCAATCTTTGAGGACAGGGGTCTATTGATTCTCCTGGTTCATGCCTGGCTGAGTTTCTAAGCTGCAATTATTAGCCATTCTTTAGCTTTCTTTGTGATTTCATTACAGGCATGAGAAACCCTTTTTGATCTCTTTCACGATATATTTTAATCCTGGCAAATTTGCTGATTATTTCTTCCTTAGTAACATGTGCCTTTCAGGCAAAAAGCCAGTATTAGAAAATTAAAAAGGATTTAAAAGGGATGTTGTTATCACTCCTTCGCAGAGACGTTTTAATGTAACTCAATTGATGCATCACAGTTTCCATTAACTTTTGCTCCTGAGGTTGATTATAAATACTCTTTTTAATTTAGATAGAACAGAAGTCTGAATGGCTTGTGCTTTATATGTTGCTGGGTCATTCCCAGGTCATGTGACATATTAATTAATTAATTGACTCATTCAGTCTTAGCCAAGTCATGTTTCTCCAATCCAGTTTCTTTCCTCGTTCGTCTGTTTGCCAATGGCAGTTATAGAGTCACATAAAGAGGCGGAGGTCGTGTTGTATGACTAGCATGACTTGACGTAGTCCCTCTGATCTGAACAGCGCTGGCTTAATTTAATGTGCAAACAATACCGTGTTTCTCTTTGAGGTAGTATGAGTCGGGGGAGTGGAGACTCACACTAATGGAGCATATCAAAGTCACCCTGAATGCTCAAATGGTCGGGGCTAGTTAATGTGCACATCAAAGGCCAGTCAGTGTGCTGTCAGTTGGTCTGGGCGCACATCACAGATATTCGTGGGATAGCTAGAATTGATGTAATTGGACTTCAACTAGAGTTGGTGAGTATTGTGCTTGAAAGGTTAATGATGTATGCAGAAGGTGTCTGCATTGTCGCTCTTATACAGAATGACTTAAAAAGAAGCATATATCAGACATAGGGTGATGCAGTGGTCAGAAGTGACCCAACTGGAAATAACAATAATAATAATAATAATGCATTTTACAAATTAAATTATTCATGAAAGGAAAAAAATATATATTGTTGTATATTTAGTTGTACAGTTATATATTTTATTAATATGAATAAAGGTATAATATAAATGTTTTATTATTATTATTGTTGTTGTTGTATTTGTCAGTTAATAATATCTTATTATAAAATTACATTGAACTTACATTACATTAAAATTACATTACATTGAATTACATTGAATTATTATTATTATTTATCTTACAAATACAATTCTAAATGAAATGATAAATTATTGTTGTTTTAGTTGTTGTTGTTTTACAAATAAATTATAAATAGTTATAAATTTATTGTACCACAATTTTCAGTTATGAACTATGATGATGATTATTATTATCATTATTATCATTATTATTAAATTCAGAATTGTATTTGTAAGTTAATAATAATATCTTACAATAAAAATTCTACATTGAACTATTATTTATTTATTTATATATTTACAGTATGACACCCTGGGCTGTTTACTTAGAGATTTCTTCAGGAAAAAAAAAAAACTGTAAAGAAAAATCTCTACATTCAAAAATTTATAACAAAACCTCTACAGATTTCCACTGATGCACGTCTCTTCCAAGCAATCAAGCTTCTCACACACACACACACACTCAGAGAGACCTGTATGGTTGAGTGTATTATTGTTCTTTTGACACAAACGAAACGGACTGAGGTGTTTAACAAAGGAATAAACTGTTCAGTATATGTTTTGATAAGCAATACAATGTACAATGCAATACAACGTATTTAATAAAATGGAGGACAAATTTCTGTTTATTGCTTGAAGATGAATGTTTGTTCAAGGTTCCTTAAAATTACAACATTTAAGTCATTAAAACAGGAAAGCTTTTCATTTTACTTCTAGAAATCTATTTTGTGACCAAATTAAAACAAAGCATATAATTAGAGTTGTTTTATCACTGCACTTATGTATTTAGTGACCTAATTTCACTCTTTTAATGAATATATTATAAAATATCTCTTTCTTTTTAGTGCAAACCCCTGTGGTGGCAAATAATTAGCAATTTAGCAATGTAATGCTTGATTTTGCTTGCACTTAACAAAATATCACCACACATACAGTACTTACCAGAAAGTTCCACCTGGTTTTATCTGAATAAAGATATGATTAAATTTGTGATTGTTACAGATACAAAAACGGATACAAATACTGGCTGTTACATGAAAATTAAAATATGTAATGTCATAATTACATTTGTCAAATGTCAAAGTTTTGACAATTTATGTAGGCTATGTTATGTAGTTGTTGCATTAGGCAATGCATTAATAAATGTTTATTGATAAGAACTATTTCATGTCTTTTCATTTACAGTAGCATGAACCACGAGTAGTCGAGTAACTTATTTTTTTAAAGAAATCGACTAGCAGAAATCAGTAGTCATGCAACCCCAGATAGATATATAGATAAATATAGATATGTTTAATAGGTGGTAAAAAAAATTAAATAAACTTAAATTTACCTCATTATTTGCCTTCTACACACACATATATTATGTTGTTGTCTGTTGTGTACATTGTTGCACACTGCCAGCATATACACCTATTCTCTCTCTTCATTAGAGGTACAGGTATTGATCTCAGCACCAGCTATCTGTCGTTCCTCTGTAGATGTCCTGTTTCTTCACTCATCCTGTCTCCCTACACGGCTTTTCGTGTTGTAGCAGAATCTGTCCATGTCTTTGTTTATCACCTCTCTGTCTTTCTCTTTCTCCTAATTTCATTCCCTTCTTTCTGTCTTTATGACATGTCTCACTTCACCCTCGGCTTCTCAGTCTCACTCTCCTTAGCAATTATCACACAGGCAGCCAGTCAGGCGGACCCAGAATGTGAGAGCGTTACCTGGGTCACACTGGTTAACGCTGAGGTGATACATGAACAAATGTAGCGGAATCGATAACTGCAAAAGGGGCAAAATTGGTCGGAACCGCCGTGCTGGTATTGAGGGAATGTTAAGTGGTGTCTGAAATGAGGTGAGGGATAATTTAAACAGGACATCTTGTTAAAGCCTGAAGTGAAGCTGCTGGGATGGTTTTACCTAATCTTATCAGCGGCTCCAATGGAGGGTAGATAAAACGCAAAAGCCAAAACAGCTGATGAGAATTTAACTAGATGTTTATTGATGTGCACTGATTAAAACCTACCACTTTGAATATAGCATTCTGGTGGAGACTTTCATGGAAATATTTGGATTGTCTACATGAGAGATGGTTGAGAATGGGTGCCACTGTTTTAAAGAGTGGTGGGGATGATTATTTATGAAAAATATTTGCTGTTGATACTTAAACTTTAAATGGTTGAAGTAGAGCATTTTGCTGTATTTCAGTGGAATAAGTGGTAATTTTCTGATATTTAATTCATTTTTACCAACCTATTGTAATAAAACCTATAATCTAATGTCTTTACTTCTATCTTCTAGTGTTGAAATACGCTTTAAAAAATGCTGAGTTAAAGGCAACCCGGCACTAAGTCGAAAAGGTTTTTGACCTCAACTTTTGTTTGAAATTGTGATGCTGCTGGGTTAAAATGAACCCAAAATGGGTTTGGAATTAAAATCACTTTATCACACACAGAATGACTACAGTAAAAGTAACACAGGCTACAGTAATAATGAAAAGGTGAAAATTTATTGAGAACCAGAAATGGGCAAAAATATAGGCAAAAGGTAAAAACAAGTGAGAAAAGGTGCAGACAAGAATGGCAAATCCACCGTTAAAAGCTAAATGGTATTGTTTTTTTAAAGGTTGAGTTGAACATTGTCAAATAAATATTGAATAATTAAAGTATAAGCCCAAATATATATATTTTTTTCTTCTGCTGATGGAAATATTCTCAGTATGGCCAAAGCATCAGGCTTTGAGTGCCTCGAAGAAACACACAGACTGAAAGCCTGTAATAAATACTGGAAGTCCATACTGAACTGTGTATTATAGCGAATCTACAGAATTTTACCTTCTCTATTCAAAATGTTTTTAATCACTCAATCAGTCAAATTCTGGCTTGTTCAGTTCCCGCTCACTGATCAAGTGATTTGGGTGTGAAAGAAAACACTCACAAAACACTCCAGTTTTAAAAGAACATACTCTTTGCTACAGCCTGTTTTAAAGTTGTATTTTCTCCACTCCGATTCATTTTCTTATATTTCCCAATCATTGATGTGCCACAAACACAAGATATAAGTGCTAGTGGAATGACATTACCCTTCGGCAGCAATGTACGCATAGTCCTTCGCTCTGCTCACTTTGTCAGAAATTGTATATATCCTGCCAGTAAATCTTGAACCACTCTTTATTTAGCTCACTAGGAGTACCCCAGCAGTCAAGGACAGCCGGAAAAGAGAGTGAAAAAAAATCACCAATAAAGAAAAAATTCAAAGATTCCACCATCCCCAGAGAGGATCTCGACGCTGCTATAGCTAACGGTATCAAGCTAGCGCTTAAAGAGCAACAAAGTACTCTCGATTCGGTAGTGGCTTCGACTGTAAACGAAGCGATAGACTCTGTACTGACCCCAGCACTCTGTGATCTACATTTGGATATACAGACGACCAACAATTCTGTAAAAGAGCTAAAAGCAGAAGTTGAAAAGCTAGCCATCGCAGCGAAACACACACGTGATCAGGTCGACTCCGTTCAAGCAGCTGCACGTGAGGATAGGAGGACAGTCACAAACTTAAGAAATCAGCTGGAGCAACTCACCGAAAAAATTACGGACATCGAAGATAGGAGCAGGAGAAATAACGTACGACTGGTGGGGTTGCCGGAGGGGGAGGAAGGCGTATATGCTCACTTATAAGTCAAAACTGTCAATGGTAACACAATTCTATCGCATATGTCCAAAAATCATTTAAACATCATTACTAATGTAACAGCAGTCCACTGGAGGAGTTTAAGAAACCAAGTGCAGTTTTATTTACAAAAGTATAATCCAAAATCCAAACAAACGAAGACTCGACTTGAAACACGCTTGACCAGAGACAGACTTGACTCACCAACAGCGGGTTACAACATCAATAAAAGACAAGAGACAATAGCAACTTGATGGCTACTTATAGCAAACAATACAGGTCACATGACAAGAATCAACCAATGAGCAAACAGAACTGAGTCACATGACAGGACA
The DNA here is from genome assembly GCF_012432095.1 of Onychostoma macrolepis. NCBI lineage: Eukaryota > Metazoa > Chordata > Actinopteri > Cypriniformes > Cyprinidae > Onychostoma > Onychostoma macrolepis. Next base: position 14,633,341 of record NC_081178.1, on the reverse strand, counting down.
ATAACCAATCAGAACATGACACAGTGAACAAAGGAACCAATAGCATGAATACATGAGGGCAAGGGAAGTATGACACAAACAAGGACCATGACTAAACTCCAAAATAAAAGACATGAAAACAAGAACATGAAACAAAATCCAAACACCCACATTACAACTAATAACACATTCAAACAGGCCCGGAGTGGCCATCGGGAGAACCGGGAGAATTCCCGGTGGGCCGCTCTGCCCCGCTCATAAATTGGGCCGGCAGACTCACCTGCTTTTTTATTTATTTATTTTTTTACATACACAGAATAACGTCTATGTGTTTAAGTTACTGTGTGGCTTATAACTAAGCTAATATCACTATATTTGAATTTAACATTAAAATGTGACGTCTTCTGTTGTCAGAGCGCGCGCGCTCTCTCTCTCTCTCTATCTCCCTCTACACAAGCGCGTGTCCCAGGTCGTTGCCATGGAGACAAACCGAAACCATTAATGCTGTGGTGTGAGTTCGCGAGAGTGCGCTAATCGCGGGAAGAATAAAATGGATAGTAAAAAAAAAGCCAGGTTAAAAAAAAAAAGAAAGGTATTGGAGGATGACACGGCCAAATGTGCCAAACTGACAAATATTTTTTTCAAGAAGACAAACGAGCACACGTGAACTGGCGACTCAAGGTACACTCAACATTTACAGTTATGCATTTGGCAAACGCTTTTATCCAAACTGACTTACATTGAAGGATTTTTTAAATTCGGTTTAGTATTCAGTTTTTTCTATTGATTGTCTGTTTCAATTAAATGTAAGTGATTTTAGCCTGTTCTTTCTTTCGTTTGAGATGCTTACTGATTTTTCATTTAGTTATTGATGACTGCTTGGCAGCTTTCAATTTTGAATTGAACTTTTTTTTTTTTTTAAATAATGTTACAGTTGTATGTTTTGTTGCAGAAATGTTTCATATAATTTATTTCATTATTTTATTTATTACATTGACGTGGATATAAAAAAAACAATAGTGCAAAAAGTATATTTCTTACTGCACTACTTTATTTTCATTTGAATGCAAACCATTTTTTCATAATGTAACTTGAACTACTTGTTGGACTACTTGTTGCAATGTGATTTGTTATTGATATTTATGGCCATATTTACCTTATTCATATTTTTTATTGAAACATGTCAAAAATAAATATAACAGGATAGTAAGAACAGATCTGTCACTTCATTTATCCAGATTCCACCACGTGGGAGGGGATTGGATGGGGATAGGTGGTGGGCTGGTCTTGAGCATTACACTCCCGGGCTGAAAATTGATCCCACTCCGGCCCTGCATTCAAAGTTCTGTCATGAAACTCTAGATGGTGCAGGAGGTTCTAACTCTCTCTGACATAATGACATCATTATTCACATGGTGCAGCTGATTGGTTTGTATCATATCAGCAGCCAATTAGCTGTTGCTCAACATTCAGTACTTGCTTGCTGTAGAAGTTGCAGCACGCTTCAGAAACCCTCCACCTTCCCCAGCTCCACTTGTATAGATCTACTACGGTGTGATTTCATGTATGTTATATATGGGGGTTATTTTATATATGTTATATATTCAGCAGCAGTATTTCTTACATGCTCACAGCAGCATGTTTGTGGATGTTGGCAATAGCAAGTCTCGGTAATTGCTCTGCAGCAGCAACACAGCAGATCTGTTCTGACAAGACCAAACACATTAACACTGCCATGTATTCAACCATTCTAAATTCTCTGAGAGTTGTCTATTTTTATGTCTATTTTTCGGCTTAAAGCAGCCATTCTTGCTGAGAGGCTGAAACGAAGCTTCGATTTAATAACCTCATCCCTGCATCTGTCACTGTTGATTCTGGGATTTTGTAGATCAGTGAATAATGTAAAGATCAGCAAATGAACTAATGACTACAATTTCTAGAAGTGTTTGACTAGTGTTTGAAGTAGTGAAAAAGTGCAGTATTTTTTTATTATAGGAATGATATAAGAATATGTTATGAAAACCTTAGTACGCCAGCTACCTCCAATAGCAAATGTATGTAGTATGTGGAATTATTTCGCTTGTTTAGCATTGGGAGTAGAGCAGTGCTCTCAAACATAAACACTGGGCTCCGAGAGGCGGATCTGGCTGTCAGGATACAGTGACAGGTATTTACAGGATGTGTACTAATAACATCATCATGTCTGTCTGCTGCAGAATGGGGTGTAGCAGTACTTAACTTCAAAAGCTGGAGGACTTTCCTAGGAATTGTTCCAACAGACTGTTTTTCAAAGCCAGGAAAGCTGACAGGCTCGGAGAGAATATCCAACTCTGTGTGTATGTGTGTGTGTGTGTGCGTAAACTTCACACACACACACACACACACCTGCTGTGTGCAAAGCCTCTGAGATTATTAACAAAAATCAGCAGCTTTAAGAAAATGTGCCAGTAATGTATTGAATGCACACAAATGTTTAGCATTTTGTATAAACATTAAAAGGTGGATTTCATCCAAAATCCTGTCATTTCCAGCTCGATCCAAACATGTACAACACAAAAGAAGAAATTTTGAAGAATTATGCTTGGCGCTTGTTTCCAACAATCAAAAAGGATGGAAAGGTGCTCCATATGACTCATGCACTGTATCCCAAATCTTCTGAAGCCACATGATAGCTTTGAGTGAGGAACGGACATTCATGAGGGGTTATGAGAGACATATCAATATCTGATTTGTGAATGAATCTTTTGAGTCAGATCTTTGTAATGAATCAGTTGATCCGGTTCATAAATCAGACTGATCAGCTCACTGAGTGGAGGATTATTACTAAATAATGACATAAATTTCAGTCTACTCCTTATACAAACTTATCATACAATATAGTGTCTAATGGTAACTGACCGATATTTGGCATTTTTTATTATTGACATTGACAGATACATTTTTCTGTCTAATGAATTATAATGGATTACAGAATCTAGAAATTGTTATCTAAACTATAAATGTTTTGCAAGAGAATGCAAAGTTTCACGGGGAAGCAAGGAATGTGTTGTGAGAGAATGCTAAACTTCTCGGGGAAACACAATATATTTGTGAGAGAACTCAAAAATTTTATGAATTAATGCAAAAGCATTAAAACAGAATTTCATTTTCATTTTTTTGTCCATTTGTACCCAGAGGCTGTACCAAAAAGTGTTTGATTTTATAAGTATATTTTCATATTCAAAGTATTTTTTTTTTATTTTTTTTATTCATTTTCAAACTATTTCTATTTTAGTAAAGACTTCGTAAAATAAATGTAAATGCTACTTTATTAATTAAAATAGTGTGATTTTATTGGCCGCCCTGCTCTTTTAGATACTGGCACCAGCAATAGCCATTAACAACTCATTTTTTTAATATTTTATGTGGCTTCTATTATTATTCTTTGTTATTTTTGACACTTGAAACTCATTGCTATGGGTTGCAAGTACCTGGAAATAAATAGTCAGTACAATTTTTTAAAATATTTCTTATGTTGCACTGAAGAAATAAAGTCTTACGGGTTTGGAACAACTTGATGGTGAGTAAATTATGACAGAATTTAATTTATTTTTCTTTTGGGGTTGTCACATTCTCAGCCCAGTTAGGATGCCCTGAGTTTACTGTTTGTTTGCTGTAGTGATGCAAATTTATGATGCTGTTTTTATTTTATAACACTGGCGGGTAAAGTTGCCAAATAACACCAGCTTTATGGGTTTTTGGCAGAATTGAAATGACTGAATTACTTGTCCTGATCTTGATGTCTAGATGGTATAACAAACCCAGTGCACAACTATAACTTACAATTTCCATTTACAGCACATGCAGTAAATTACAAAGCAGATATTGAGGTTTTAGCATGGGAGAGACGGAAATCTCATTCGCACTGTAAATGTCACACAGCTTTCAGATTATCCTCTCTGTGCATATCAGATTTGCTTAGAATATATAAAATAGTTCGATTTTTCTGGGGAGCTTGTGGTTTGTGTTGTGATGGAGATTTAGTGTGTATGACTCAGTGATGTGTCATCCATTCACTGAAGCACAGCTCTTCTGTTCTCAGCGCTGAAGCACTGTAAAATGATTGGACAATGCACGAGTGCATTAAACAGACATAAGCCAGTGTTTGGAAACTCATTAATGTGACCCTTTAGTCATTCAGAGAGAGTCATACACTCCCACATGTAAACTCTCACTGTTCACTCTTCATTCAGCACTTACCAACAAAACACTAGCAGACACTCTGTCTATTGTTGTATCTCACACAACAACCACCACACACACACACACACACACACACACACACACACACACACACAAGCTAGCAAACTAAAGTAACAAGTAACTTAAGTACATTCAGTACCATGACAGTATTTTGTCAGCATTTTGTTTTTCCAGTAAAACGTGATTCTTAGCAATGGAAAGTGCTTCATTTTAGGGAATCAAGATTCACCAGTTCATTTGAGTCATCTCTCATTTTACTTAGACATCTCAGAATCTCTTTATGCAGTTTTACATTTTCTCTGTTTTTATTTTGTGAAATATTATTTAAAAAAAATATATAAATAACTGTTAACTGTTGTTAAAATAAATACATGTAATTTGTTCCTGTGATGGCAAAGCTGGATTTTTCTGCAGCCATTACTCCTGTCTTTAGTGTCACATTTAAAAAATTCATACAGAAATATGCTGATTTGATGTTCAAGAAACATTTCTTCTCATTATCAATGTAGAAAACAGTTTAATATTCTAATATGCTTAACATTGTTCTGGAAACTGTGATACCTTTTCCAGAATTATTTGATAAATAGAAAATTTAAAAGAACAGCATTTCATTCAAATAGAATCATTTGTGACAATATAAATGTTATAGAAACTGTTTAGCATTTTCTTTCTTTAAAAGAAATGTTTTTCTGATCTAAAACTTTCCAACGGTTCATTTTTGTGTTTAATAAATTATAATATGATTACAGAATAAAAAGGTTGCTTTCTAAAGTATATAAATCTGTTCATTTTTCAAGTTCATATTATTTATTTATTTTTCTAGAGTGATCCTTTTTCAAACTACTTCCGTCTGCCACCCTGCGTGTTGCGATATTGGCACTGGCATCGGCATCAACAATCCAAAATATCCATTTAATTTAATTTTTTATACTATTTTTCAGGATTCTTTGATGGATAGAAAGTTTGGAAGAACATTATTTAGTTGAAATAGAAAACTTTTGTAACTTTATAAATGTCTTTACTGTTATTTTTTTTTTGTTTGTTTTTTATCTTGTCGAATAAAATATATATCTTTTTTAAAGTCTTACTGAACCCAAACTTTTGAATATATACAGTAGCCACTTCAGCTTTATGTACTTTTTCAACACTACAAGTTACTAATAAAAATACCAAAGTAACCAAAGAGAAACCTGGCTATAGTTTAAATTATGAGCAGCTCTTATCTTGGCAAGCGACAGTTTCAAAGCCAGTTCTTCAACACTTCACACAACCAACCCACACCACCATCCCACGAACACATACACACATACCGCCCTCCCAGACGCACTCGAGTGGCACCTCGGTATGAGGGACAGGGCAACATATGCTCCCCTGCTGATAAACAAGGTGCTCCCTAGTTGGCTGCAATCTGAGGCAGATTGGACTCCAGTTAAAAGAGCATGCTGGCATATAAATGAACCAGAGGGGGAGGCCATGGTCTGTGGCATCCTCCCTACTGGCACTCGGTAATGAGGCAGCAGTAGTGACAGGACAAACCCTGCAGAGTGACTATACCACATACATGTGTGCCCATCGCGAACCCCGTATGGTCATGCCACCGCGCCGCCCACTCCACAGTGGAGGTCAACTCAAAGTCATTATACACTGGATTTAACTGGTTAAAGACTTAAAGGAATAATTGATCCAAAAATTTGCTTAAAATGTACTTGCCCTCAGGCCAGCCAAAATGTTGAGTTTGTTTCTTCATTGGAACAGATTTGAAGAGATTAAGCATTACATCACTTGCTCACCAATGGATCCTCTGCAGTGAATGGGTGCCGTCAGAATTAGAATTCAAACAGCTAATAAAAACATTAAAATAATCCACAAGTAATCCACATGACTCCAGTCTATCAGTTAATGTCATGTGAAGTGAAAAGCTGTGTGTTTCAGAAGCAAATCCATTAACGCATTATTGCTTTCTCAGGTGAAAAAGTTGTCTGAGTAAGGAGAGAAATATGCACAGATCAGAAAGTGTTTACAAGCAAAAACAGTCCAAAACAAATAAGTCAAGTGTATTTTGATGTGAGAGGACAACAGTGAAGGGACTTTTTCACTGAAAGAAGCGTTATTGTAGATTATTAAGTCGTATTTTGTATTTTTAAGTTTTTAAAAGTTTAAACGCTGTAGTGATGGATTTGTTTAAACATGCAGCTTTTCACTTCACAAGACTTTAATTAGTAGACTGGATTACTTGTGAAATATTGTCATGTTTTTATCAGCTGACTCTTATTTTGACGGCACCCATTCACTGCAGAGGATCCATTGGTGAGCAAGTGATGTAATGCTCAATTTCTCCAAATCTATTCTAACGAAGAAACAAATTCATCTACATATTGGAAAGCCTGAGGATGAGTACATTTTCAGCACATTTTCATTTTTGGATGAACTATTCCTTTAAAAAGTTTGTGCCTTGTTGCTAAACATTTGGTAATGCCTGTCGAAATGTAATTTACAATAATAAGTAACAGCACTGCATCTTGACTGCATTACTGATTTGCAAAAAAGACCTAATATTTCCTAATTTGATGATGAGTTAAACAAAACAAAAAAACAAGGATCTCTTTTTTTTCTCTATATATGCAGTATATGTATAAAAATAACAAAAATGATGAAATGCCAAACATTTTGGTTTAATGACAAAAAGAACTATATTTAATTTACAGTCTGCAAATGAGTGGAAAACTATGTTCAAACAGTATGAAGCAAGTAGGCTATTAGATTTCATTCAGCATGCTGCAGGGCAGTGTAATTATTTACAATAATAATTGATAAAATATCTTAACCAAACATTTCAATTGAACAGATTGAACATATGTACTCAGTGACCTTTTTTAGTCATAAAAGTTACAAGGTCATTCCCCTAAGCCATTAGCTTAAAGTGGCATGTTTCCTCTAATTAAAGAAGCATTTTATGTTGTAAAACATGCATTAATTATAACATTTCTTCAGAAAGTGGTTATATTAAATGTTAACGAAGGAAACCCCTGCTAGATTACATGTCCAGCACTCTAAATTAAGTAAAGATTCTTTATTACAATATAGGGTTTGATGTTTTAATCAGTGTTAAGAAGATGTAGCAGCACTGCAAAGATAATTGCAAAGGAACTTCCCCGATTGCTTTAATCTCTCCAGCCTACATCCATTGTGATCTGGAATTAGGTGAACACCAGAGACAGGAACTGAAAGATCTGTGTTGTAGCTATAGAACGCAGCCAAAGAAATAGGCATGATCATGTATTGTAGTTGGAAGGTCTTCTATAGATGGACTTAATGTGGCATGTGGATCAATACATGCATGCTAAGAGGTGTGTAGCATTGCTCTACATAGCATAAACACTATTATATATGGGTGGTTGTTCAATTAAGAACATTTACATCCCACATAAGATGATTTTAAAGTAAAAATAAGAATATAGATTTAAACTTTAAACTTTAAACTTTTGTATTATTTCTTTACGTTTCCCTCATTTGTGCTGGAATTACACTATCTATCTATCTATCTAGCTAGCATTTTTTTTTTTTTTTTTTTTTGCTGGAAATTTAGTCGGTGTTTATTTGGAATGAAATGGGCCAGCCAAGGCTTTTACCTTTTCCTTTTTTTTTTGCAAAAAGTAAAAAAAAATGTCATTACTATCATTCAATTTTGAAGATTCTAATTGATTAACCACTCATACATAGATTTATATATATATATTTTTTTTTAATTTATGTAAGTAAGTAAAGTGATAATATTTTTATTATCAGGAATGGTTAAATGCAGGGGCATAATTAACTTTTTTTTTTTTTTTTTTGATGGGACGTGACCTATTTTTCTTTTCTTTTCTTTTATTAACAATCATGCAGCTTAATTATCAAAATTGTGCATTTTTTTGGAAGTTGTATTTAAAATTTACTTGACTCACATGTGAGGGTGAGTGATAAGAGAAAGGAAGAGAGGGAGAGGAGGACAGAAGAGGGGAGGAAGTGATGTGATTGCAACACACTGCTCCCCAAGGTCGCCTATAATGGATGACTGCCCACTCAAGCCTCTTACTCTGCATTCAATCAGACCACCAATCAATTATGAGCATAGAGCACAAATGCCTGCCTGGCCTTTATCACAATACAGTCAGAGCTGCAGCACGTCTGCTCCAGGGAAGAGAATCAGCGGACGGCTTGAGTTACTGTTGTCTTTGACTCTCTGATGCTTCCTGATTTGGGCTTTTTTTTACAAGAGCATCTGCTTCAGGAACAGTTTGAACTTTGGATGGTAGCTGTGTGGCTTTATAGAGAGCTGCTTGATTGCTTTTACATGTGCCAAATGTTTCGGCAAGCCAGACTGCATTTTCATCTCTTTTATACCTCTTTACTTTCTGTCTGGAAAAAGGAGAGCAGCTGTGAGTCGGTTAATTTAAAGGTTCACTTCCAATTTTACATATGAGTTTAATCTGGAAACATCAACTGGAACATGACTTTACATTGGACTAAAAACCCAAATGCAGATGGAGACCTTCTCATTTTCACAAGCCACTGGTCTTGACATATGGGGGCTGTGGTTCTCCTGTGGGACACAGGTTCAAGTCCCAATGTGACTCCTCTTCTTTCCCCAGTGATTGCATTCTGCTCTCAACTATACGAGCTAATAAAAAGGGAAAATTCATTGCTTTAAAAGATTTTTGTACTGTTCCAAGTGATTCAGCACCCCTTGCCGGTTGGAGATTATAGAGTTCTTTTCTTGTCTAATAAAAGCTTGTGCTTGACTTTCAGACTCTGTAGGGTTTAAATGAAAGTCTTTTATAAGACTAAAAGATGGAATTATCTCCTAAGGGGGTATTGGATTTATGTTATTTGAAGTATGTTTGTGATTCAGGGATTTTAAAAGATTTTAGACTGGACTGGCTATTCTGCAACACAACTCTCAAGTACAATTAGCTTTTAAACCGATGTAGAATCATGTTTTCATTTGGTCAAGTGGTTATATATCAAGAGAGTGGGAACTAATGTTTTAGAAGCTACTTTGAAACTGTAACCTGCCAAGCTTCAAGCTGTTATTAATTTGGCTAAAGTAGTCAAACTACAGTCAAGGTAAGGCTTAAACTGTATTTAGCTACACTACTAATTGCTAACAAAAAGCTAACTATATTAAAGCAACTAGTATCAGACTGAGTGTAAGTTTGTGCATTAGTGATGGGGATTTTACAGTGACTCTTTCCACAGGTTACATCACTATGCTAGTAGGTGTTGAAAAGTGATTGTCTTTATGAGTGATTGAATTATTTAGTCAAAAATATTGATTCATTCAGGAGCAAAACCAGTGACTCTTAATGAGTGATTCAGTGAATCATTCACACAACCGTTCTTTTCAAAAACAATGATTAATTCAGAAAAAAAAAACAGTATCTGTAATTCCATTAACCTTCCAATTGCGCAAATGAAATTAAGAATCAAAAATATGCCCAATGGAATGGAAACAGTTTTTTTTTTTTTTTTCGCATTTACAGGTCACCTGGCATACATAAAAATCACAAGATCATTCTTTAATGTAATATAACCTCATTAAGAAACTATGGTGGCCGAGAGAGCTCAACGTGCCGCAAATGAAAAAACACCTGCAAATTAAGAAAACGTCTTCATCAATTTGATAACACATACGCTTCAAATGCTCACAACACAACCAAATAAAGAAACGTGCTGCAAAAACAGAAACGCGCAGCAAATAGTCACAACACAAACAAATAAAGAAACGTGCTGCAAATAGGCACAGGTATTATAGCCTATGGTATTAACATTAATGAATTAATTAATAAATATGTGTTATTAATAAATAATTAAATATTTATTATATAAAAAATACATAAAAACAAAAAATGGTTACTATAGTTAAACCATGTTAACCATGCACAAATTAACCATGGATTTACTACACTAACCAGAGTTTAACCATGGTATTTGTACTGTGGATATACAAATGTTAATACGGCAAAAAAAAAACATGGTTAATTTTCATTTTGGTTGTGTTGTGAGTATTTGCAGTGGGTTTCTTTGTTTGTGGTGTGAGCATTTGCAGCATGTTTTTGTATTTGGTTGTGTTGCGAGTATTTGCAGCACATGTGCTGTCAAACTGATGAAGATGTTTTCTTAATTTGCTTGTGCTTTTTCTATTTGCATGTGTTTTCTGAAGTTGCAGCGTATTGAGCTCTCTCGGCCACTGTCAGAAACACCTCATACATGGCTGCTCTCAAGTACAAAGGGCTTTCCTTGCCATTAATGCTTGAATAACCCTTTATTTACACTGCACACATCTGTGATGCATTACGGCTCCAGCGCAGCCACCAGAGCTGATCACGGCCATTCGTGATTCATTGAATCATTCACTCAACTAATGTATTCAAAACATTGATTCATTCAGGAATGAAAGTGATGACTCTTTATCAGTTAGCCAGTGAATCAGTCACTCAACCAATTTGTTTAAAAACTTTGAATCATTCAGGAACAAAACCAAAGACTCTTTTTGGTTCAATCCCCCCCACCTACAATTCCTGCTGGACCTGAGACTCGAACTCGCAACCTTTAAGTTACGAGTCCGACTCTCTAACTATTAGGCCACGACTTTCCCATAAGTTGTGAATTACCTCATTTATAATGGATTACCTCATTTCACTCTGTGGTAAAGCTGCAGGTGCAATAAAATGCAGTGAAAACTAGATAAATGTAGGTTTTTATCACATTACACCATGTTACTAGAAAAGCAATATTAGTGAGTATGCTAACAAAATGAGCATGCACATGTAGCATGACACTAACAGCTATCACAGCCTGAGGAAATCTATTGAAATTTGTTTCTGATGTGTCAGGCTCTCAAAATGAGCTATTGTTCTGCCTTCTTTAATGATAAGACGCCTCTGAGAAATGCAACGTGAGTGAGACTGATATCTTGTTGATTTCGCCACCTTACTCTCCTTGGCTTTGTTCACACTGCACGTAAATACAATTTGTTTTTCTAAACTTTATTACCGACTGTCATTCTGTAAGTGATGAAATCAGATTTGTTTGTTCAAGCAGCGCTGTCGATATCCGGCATACAGTATCTACAGCGGTTGCTATAGGGATGTCTCATGTCTGAAGCGTCAGCACAACATCATCTATCGTCATGTCCCCACAGCGCTGAACTTATGAGGTGCATCGGCAACACAAGCATCAGAGGATTACTGTATTTACACTCTTGATGTATGCTGTGCCTAAAAATACTCGCTTGTTCGCTTGTTCAGTGCATTGTAAATGCCACAGATGAGCGTAAATGACTGAATTCTGCCACTGCTGTCTACATTATTGCTATATAAATGACTGAATTCAGTCACTGCTGTTGCATATATAGCAATAATGTTTACAGCAGTGGCTTAATTCAGTCATTTATGCCTGGTAATATGTGGTTACCAACAAAAATGCCTCCAGCCGGAGCACTCAGGCTGAAAAGTGTTATAAAATCTGAACAAAACATACAGTATATGAATGATTTTTTCAGACTACATTTAGTCTTTATTTTCTTCATTTTCTAGTAAATCATTTGTCATACAGCAATATAAGAAACACTTTATTTTAGGGTCTCTTAACTAGTTGCTTATTAGCATGCATATTACTAGAATATTGGCCATTTATTAGTAGTAATTAAGCACATATTAATGCCTTATTCTACATTCCTAATCCTACCCAATACCTAAACTTAACAACTACCTTACTAACTATTAATAAGCAGCAAATTAGGAATTTATTGAGGGAAAAGTCGTAGTTAATAGTGAATAAGTGTTCCCTATTCTAAAGTGTTACCGAAACTTTTTTCTGTCCATATATACAAATTTATATTACAGATTATATGTATATATATATATATATATATATATATATATACTGTATACACACACACACACACACACACACACTGTAAAACAAAAGCACAATGTACTGTATTAATTTGAAGGATATTTTGTTTATTTAGTTATTTATTTAATTTATTATTTTTTTTGTGGAAATGACTTTACAGGATTATGTCCTGTCAGAATATTACCAGTACATTTTCCCTTTTTTAAAAATAGTGTATTATTTTATATTATTTATAGCAGATTAAACATGTTCAAATATATATTAAAATATATATTTCAGGGCATTATAATGTTTAGTTAGTTGCAGGATTTATAACAACATAACATTAATCAGAACTATTTTATTTTGCATTCTGAGGTAAATAGGGATTTGCTGTGAGTGATTTTGTAAATCAATAGACATTCATTCTGAATGGACCGCTTTTGGCCAGATTAAGCTAAATATTCATATTTAATGAATATAGTGAAAACCTTATGGTATAATTTTGCCAAAATGTCCATTTTCAAGCTGCTTCACCATCAGACATCTTTGAGTCCAAAAACTTTGAAACAGAAATGTCTTGTCTAAATAAAACAGATGAAATGAATAAAACAGTACACTGAGGGCAGTGTTTTCATAGTGTATCCAGATTGTGATTGACTCATCCTCTGTGCACTGCTTCGGCTGTGCTGAGCCATGAATCCTGCTCTGGACGTCAGTTGAATCTGAGTTTATTGATAAATCTGTCTGCAGTCCACAGTTGGATGGAGGAATGTGTGAAAGCCGCTCTTTTGATCTAAATCAAACTTTTGAGAAGTGAAGACCTGCACCAGGCCTGTGCATTGAACTTTTGATCAACACTGTTTCGAAAAACTGTGAGAACAGAGCTCTTCTTCTCTCTCTAAGTAGTGAATTATCTTTTTCATCACGTTCCTGTTCAGAAAGTAACTGCCCAGAGATCATACCCTCTTGTCTCAAAGATATATTGAGTTTTTAGCAGAACCTGTTAAGTTGAGAATCAAGCAAGACTGTGTGCTTAAAGAGTTAGGATATTTCAAACATTAAAATCATTTACTTGTGTCATTCTAAACCTGTGTGACATTTTTCCTTAGAAAATAAATGAACAGTGTAGATGGTTGTTTGGTTGCACTTTATTTTAAGGCGTTCTTGTTACAGAGTAATTGCACATTTAAGTACAGAGTCATATTAATTAACTACATATACTTACTATATGGTTAGGGTTTGGTTTAGGGTTACTTGCATGCAATTATGCATAATTAATTGTTATTTTAATAGTAAGTACATGTAATATGTGTAACAAGGACACCTTAAAATAAAGTGTTACCAGTTGTTTTATTTTCCATGCATTTCCATGCATGGACCAAAACCCATTTAAAGGAATAGTTAACTCAAACATTAAAATATGCTAAATATTTATCCTCAGGCCATTCAAGATGAGTTTGTTTCTTCATCAGAACAGATTTAGAGGAATTGAGCTTTACATCACTTGTTCACCAATGGACCTTCTGCAGTGAATGGGTGCCGTCAGAATGAAAGTCCAAACAACTGATTAAAACATCACAATAATCCACAAGTAATGTTTTTGTCATTTTTAAGGTTTTTAATATATTTTTATTTAACTGTAATTTATTTTTATTTTGGTTTTAGTTTTAGGAATTTTCATACTTCAACATGATGCCAATTTGATAAAGAGTTAATTTTTCAATTAATTTTTATTTTATTTTTATTTTGTTTTTAAAGCATCAAAGAGACACAAAATAGTCATTAAAACCATCAGTCTTCTAAAGTCATATAATAGCTTTGTATGATAATCCGTCAAAAATGTTTTAATTAATTTCATTTTTATTAATTAAAATAAAGTTTAGATAAAATATAAAATATTGAATGAAAACTTTAAACATAAAAAAATAATAATATTGCCTTGGCAACTAAAATAAAATGAGTTGAAGTATGAAAATGTCTAAAATTTAACTTAAAAATATATTACCGCTAAATAGTAATATTTAAAAATAAATAAATTAGTTTAGTTTAAACATGACAATATAAAAGCAGCTAATTCAAATGAATTAGTATATAAATAATACTAAAATACTTTAACACTTCTGTGAACAAATCATTCAGTTTTGCATTGTGAACCAGATCAAATGATTCATTTAAACAATGTTTTATTATTTTCCTAATTGGTTTGGATACTTCTCAATAAACTCTCATAAATGTGCCAAAGAGGGTTTGTCACACAAAGCTATCATGTCTTATTAAAACTTGGAATATTGTGTCAAGAATTGTACAGTCCACATTTCTGATACTTTAATGGTGTTTTTGCATCCTTTACTGAACCGGAAAGCTTCGGTTGCAGGGAAAAGGCAACGTTCTTCTGCTTGCTCCAAAATGTCTTCTTTCATGTTACACTGAAGAAAGTCAGTCATATGCGTTTGGAATGACATGAGGCTGAGTCAAAACCCATTTTATCTTCATGCATGTGTTTGTGTTGGTATGTAGGACACTTTTGCAATGACAATTTATGAGGCGGGTTATGAGAGGTTGTATTAAAGTGCTGTGATATTCCATTATTTAATGATGAGCAGCATGACACCACCTGGTCACGGTCCATTACACCATTTATTGAGCTTCATCAAATTGTTTGAAAAGAAAAACATAAGCTGACATTCTGTTCAGAGATGGGTGAGTGTAGCGTGTAATTGTGTTTCAAAGCAGATGGATTGAAAACATAAGCCTGCTTCTATAAATAGTTTTTATAGTGAAGCACTTTATTTATTTTGACAGTAGGTTTAGTGAAGCATAATTGGGCTGTTTGTGTTTTAACTGACAGTGTCTAAAACGACGCCTTTGAACGAGCCTTCTTGCTTTTATACAGCTTCAACATTGTCAGCCGTTGACGTCAAGAGTGTGTCTCAATGTAGTTTTTCATTCCGAGATGGTGATATTTGTGTTTAATTGAGGCAGGCCTATTTTTACAGGTTAATGCATTCGGTGAAATAAGCATCTGCATGTCTGGCACACCGCGCACAAATTAACGGCAGCAGTTTATTCATTTGTTGCATGAATTGATCTTATCAGGAACTGTTTGCTGCACATTTACCCACAGCATTCGGCGAACTCAATTCTGACGCATTGACTCGCTAAATTGGGCAAGATTAAATGTTTTGATTAGAGCTGGAGAGTGGACAGGGAGGAAGGAGGAACGATGCACTTAATTGTCGGTTATAAGCAGTTTTTGGCTGCTATAGAAAGACAACAGAAAGCTCACTGCTCTGGTTTGACTAATATATATATATATATATATATATATATATATAAAATCTGGATTACCTGTAAAAGAAAAAAAAAAAAAACACTCATAATCGGATTACCATTACCTTTTTATTTATCACGTTATTCACACAATGGCAGTAAATTATTCATAATTTAGCGATTATATCTAATTCTTCCTTTTTACCTTTTAAATTTTCTTTTCTAAAACAAAGCCAATTAAAAACATTCGTAAAGTCTTCTAGTAATTGTTTTATTTAGTTAGTTAGTTGGTTAGTTAGTTGAATTTCATTTGACATTTTTATGATTTAATAAATTATTAGCTTTCTATTCATTTACGAACCCCCTGCAGTTCCTTCATGAAGCTCAGTTTAGGAAACCATAATATAATAAAGACTAATGTTTATTGCACTTCATGTTGTTGATCTCTTTCTTTCTTGTTCTCTCTTTTCCTATTATAGATCAGTTTGGTACAAGATCATCCTATTTAAATCAATGTGATAAACAAGTTCAGTATATTACATAACAAGTTCAAGTTAACAAGTTCATCATGTAATTTGCATGGGAATCAGTAATAGACTAAAATATGTCAGTCATCTATGCAGCACTGCTAATATATAGTCAACTTCTACTGTTGTTCATTTATTTATTTAGATATATTCTCTGTGGTGTTTTCTAGTTTTGTCGACAGAATTTAGTTTAAATCAATATATAGAAAAAAAAAAAAAAAAAGAAAAGTTAGTGTTTTTACATTTGGCTAAAACTTGCTGACTTTGCTTACACAGGGTATAACAACTTATCAAAAATGTGTTTGGTATTTTTATAATATACTTGATAATTGTTTGTTTTCTTGGGGTCCCCCCCCCCCCAAACTTGTTAAACTTGTGGCATTCCCAGTCAAAAATGATTAGTTTACAATCAATCAATGAATCAGTGAATGAACCAGTCAGTTTCTCTTTTGTAATTTTCTTCTTTAAAAAAAAAAGGCTGGTCAATTTTGACTGGAGCACCAATTTAGGTAAATGATATTCAGCATATGACAAGGATTATTGCCATCACCCTAATAAAGATTCTCAGTTTTAAACACAATTATTGTTGTCTCTGTGCTCAGACCTAGAGCTTGTCACCTTTAGTGGATCTTAAAATTCTTTTTGACTATTTTGATGATTTCTGAAAACATTTGGCTTTGTTCAACTATGTGAGGAAGCGTGGAGCGATGCAAACGCTCGGCAGCACAGTGGAGTTAAGTAAGTCAGGCGGTGCCCTCTCTGAAGACAAACACATACTCTGAGAGAAAGCCTTCTGTTTACCAGAGCCAAGCGCGGCAGTCTTCCAGAGCAGCTTAAAACCTCTTGCACAAACACTCAATTAATCAAGTCCGTTTTAAATTCCACACATCAATCCGCAATAGAGAGTCTGACATTAGCACACAAGTTGCGCGGCAAAGGGATTCTGGTACTTTAATATCAACAAACTCTCAATGGAACACATCAGCAGCTCCTGTGAAGATGAATCTTTATACTCCGTTTCAACTTTTCAAACAAAGGATTTGGGATTATTTTTGCGTATTAGGGGTATTATAAGCCTGTCTGTTAGGCATTTGAAGCGTGTTCATTTGTTGCAGATGTCTGCATGCATAACTTACATGCCTGTTGTCATATTTGAAGTGAGCGAATCAGCGAAAATGAAAGCTCTCTGTGGAGTACAAAGTCTCGAAGTGCATTCTGATGCTCTAATTACCTCTTTTCAAAATCACATTTGAGATTCGGCTCTGTCCCAGGCTTCCACGATTACTACAATGAAAGAGCTCTACTGTATAGTGCTGATTTATTGCATGAATAGCTCAATGTGAGCAGTGTTTATTGCGGCTATTGGAAAGCATTTATTTAAACAAAACGTCAGCGTGTGAACAACTGCCTCGTCAGAGTTTCTCTCCGAGTAGTGAAAGGTGGACGGTATTGATCGGTATAAGACACAATATGTGTCCTCAGCTACACTCTGGGAAATAGGAATGCCAAACTATGGCCCCCTCCAGCACTTTCCTGCTAAATTAACAGCTTGATCAATGACAGGGAGGACACCTATTTTCTTCTGATGTGGAGTCACTCTGTCGAAAGCAATAAAGCTGAGCCCCAGTGAGATGTGGAGTAAAATGAGCCAAAAGCGTTCCCACTTCTGCTGCATGCAGTTTTAATGCGGCGAAAGACACTTGTTATGGTTCTTGTAAATGTAGCAGTGAGGGTTTGATGTAATTTAGTGTGATGATTTGGAAACTGTCTTAAACATTTGATCTTGCTTATTTGAAAGCACAGTTGACTATTGGGTGCCGAGCCGGAAATCAACCGCACAATCCAAACCACGAATCTTTGCCAAAGTCACACTCTGGTAGAGCTTGGAACGGCTTTTAGATTCTGATGAACTCTCAAGTAAATATCATCACTAATGACTGATTAGGTCTGTTTTGCACTAACTCACTCTCTCTCTCTCTCTATCAAAGTGACTGGTGAATTCTCTTTTCTAATGTGCTTCATATACTGTATATTATGGAAGCTGTTTTCACCACTGAATAAAAAATAAAAAAGGTAAGTGTGTGACTTTTTATCTCACAATTCTAACTTTTTCTCAGAGTTCCATAAACTCGCAATTCTGACTTGTGAGATATAAACTCACAACTGCGAGTTATAAAGTCAGAATTGCGGGTTATAAACTCGTAATTGCAAGAAATAAGTTCTTAGAATTGTGAGATATAAACTCGCAATTGCAAGTTATGTGTTTTTCTACCTTCTTTCTACTACCTAATTGAAAAAGCATATTAAAACATTTTCTTGGATAACGATGATTAGACATAGACACTAGTTTATCCAATACATCGTACATCTTTTCATATAAGAAGTGGAAAATACAAATCTACCCAAATCACCCAAGACAGCTACATTGCTCACACGAGTTTTTTACTAAAAGATACCTGAACATTTTCAATACACTCCACTGGTTCAAAACCCCATATCTCAGATCCATAATAAAGTATAGGTGCGACCATGCGATCAAATCTACCTGGTCTCATGGCATTTACGTACCTGGGTGCACTTTTTAGCGTGACATGAAATACGTACCAATAAGTACATATCAATGCAGTTTCCAGAATAAATGAACACTTTCACACAAATTTACAGAGTTGCGATTAATAAAGCGTAATTTTCGCACAATTACTTGAAGAATATCATGCTATGACTTCAAAACAATATTAATATGCTGGGAGATTTGAAAACTGATACTTTCGTTAGCATCGCACACATCCAGCTTTATATCTATGGGTTTTCATAGATGATAAGTTTGTTCGGTAGCTCACGGAGTACGGAGACGGACACGGACTTAGGAGACGAGAAGCACCGATTCGAATCCCATGTAATTACGGTTCGACAAAACAGTTAAAATCTGCATAAAAGGAAGTTCAAATGGCACAGTTGCATCAGCTAATATGTTTTTATATCAGTTTTGCATTTGTTAACACTATCGGGTAGGTTTAGGGCTGGATTTGGTGTAGGGCATATTTCCAACACGATAGAGCATTAACCTTTAGCGACAGTCCCCGGATATTTGAATTCTGAACCGCCACAATACGTATCTGAAGCAACGTAATAAAAAAACAGCAATACGTACCAATATCTATGTAATAAAAACGTGCCAGGGTTCACATATTGAACCTGTGTTTTAGCGCCACTCAGTGGACATTTCTATTTGAAAATGCGGCGAAACGTAAAGCGGTGTCGCACAAAAAGTGCGCAGAGGTACGTATTTTTATGAGACCAGTTTGGATCAAACAAATACAAGGATTGATTGCAGCTGAGTTTATGTTTACGAACAAACCTTAGCAAGGAAAGCATTGCTTTCTTGCCTTGGCTTGTTAAATGTTGTCGGGTTTTCCACCATGACAATTTTGGTGTAAACCACATACCCAGATATTTGTAACAATTAACCTCTTCAATCTGTTCACCAACAAAATACCATTTTTCATCCATGTTTAGAGAGCCCCCTCTTCTAAAAACCATAATTATCGTTTTACTCAAATTCACTCTCATACCATAAAGATTGCAAAATTTTTCCAGCTGTTCAATCTGTTTCTGTAACCCTCCAATTGTATCTGCTATATTAGCCATATCATCAGCATATAACAAGGTCTGTACTTCTGTGATACTTTCAATTTGAATACCTTTACAATTTTTCGTCAACATTGTTATATATTAATTTAAGAAAAGAATAAACAAAAGTAGACTCACCATGCAGTCCTGTCTTACACCAATGGTGCAGCCACAATACTCTGTTAGACCATTGGTTCCTTTCACACATGATTTAAGTTTATAATACATAGATCTCAATACACTAAAAACTTTTCCACCAATGCCATTCTTAATAAGAGTGAAATACAAAATATTATCCTGATCACTGTCAAAAGCTTTAGAAAAATCAATAAATATACAATGCATCCTTCCTTTTTGCTTTGTAATATATTTCTGAACCACTGACTGTAAAATAAAAATATTATCTATTGTAGAATAACCTGACCTATACCCTGCCTGTTCTTCATAAAACATATTATTTACTTCTACATAAGATACTAATCTCCAGTTCAAGACCTTTGTATTTTACCAAACACATTAAGCAACGAGAAGATCCCCCTATAATTTCCTACATCATTTTTATCACCATTCTTGTATAGCGGACAAATCACAGCCTCACACCAAATCTCTGGGAAGTCCCCTGTATCTAATATTGTGTTATATAAAGAGAGCATTATAGGACATAACATATGTGATGCAGCTTTCAGCATCTCAGTAACCATACCATCTGGTCCAGGGGCCTTTCCATTACTCATTGACATAATAGCTTTAAAAATCTCATTATAAGTAATACTACTATCTAAAATTTCATCTTCATTAAATTATGCAACTTCATGATTATTTACACAATCTGTGACAAAGTTTTCAAAGTCAGCATCTATATTAAATTTTGAATCAGATAATAACTTATATTCTAGCCTCTTATCATGTTCGATATTGTTAGACGGTATATTATTAGACCTTCCTTAATTTTTCATTTTCTTCCACAGCTGCTGTGTTTTCATGTTTTCCTGTAGTATATTGACTAAAACATTTAAATTATACTGTTTTTTTTTTCTATTACATTTTTTTTTTTAATTTTCGTTTCTCAAGAATATAATTGTCCATAGTCTCTACATTCCCTGTTCTTCTAAATGGATTTAAAACACTATATTTTACAGATGTCTGAAATGAACAATCTTCATCCCACCACTGTGGTTGATTAACTTTAAATATAGACTTTTTAATTAGAAATCTACATGCTTCATGTAAACAGTCTGTCAACATCTTAGCTGCTATGTTAGTATCTTCTTCCACTGCAGTAAAAAATCCACCTAAAAAGTTTCCATTCAGTAAATAAGATAATCTTTGCAAAAACTGCCTCTCACCATTAGTTCCCCATTTAAATCTTCACTGTGATTTTTCGGCATTTTTGTCCTTGATTCAACACTACTTAACCCCTCATGGTATATGATAGTGGGAAGTGATGAGATATATCTACATATAAAATCTCAAAATCTTTAACATATGTAAAGAGTTCACTGGATATAATAAAATAATCAGTCACACTACATCCAGCTGCTGACATAAATGTAAACTCTCCATCGATATCTTTCCCAATTCTTCCATTTACAAAATGAATGTTTAAATTACAACACATATCTAAAAGACAGCGCCCAAATGTATTAACAACCTTATCTTTTGATTTTCTATACTCTTCAAAATGATCATTACTATAATAACTACCACATGCTATATATTCAGAATCATCACACTCAATGTAATCACATTCATTACCAGTTCTAGCATTAAAGTTCCCTGCAATGATTAACTTTACATCTTCTCCAACTTAATCTAACACATCTAGAATTTAATTTTCCAAAGAACTAAAACCATTTTTCTCATCTCTATATGAACTAGATCCCTCAGGGAAGATGCAAGTAAAAGTAAGATCAATGTTAAATAATCCACTCTTTTTGTCGGAATATAAAAATATGCAGTCAGTTGCTTCACAAATCCAAGAAAAATATTTCACAATAGAATCATGTACATAAACAAAGATACCTCCAATATTACGACCAAAATTTGACACACGCTTATGCACAAGACAAAAACATGTATAATCAGCCAATAAATGACAAAACTCATCTTGTAACCAAACTTCACTCAAACAAATAATAGAGTTTCCCCGCAATGTGTCCAATAACTCACTATTACTCACTATAAAGACTATTGACTTTAGTCTTTAACCCTTGAACATTGTGTTCATTTGGGCCGAGGCCATCGTCCTACCTTAAACGAGATGTTCCTTCATTGTTCAATCCAATTTCAACCACAGACACAGACTCGGTGTCATAGGTAAAAACTCTACCGTCCACAAGTAATTTATCAAAACGAAGTGACATCCGTATATTTGGTTGATTTTGACGTAGAGTTTGCATGTAGTTAACCAGCTTTCTCCGTATCTCACTCACCCGAGCACTAAAGTCCTCCGACACCCAAATTCGGCCATTTATTCCATCATCTTCCGTATTACTTCGTTCACGCCATTCCCGTGCTTTCTGTTGTACTTTCTATAGAATCTCTTCCTTATCCTTCCACCTGCTGAAACGGACCGCCACCGGCCTCGCTCTTCCAGGTGATCTCTTTCAACACGGTGAGCGCATTCAATCGGGAGTTCGAGAGATTGAGATCAAGATGTTCACTTTCATGTTAACATGGTCCTGCACCTTTTTCTCACTTTCTTCAAATTGTTTCTCAATCTGACTCCGGGATGCCATAAAATACTAGATTATCCCGTCTTTTCTGATTTTCCATGTGCTCATGGCTTTCCCGAAGTTCAGCGTTTTCGTGCTCAAGTCTCTCGACTGTCTCCACACAGATTTGCGTAAGAAATACTTTGGTGATCTTGTTCTTGTTGGTAATGTTTGTATTGATGTGTCAAGCGTTTGTGATTCGGGTATGCATGGAGATTGGCATTGTATATATCATGGAATGAAGAAAAGATTATCTGCCATGTCATTATGATTTTGTGGAACTATGGGCCGAGAGGCCATGTATTCCTGGAATAAATTTGAAACTTGAAAAATTGCGAGTTATAAAGTTCTTAGGAGAAAAAAAGTCTGATATGTTCTCAGAATTGTGAGTTTATGTCTCACAATCCTGATTTAGTAACTCGCAATTGCGAGTTTATATTACACAATTCTGACTTCATTTTTCAGAATTGTGTTTATATCTCACAATTCTGACTCCATTTCTCACAGTTGCGAGTTTATATCTCACAATTCTGAGAAAAAGTCAGAATTGCAAGATGTAAACTCACAAATGTGAGAAGGCAGAATTATGAGAGAAAAAGTTGCAATTACCTTTTTTATTTTTATTTTTTATTATTCAGTTGCGGAAATGAGCTTTCATAGTATATGAAATTCTAATATGCTGATTTGGTGAAAAAAAAATATATATATTTTTTTTTTTTCTTTTTTTTCTTTTCAGGATTCTTTGAAGAATAGCATTTATTTGCCATACAAATCTTTTATAAAATTATAATAAATTTTCATCAATTTAATGTCTGCTTACTAAATAAAATTATTAATTTCATTAAAAAACTGACTCTTACTCCAATCTTTTAAATGGTATTGTAGAGAATATATAAATTATATACACAAAAAAAATGGACTATAGAAAGCAGAATATGCTATAGGCACTAATATAATTTTGGTTTTAACTTTTGGTCATGTTTGCAGTGGAATTAGCATGCTATTTCATGGACAGTATACACTGTATTTGTAGTTGTCACGTCTTCATTTTAATTGCATGTGAGCTGCATCCAATTATCATGCAATCATCTTGTAAATAAAAGTCAGTTTGCCTTGTTTAATGTTCTATGCATTTCTTATATTATTATGGATTTACAATTTAATTCACACACATGTAACTTTTGGCCGTGAAATCAAATAATGAAACCAAAAAGAGATGCTAAAACTGGAAACTGGAAATAGAAGGTCATGCCAAGCACATTGCATTGCAGAAAATGTTATTCTCTGCTGTAGATATTTTGGAAAATGTCATAGGTCATCAGGGTATTCTGTGCTGGAAAATTCAATACTGTGCACAACATACTATACACAACAAGATGAATAAGAATAATACGCCAGTATGCTGTTCCGAATGTCTCTGTGTGAGAGAGAGTCTCATGTGTTTATGTGTGCATGCTTGCATTTATGTGGCAGGTTGCGGCATGTGCCATCAGGCAACTCCGATAAGACAGTGGAGCATGAAACTGGCAGAGCAGAGAGGATATGGTTCCGCCTCCAGCTGGGGATTGGCAGATTAATTGGATTCATTCATTAGTTTGATCTACCAATTTAGCACTTTGGAAGATATTAATCAGTTGCTTATTTAAATGTCACCTGGAAGCAGAGGAAGGGAAATGAGGCCGGTGGGAAATATAGTCTTTTCAGGAGCAATTCCACAATTGGATCATCTGGATTGGCTTACTGAGGCATTCAGGAACATAGAGAGCTCGCATAACCGCTATTATGAACACCCTGAAATTAAAAGCAATTTATACACTCTTGTATGTGTTCTTTTGGGTATGAGATGATGTTTGAATGTCTGCCAATTATCCCGCATGTCAGTTTGCTTTAAAGACAGGAGGATGCTGCGCTGATGCTCTCAAGAACTCTTTATCCATGGAAATGAAAGTCAGTCACGCAGTAATGGTGTGTTCAAATCATGTCAGAAAGATCATATATTTATGAGTTGAGCTGAATGTACAGTACATGAACACCACCACCAAGTCGTAATTATGAGTGGGAAACATGGAATTTGAGAAAACACGTCAAACATGCGGTGTCTGCATTGACTGTAAATTTGCTGAAATTATATAATAAATAAATAATTTATAATGTATATTAAAAATAAAATATAATATATAATCAAATATAATCAAACTATATATAATAAATAAATAATTAAATATATAATAAATGATTGTATTTGTAGTATTTTTTTACTTACAATAAAACTACAATTAAAAAATATAAAAAATACGAAAGTACTGTGTTATTTGGATAACATTTTTTGGTTTATTAATCTGTACCCCTTTAAAATGTGTTTTCGGAAGGATAAGTGCATATGTATTTGTCTATGTAAATGTTTGTATTTAAATTGTTTCTTAATTTTTTTAATAATTAATAAATAAAATGATGATAGTACTGTACAATTACGATAGAATATATGACCATTCATTTACAGCACCTTTATGAATTAAATAATAACATAAAAAAGCAAAAACACACCTGATGCATGTTCTTTATTAATCATTTTGTAGAAGTAGAGTTAATATATATATATATATTTATCACCATCTTACTCTGACCAAAGTGTCTTGATTACGACACATAAGTACGAATTTAACAAAAAGACTTGAACATACCGTAAGCATTTGACACGTCTTTGATATTGCATTGACTGAGCGTTACATTTATGTATGTGTATTCTTAAGAGACTTGCTTCCTCACACAGTTCACGGCTCTCCTGGCAGGCACAATTTCCGAGGCTGAAGAAATATAAATCTCCTCTAGGTTGTTATGGGTAAATACTGTAAGCTTCAAAAGATTATAGTCTAAGCCTTGGTTTACAAACCAAGGCTGCACACAAGCACTGAGGGAATCTGGAAGTATTCTGTGCATGCATACACATATATACACACACACACTTCCATTGATGACAGACGAGGCAAGAAATGCTATATAATACTGCTTCCTCTTAGCCAGATTATGCCTGCTTAGGATACTGAGGATGTTGTTTACAGAGGTCATGGTTTCAGTGTGGGAGGATTTACAGCTTCCATATTGTCCTCTCACAGTGCTTTATAACTGTGAAAAATATCTGCAGGATTTATGTTGGGTGTGCAAATTCCCTAGTAAATCAAGACAATGGTGCATGTGTGTGTGTACATGGGTTTGGAATTGTATTGTGGAAGTGTATATTTTTCCTCTGCGTTTGTGTTGTATAAAGTCAAAACAGTTATCGTTCCATTATCTGATGCATTTTGGATCTCGAATCCTTCTGGGAACACTTGAACACTTTGATAATTATCTCATTTTAGTTCTAATGTTGGTTGGTTATATTTATTTTGAAAAAAAAAAAATTCTATAGCAGAGGTCACCAATTAGCAGTCCACAGTCTAGAATCACTGATCATAAATGAATGCAGTTAAAAACATAGTGAGGTTTATTTCTCCATATTGAGAAACCAATCAGCATTTACCTTAAACAAAATATGTTTCACAGTGTTTTTATACAGAATCTTAATTGCACTTGTTGAGTGACTGAGTCCATTGACTGTCATGACACTGATAAGTATGGAGACACTTTTAAATCAGAACATAATGTATATGTTCAGTCACTGCACAGTAGTGAGAAGTGTGCTTATATAGTACAACAGCCAGTGAGAATGATTAATAATGTATAAAAATATTGTGAAACAGATTTTTAATTAGTAATTAGTAATTAATTAGACAGTTGTAATATTACAAATATTTCTATTTCAAATAAATGCTGTTCTTTTGGACTTTGTATTCATCAAAGAATCCTAAAAAATCATTTAAAAATATTAAGCAGCCAAATTTTCAACGTTGGTAATAATAAGAAATGTTTCTTGAACACCAAAATCACAGGAATAAATATAATTTGATATATCAGTTTTACATAGTATAACCTTATATCAGTGATTCCCAACCTGGGGGGCACGCCAGAGTTCACAGCGGGGGTGCGGGAGCAGATATACTTTGAGGTAGGGCTGGGCGATAAAACGTATGGGCGTGTATAAATATAATGTTCGGGGGGGGGCTCAGATTACCATATGTGTACGTGGACATGAAAAAAAGGTTGGGAACCACTGCCTTATATTATATAAATAGATAAATATATATAAGCACACTTCAAAGAGTAGTGATCTGATCAATCTTATCATCCTTATACTGTATATACATAGACGTGCACTGTAGATATTTATACATAGATGCCTCATTAGTGCCTGTTTCTGTGGGCCGCTATATGTAAGCCATATTAGAATGGTCAAAGCCAGTGTGTGAACACTCAAGAGCAAGACTGCATATCTGCAACTGTAGTTATCCGCATATATGAATATCTATCACAGATGATTTTGCTAAACTAAACACAAAACAAGAAGATGAAGGTGTTTACTAACACAAGATCAAAACGTCATAGTTTTAGAACCTGCATTATTTCATTAATACATACTAACCGACACAAAACAGCACATTCTCACCTGTTAAAGGCTATCTAATTTCTTCGGAAATTTAAATCTCAGCGGTTTTTACAATCAGAGACTGCGTAATGTTGTGGCGTCTTGGAAAACTCATTGATTTTTACTGTGAATGATGACACTGATCGTTCGAGTCGACTTGTCTGGAGAGGTCAAATGTGGCATCTACATATATCTCTGGCCGTGCACTATATCAACTCCTGACTTATTTATTTTAGGATATTTGATTGCAAAATTATTATTATTTTTTTTTACCTGTATTGTTGAGTCCAAGTCCATATTTTTAAAGGCTTTATCTTATATAGCAAATACAATCATACAACTTATCCGGTGTACATATGTGGAAATATGCTGAATTGCCACACAAAAGAAGGCCTATATCCTTTTTACATATTCATTGTCATATCTCCTATCTCCCTTTTAGAGATATAAGTGTCTTTTCCTCCGCTCTTCATGCTGATAGATGCCTAAGATAACCTTTAGAGGGATCCTGTATTACACACGACTGTAGCTGACGACTGATCCCATGGGGTCTGCTGGACCTTGTGGGTTAAATGATGCCACATCTAAATCATAAATCAGTCCGGCAACCAGCTCTCTTGACCTGAAGGTCATTGTTTCATTAACTTCCTGCCACTCTGAATTTTCCATCCATATCTACCCACAAATATAGTAGTGTGTTGCTTTTGCTCCTATCTCTTCACACACATACCTTTACTTTATTGCTTATGCCTTATTGATTCTTGAAGTGGTAATATTCTAACTGATCTACAGCGTTCATAAATCTTGGCTGTGTTTGGAAGCAGCCACATTCTCTCTCATGTTGATTGACAGCCCATTGCCCTAGGTTTACTCTCAAATAGGCGTCATATCTCTGGCAAAAGGGAATTGAATGGACAGAAGCCTGTTCTCAACTCTACAGCGGCCCATCCACAGGGGAGAGCGGCTTTCCTACGGCTCACGCCGCTTACGCTGTGGGTGGGTAAACAGTGTCGGTGCTTCTCTTTCAGGAGATTATCAGATAAAGAATGGGGAGGATGACACACAAGCACAATCAGATAACACTTCTCCACTCAAGCAGCCGTTTCTTCCCTCCCTTGCTAAGAGAAAGGATCCACATCATCTGTGTAAACCGAAATAAAGGGTGGCAGCTACCTTTGATTAAACTGAGTGCAGGAGAGTAACAGTTGGTTTCTACAACAAAACAAGGATGCAGTTTATTTCCAGTGTTGTTTTAGCTGATCGCTATATTGCTAAAGATTAAAAGTCTTTGAATTTCAGAGGATTCATCTAAGAATGCTTGGACAGAGTTGAAGACACTGGCTTTATTCACACAGGCAGTGTTTGGGATTGACTATTGGTCCAATTCTTGATTCGTTCACACAGAGGTTTATAGGCAGTGTTTTGTCAACTGAATTACTGTGGGTTTTTTGTTTTTTTGTTTTTATGTTTCATCAATGAGCTTTTTATAGCACAACAATCTCTTATATGTCAAAAGATCAAGGGAATTTTGATTTCTCAGTTCATGACCCCTTTAAAATGTTTATCAGACTAGGACAAACATGGTTCTTTGGGATCCCAAAATGGTTCTTTATTTTCTTATTATAATTAACAAAACGTTATTTAATAAATGAGTCCAACAACACTCAAGCCATCAAATTAATCACACAAAGATTAGCCAATCACAACAGAGATCATTTATAAAGAAGTCTTAAAGGTATGATATAATGGTTGTGCAACTAAATTGCTGTAAGAAACATTCACTAACATTATAAGTTGACTTGTAATGCTACAAAAGTGTAGCTTAAATGTCTTGCTTCATAACCTACACTCTCATACTGCCAGGAACCACGTGTCTGTGTTCCAAAATAGGAGTGAATATGTCATAATAGTGATGGGTGTCCTCTGCAATCACACACACAGTGACCCACATAAGTGCTCACAGGAGGATGAAATGACAGAGAAATAAATTAGCCGTTTACACCAGATCAATCCACAAATCAATCAGTCTCTCCTGTAAAGGTAACTGAGGTACAATTCAGTCCTCTCTGAATGGGTTCAGACTCATGTTTGTATGTATGTGTATGTCTTTTCCAAGAGAAGTCATCTTCAATGAGATTCAGTTCTGTAAATGCCACCGTCTCTGTCCATGTATGAATATCAGAGTGAATGGGGGATCACAGAGCGAAATATCAACCATACTAAATATAAGCCAATCTAATCATAGAGGGGTGAGAGTAATTAAACTGCCTGTTATTAGTTATGTGTAGCACAAAGCTGCTTATGATAGAATATGTTCATTTATGTTAGGATGAAGAGTAGGGCTGAGACATAAAAAGTATGTTGGCAGACAGCAAACCCACAGGCCGTTCACCGAAAGGAGCTATTGCACCAAAAAATGGCAGTTTATGTTGTGAATCAGTTTTGACATCACCAATATAGACTCTTGTGTGAATGAATAGTTCAATAGTTTTAATAGTTTCAATATTTTCAATAGTTTTTTACTTTTTAATTTACTGCATTAGCCGAGATAATTTTCTTTCATATGCAAGCAAACATGGACAAACTGAATCAGATTCTAATTGAATGTTTACTGAATCTGAATTGTACTGCTTTTAATCTGAAAATCTGTATTGACTCCCAGGCCTAGCATATTTTGTATTGTTTTCAGACATATGCCAGTGAAATAATCAGTACTTAATATTTTTAGATGGTCAAAAGTCTATGGATCTTTTCATTTTTCTACAACGCTCATGGATCCAGTTTATTATAATGATAAAATACACTCTTAAATGGCACTTAAACAAACAAAATGAGTTATTAGTCGCATTACTTGTCAATCAGACAATGTCTTGCTTGTCTAAGTGGACAATTTCTGATCAGAATAAGCTGCAGTGATGAGGACCATGTTTTTAAAGTTTGGCTAGATGAGACTGTATTGTTGGAGAAAATAATTTCTTGCACATTTGGTATTCTGCTCTTAGCCGCTATTGTTGAATCGAGTCTGGTATTTGCAATAAATGTGGATCTCTGGAGACTGTGGGCATTTGAAAATGAAGGAATTCTACTCAGAGAAGAATTGAGAGCAATTGGGTGCAGAAGAGATTTCAGTGAAAGTACTGTTACATAATGCTTCACAGCAGGTGTACGTCTAAAATGTTCTTTAAAGTTATTTAAGGATAACAGTTATGATCAATGCAATTTAGATTATTGTATGAACTTTTACTGACGTAGGGATTTTGTTTAGAGTGGAACAGTGATGTTGTTGATTGTTGAAGGCCAACTCTGGTTCCCTTGATAAAAAGTCAATAGGATTTTTTCAGTTGGCTTTTGGATTATTGCAGAAAATAAGTTGTGTGACCAATAAAAGTTCAAGGTTCTTACACATTTCGTTCATTATAATAATCTTCACAAAAAACACAACTTTTATGAATTTTGGAGCCTAAAGTTTGCTTAAAGTAAAAAGCTAAACATATAAATAAACTATAAATAAACTACACTGTGATCACATAACTTAAACACCACAACTGTTAATCTTCTGACAACTCTTCAGGACATTATTTAAAAAAAAAAAAAAAAAAAAAATGAATGTTTGAGTTTGCTTGAGTATGAGTACAAACACAGGAAAGCTGTAAAAGTGTACTGGTGAATATGAATACCTGTTTGGCATGATAACATTTAATGTCCTCAGTAACCTTTGTAGTCCCATTTATGCAATTGTTAACAACCACCTTTTTCCAGAAATATAAAAGCTTAAAAAATTCATGAGTAGGGTATCACTGATGTATTTTGTGTTGTAGAATAAAAAGTAAAAATATTTTGAGCCACAGACATTATTTAAGGCATTTAATCAAAAACCCATTTACAAAACCCATTGATTTTTGTACGGTGGAATTGAAAGTGCAAAAATGCTTACTTGTTTCTGTGTTTTAGAACTCATTCCCGCAGCACTCTTTTAGTAAGATTCACACTCCAGCCCAGAAGGTGGAGATAATGAACCTAATATTAGTTTGTGAGCCACAAAAATGAAAAAGAAGACTATATTGTTAAAAGTATTTTGTGGATATTGAATACTGATGAATAATGTGGAGTTTTGTGGTATTCTAAATGAAAGTTTAGGATAAGCATGTTCATTGGACTGTGATGAAGGAATACAAACAAACACTTTCCTGCTTTCTTCTAAATCTTTCTGTCATCTTGTCTCCTCAACTCCACAGTTTTTTCCGTAGGTGGGTCCCAAACCCCTCCATTACAGACAGCTTGCCAAACACATCTACATTTTTTCACAAGCCTCTACAGAGTGAAATGAGAATACTGTTTATTGAATGATTCCTTCCAGGTCATGCCACTTTGAAAGAATGCACTTCAAACTGCGAACTGCATCATTTTTGAAACATCAACAGCAAGATTTCAAATATTTATTGAGGCTATCAAACATCAGCTCACATATCTTCTCAATGTCCATGTCGATTGTACTTTGAATGGTTCAGTTGATCTAAAACAGCATAATATTTATGGATATTGGTTATCTGAATGAAGTCTGTTTTAATATCCTTTTTTTTTTTTTTTTTCAGATCCCGACTTTAAAGACATAGGAGTCCCCAAACCTCTTCCCCGTGGGTATTATTCATTCATCTATAAGCATCCTCCATATGAATACATCTAATGGCTTTCCATTTTTCGTAATTTGTCTTCTTATGTCTCCCCCGCTGCAGTTTGTGAATTCGAGATGGGAGGACCTGAAGGCATCATTGAATCGCAGCAGATCACCAAAGATGGCAAAGCCTTGCAAACCGAGGCAGTGGACTGCAAGTGGTACATCCGTGCCCCTCCTCGCTCCAAGGTCAGTCCCCCGCAGTCAGCCCCTGTCCCAACTTCCCCCGCTCTGTCTAATAACACCCAAGTTGTTTCCCTGTTGTCGTTCTGTTACCCAGCCTGCCACGTTTCTGACATATGACAGCTTGTGTCTGCCTCAAGCTGTGCAGTTACCACCTAACACGCTTCAGTGTTTGGCTTCCAGTTTTGCAGTCGTTTGCATTATGCGGCCATTGTGAAAACATCTTGGGGCGGATTTGTATGCGGTTAGGTGGAATTCTGTTGAGGATAAAAATGTGGCAGCTTTTGGTTGTTTGATATACAGCAGAATGAGCTCTCCAAGGGCTACCATTGTTTTTATAGCAGATGAGAATCAAAGAGAATGTGCTCATGTGGAAAAGGTCAGACAGTCCAGTTTATTTGGGGTCAGATTTGTTTTTTAATTAGAGCACTATTGTCAGGAAGCAGTTTACAGCTGCCCTGGTCGCATTATTTACACTTGCACAAAATACTGGCTAATGTTTTCTTTTCTCTTGTCTTTTTCCATTTTGTAATGCAGTAACAATAAAAACAATATCTCAGACTGCTCTTTTTTTCCCCCTTTTATTATTTAGTTTTTTGTTCCAAATGGGGGAAAAGTAAATGCACCCTCTTTAGGAAAATTTCTTCCATAGCTGTCTGGAAGTGGACTTTATTCTGATTGCTAAAGAGATCTCATTTTGCTATATGCGCACGCTGTCTGAGAGACTGTTTCTAAGCACTGTCAGAGAGGCGCGTGCACATGAAGACGCTGCTCAGAGAGCGCAGGAGCATTGAACAGAGTTATTTTTGCTGCTTTACAGGCCTTGAACAGTTAAATACACACACACTTGTACGTGTCAAAATGACCATCTTTGAAAGTATCATCGTAAACACAGTCATTTAGGTCTTAAGTGAAAGCAAACAGCTGAGAAAGAAAACACATGTAACAGTATAATGGATATGGGCAGCTCTTAAAGTGACAGCAGTCTAATATTCCTGCTGTCTGTCATTTAGGTTATACAAACAACAAATTAGTATAAATCTGGCATTGCTCTTGACTAAATCACTTTTGTAACTTTAATTAGAAGAAATATATATTTAATTTACACATTAAAGAATATGCCGTGTTTTATGTATTTGATTACTTTTTAAAATGTATGTAGCATTTCGTATTTATTTGTTCTAGTGTTGCTGTTGTTTTGTCCTATTGTTTGTAATTAGTTTCCTATTCTTATTTAATCACTGACTGTTTTCTTGACTTCAGTAAACTTGAGTTTTCTGTTTTTTTGTTTGTTTGTTTGTTGTTGTTTTTTTATTTTTTTATTTAAGCTAGTTGTTTTTTTGTGATATTGACACTTTTGATACCTATGGTATCAAAAATTTAGATTTCACAAAGATCTTATTTAAAGCAAAAATAACTATGTTGTGATCTATATCATTACCGTAAAATAAAATTACACATATCGTGATATAAAATTTTGGTCTTATCGCCCACCCCTAGCAGTCACATATTCTTCTATAAAATTCTAAACTGTATAATTGACTATTGTCCTATGCAACTGATTCTCTATATACACTATGTTCAAAAGTTTGGGGTTGGAGATTTCTAAATGTTTTTGAGAAACATTTATTCTAAATAAGGCTGCAGTTATTTGATCATAAATATATTAAAAACTGTAATATTGTGAAATATTATTATGATTTAAAATTACGGTTTTTATTTTTTGATAATAATATAAAATTGTTTTTTGCTAATACGGTAATTCAGCATATTTTATAGTTTGCAATATTTTAAATACTTTCAGCAGGCATTAGTCCAGTCTTTAGAAGTCATTCTAATATGCTTTGGAGCTCAATAAACCTTTCTTAATATTGTCAATGTTCTTCTTATGAACAGTTACACTGCTTAATATTTTTGTGGAAACCATGATACATTTTTGTCACTTTTTTCTTAATTTATTGTGTCTTTACTAAATAAAACTATTTCTTTCTTTCCTTTTCTTTCTTTCTTTCTTTCTTTTAAATGTTCCCCACATGTTAGACAGGAAAGAAGAAAATATTTTAGCATCAAAAACTCTAAAACATTCAAACTGTAACAGATGAATTTGCTTAGAGTTATTAAGTTACCTGTGGAACCGATCAGTGTTATGCCATATGACTAAACGCAAAAAATTGCCTTCATTTCCTGTATATCTTTAGATAGCAATAGTGTTTACTGGAGAGCAAAAATCTGTATTATGCCATGGCTCGGTGATAATATTTGTGTTTAATGTGATTTATTGCTTCAGAAATTGATTTTTGTTCTATCTGATATCCTTCCAAAGGCACAAATCAAAAGCATATGCCCTTGTCCTTTTCACAGCGATTAGTTTCACACAGCTATTCAAGCATGTTTATCATCCACCAGCACTGCTCAAAGGAGACTGAAAATTTCAGCGCTGAGACTCATGATTGCATTTGTGTGAATTTGTATACAACGCTTATTATGAAGACTTTTTCTCCTCCAGATACTTCACAGAGTGTTGCCTGATATACCAATATTTATACAGCAGACTGTGAGTAATCGTAACGCTCAAGATGGCAGAATATGGAATGATCTAGTTTAATCTGAATATAAATAAGAATCTAGTTTGAAATATAGATTTTATCAAATATTTTATATACACTACCATTCAAAGGTTTGGGGCCAGTAAAAGTATTATTATTATTTATATTATTTAAATTAATACTTACTCAACAAGGATGCAATAAATCGATCAAAAGTGACAGTAAAGACATTTAGTATGTAACAAAAGATTTCTTCTAATTAAAGAAAAATTTCTAAGTAAAATTTCTATTCACCAAAATATTATGGAAAAAGTTTCATAGTTTCCACAAAAATATTAAGCAGCACAACTGTTTTCAACATTGGTTTTCAAGAACATTTCTTATTATTATTAAATCAGCATATTAAAATGATTTCTAAAGAATCACGTGACACTGAAAACTGTAGTAATGGCTGCTGAAAATGCATTTTTTTCATGAAATTAAATTACATTTGAAAATATATTGAAAATTGAAAACAGTTATTTTAAATTGGAAAAATATTTCCCTTTTTTTTTCAATCAAATAAATGCAAATTTTGTGAGCATAAGAGACTCATTAAAAAAAAACACTTTAAACACTAGTGTATGTTTTTATAATATAATAATGGTTTATATATTTTTACAAAAATGTTTTTAAAGATATATTTAAAATTAAACTTTTTTTATATCATAAATTATTAATTAATAAATAGTATTACTACTGTATTTCTGGGAGTTAAACTAGATTACATTTTACAACCTGAACTAGCCTTGCTTTAAACAAAGATCAAATTATCTTAAAAATCAGTAAGAAACTTATTAACATTGATACACAGTATTTGGGAGCTTATACAATATATTAGCCAAACTACTTATAGTATGCTTCATAGTTATACTAATTGATACCTATACCTATGAGTGATAATGTGCATATGTGGTCTCCAAACAATTGTTATATTCTCTTTTTCATTGAAATGATTTTCTGTAGCAGCTCTGAATCAGTGTCATGTTTATCTGGCCCTGAAATCTCACCGGAATGATTGTTTGAAGCACAGATGGCGGGGAAAGCGCCGTGCCTTCCACTAGACAGCAGCTACTGTTGCTCAAATGGCTTTCCTCGCCACATCTCTCACACGCCTTCATATATCTCATCCAATTAAGTCCACAAGCGCATAACCTCCCAGACATGTACATCTCATCTTGCTGTTTCTTATTTTATTTACTGTCTGATATGAAAAGAAAAGGGGGCGGGGCCTATTACATCATCATTTGTTTGCAGCAGTTCATCCAAATGAGAAATTCTGAGCTGCAACCGTTCCTGATTTTTCTCTCTGCTCTGGTGAGAACATCAGTGGATGCAGGCTACAAATAAGTCAGCGCAGAGGGGGATGTGAACAGCACCTCAAACACATCCACATGCCCTGAAGAGACAGCAGTCCCCAACTGGCCAGAGGTTGACGTCTCGATGTCAGGCAGCCCTGACTAATTTATTCCAGAGGAGCGGTAGAAGGGAAAAAAAAGCTGATTTATTGAGATACAATAACTCTGCTGGGTAATTAGAGTGTATTTGAAGAGTCAAGCCGGCTTCTGGAGTCTGGAAGGGGCTTGTCTCAGATGGAGGGGTGAAGGAGGTTTCTATTCATAATCATTTTCACTGATTCACAATGTCTAAGGTCAGGTAAAGTAATCGGGCTCCTCTTGTTTGGATTTCAATAGGACAAGATACAATTATTAAATTTTTTACATGCCACATTTTTACATTTTCTAAAGAAATGCGAGTGCCGTTTTCATTTCATCATCACATTTTTTATTATTTAGCATTTATTAGATATTTTACAGTAAATGTTTTCTAAAGACCGGTGATAAACCAAGATTAATTGACAATTTTTTGACAATTTTTCGACAATTTTAAAATATTGCTATAAAATAGATTTAAAGTTAAAAATTGTATACAGTTCTTCAGATGTGTTTCTTGTTTGGTGTTTTGTTTTGTTTTGTTTTTGTTTCATGTGTGTTTTTTGTTTTGTTTTGTTTTGTTTTGTTTTGTTTTGTTTTGTTTTGTTTTGTTTTGTTTTGTTTTGTTTTGTTTTGTTTTGTTTTGTTTTGTTTTGTTTTGTTTTGTTTTGTTTTGTTTTGTTTTGTTTTGTTTTGTTTTGTTTTGTTTTGTTTTGTTTTGTTTTGTTTTGTGGAAACCGTGTGTCTGATCACTTAGAAAAACACAAATAGATGTTTTATTCCGTTTGTAGCACAGATGGTGTTGGATGAGATATGTCTCAAATTTTTGGTGGAAAATATAAAAATTAAGAGGAATAGCAAGCATCACTAATTAGAGTGCAAAGATAAGACTGTGTAATCTAAGGCCAGCCCAAATCTTTTAATTAAATATTTGATTTTGTCACATCATATACTGTATTCCTCGACGTTAGGATTTATAAGGCAGTGTTAGCTATTGGCTGCTCAGTTGTCAGTGGATGTACTTTCAGGATCAGTTTCTGGATTTTGCTTTCAGCTGCCCTAAATTTGTTAGATTATTAGGCGAGTCTGTCTTAATAACCGGTCGGGTTCCTTAATGCTTTATATAATCAATTCTGTCTAATTACCGTCTCGCACATTCCTCATATTCCGCCTAGTAAATTGTGCCTAACAAGTTCTAACAAGCTGGCACATACTGTAGCGAGTCTCCTATCATCTTCATGTGATTCTCTGAGGGAATTGGAAAGCCTCATACTGTATGTTTCATCTGTTTAGATGTGTTTCAGTAAGTGGGGTTTCATGTACAGTGTGGGTATAAGTGTTATACTTATTATACTTATACGCCCCCTGTTTTGCTGATGATGAGAGATTGTATACACCTCAGCAGTCCAGAAAGACTGCGGTGTCATTAGTTCATTACTTATATTGTAGGTGTGAGCATATTGTGGGGTGGCAAGGACAAACCGACCAACATTGCTGGAATGGCACACTGATCGGTCCCCTATAAATGTGGAAATGTGCTGAACTAAATGCTGTTACAGTGAGAAGATTTACTGAGCTGTGAGTAACACATGAGCCTTTGCTCACTGGTTGATCTGGGGTGCTTCATTTACTTGTCATAATGCAACACCAAGTGCTCATTAAATGTAAAATCACCTCAACTTCAACCGCTGGGAGAAGAACACTCTGTGCTAATATTTGGATATTTTGATTCTGCCAAATCTGTCAAATGGTGTTACTTGGTTTATTATGATGAGGGTCATTCTAGCAGTGTATTTATAGGAAAAGTACACCTCCAAATTAAGATGAATTCACCCTGATGTCAAACCGAAACTGTTTGACTGACTTTCAGTGGAACGCAAATAGATATTTTGAAGAATGGTCTCTAATGAATGGAGATTGGAGTTTTACAGTTACAAAAAGGATGCCATCATAAAAGTATCATAAACGCTGTTCGTTTGCATCTTCAGAAGTCATGTGATAGTGAATGAATGAGTTTGATTTGTGAATGATTCATTCAGACTGGTTTTGTGAACTCAGTCTACAGGTTCATTGAAAAGATCTTCCATTTCATGCTGACTTTTAATATTATTGGAATATAATGCAGAAATCATACAGAAAACACTGTTTTTGTCATTTTGACAGCTACAGTCCTCGTTCACTTTCCTTACATTTAAAAATTGGCCAGGATATTCTTCAAAAAATCATATTTTGTGTTCCACTGATGACCGTATCAGTGAGTCAATAATATAATGAATGAATCAAGACTGGTTTTGTGAACTCAATCAACTGATTCATTGAAAAGCTCCAAATAAGGTGTCCACAACTTGAAGGATTCTTGCTACTTCTATCATGCATTTTGGTCTGTTCCTCACGTAAAGTTATTATATACCTTAAAGTCACAATGTAAAGGAAGTAGCAACAGATATTTTCTTACGTATTGTGACGCATATCCATTATTATTAAAAAGGAAAATGTAGGACAGGGATTTGGTTATATCATATGAATCAGTTGTTGATTGGATGTAGGCAGATCTGAATGTGAGACTACAGTTGACTATAAGAAAAAGAACAGGGTTTTTAGGGCAAAATGATTGGAGAAGCGTGTCATTTAACCAGAATTTAACCTTTTTTTTTTTCTCTTTTT
This sequence comes from Onychostoma macrolepis, assembly GCF_012432095.1. Classification (NCBI taxonomy): domain Eukaryota; kingdom Metazoa; phylum Chordata; class Actinopteri; order Cypriniformes; family Cyprinidae; genus Onychostoma; species Onychostoma macrolepis. The sequence continues at coordinate 14,595,042 of NC_081178.1, read as the reverse complement.
TTTTTTTAAATTCACCTTTCGTGTTCCAATGAAGAAAGTCATGGAGGTTTGGAAGGACATGAGGGTGAATAAATGATGACAGAATTTTCTAATATTTCAAATGGTGAAAATAGGAGTCTGGATGAGGAGAGGTGTGAAGTAAGCTTGATTAGGGTTAGACTGAGTGAGAAGAGAACAGATGGTTCGTTCTAACACCTCTCTGGTTTTTAGAGAGCCCAAAGGAGCTGGTGTGAGTGGATGTAGTTTATTGCCATGCTTTGAGAGCTCATCGCTGCAACTTTTTGAAACCTCTCAATACTGTGTACGAGCAGGAATTTCAAACATAACCCTCCGTGTTCTTGTTATTGATCTTTCTGTGCAATTATCATCAATCTGAGGATTTTCTGACTACAGAGATCTGTTATTAAAGCAAACACAGTTTACCAGGTAATCTAGATGTCACTGATATGACAGCTAGGATGGGTGCATTGAAACCGTTGAAGGAAAAAAAGATTATTTCGACACAAGTGTCCATTTTCTTTGTGAAAATCGAGTTCTCGGTGTGTTAGAAGTAATAGATTTTCAATGGATGTGAGAGTCTGTTTCGCTCTTTTCCCCTCTCTCTTAGATCTACTTGCGTTTCCTAGACTACGAGATGCAGAACTCCAACGAGTGTAAGCGTAATTTTGTGGCGGTGTACGATGGCAGCAGCTCGGTGGAAGATCTGAGGAATAAATTCTGCAGCACGGTGGCCAATGACGTCATGCTGGTGTCCGCGCTGGGCGTGGTCCGCATGTGGGCCGATGAGGGCAGCCGAAAGAGCCGCTTCCGGATACTCTTCACTACCTTCCAAGAGCGTAAGTCATATACACACATAAACACACACACACACACACAAACTCACAGCTCTCCTATCTCCTCTCCTATCCAACCCTTGTGTGTGTTTGTAATGTATGTGTGTGTGTATATATATATATATATATATATATATATATAAGAAGCATCAACACACGTATTCCACTAAAATAACATTAAACCAAGACAAAGAAGAAGAATAAGGACAAGGAAACAAAGGAGCAAACGAGATGATGAATGGACCTCAGGTGAACATACTGAAAGAGAATTAAACAAATGAACTAATAGGAACAGGAAACAAACCAAATATGGAAACAAACCTGGAAATAAGACCAGGAACTGAACAGAAACCGACACATGACACATATATTATGTAAACAAAAACTTAATATTTTTATGGAAACTATTATACATTTCTCAGGATACTTTGTTCAATAGAAATTATATGAATATATATATATATACAGTGAGGAAAATAAGTATTTGAACACCCTGCTATTTTGCAAGTTCTCCCACTTAGAAATCATGGAGGGGTCTGAAATTGTCATCGTAGGTGCATGTCCACTGTGAGAGACATAATCTAAAAAAAAAAATCCAGAAATCACAATGTATGATTTTTTAACTATATATTTGTATGACACAGCTGCAAATAAGTATTTGAACACCTGTCTATCAGCTAGAATTCTGACCCTCAAAGACCTGTTAGTCTGCCTTTTAAAATGTCCACCTCCACTGCATTTATTATCCTAAATTAGATGCACCTGTTTGAGGTCGTTAGCTGCATAAAGACACCTGTCCACCCCATACAATCAGTAAGCATCCAACTACTAACATGGCCAAGACCAAAGAGCTGTCCAAAGACACTAGAGACAAAATTGTACACCTCCACAAGGCTGGAAAGGGCTACGGGAAATTGCCAAGCAGCTTGGTGAAAAAGGTCCACTGTTGGAGCAATCATTAGAAAATGGAAGAAGCTAAACATGACTGTCAATCTCCCTCGGACTGGGGCTCCATGCAAGATCTCACCTCGTGGGGTCTCAATGATCCTAAGAAAGGTGAGAAATCAGCCCAGAACTACACGGAGGAGCTGGTCAATGACCTGAAAAGAGCTGGGACCACCGCTTCCAAGGTTACTGTTGGTAATACACTAAGACGTCATGGTTTGAAATCATGCATGGCACGGAAGGTTCCCCTGCTTAAACCAGGCCCGACTTAAGTTTGCCAATGACCATTTGGATGATCCAGAGGAGTCATGGGAGAAAGTCATGTGGTCAGATGAGACCAAAATAGAACTTTTTGGTCATAATTCCACTAAACGTGTTTGGAGGAAGAAGAATGATGAGTACCATCCCAAGAACACCATCCCTACTGTGAAGCATGGGGTGGTAGCATCATCTTTGGGGTGTTTTTCTGCACATGGGACAGGGCGACTGCACTGTATTAAGGAGAGGATGACCGGGGCCATGTATTGCGAGATTTTGGGGAACAACCTCCTTCCCTCAGTTAGAGCATTGAAGATGGGTCGAGGCTGGGTCTTCCAACATGACAATGACCCGAAGCACACAGCCAGGATAACCAAGGAGTGGCTCTGTAAGAAGCATATCAAGGTTCTGGCGTGGCCTAGCCAGTCTCAGACCTAAACCCAATAGAGAATCTTTGGAGGAGCTCAAACTCCGTGTTTCTCAGCGACAGGCCAGAAACCTGACTGATCTAGAGAAGATCTGTGTGGAGGAGTGGGCCAAAATCCCTCCTGCAGTGTGTGCAAACCTGGTGAAAAACTACAGGAAAGCGTTTGACCTCTGTAATTGCAAACAAAGGCTACTGTACCAAATATTAACATTGATTTTCTCAGGTGTTCAAATACTTATTTGCAGCTGTATCATACAAATAAATAGTTAAAAATCATACATTGTGATTTCTGGATTTTTTTTAGATTATGTCTCTCACAGTGGACATGCACCTACGATGACAATTTCAGACCCTCCATGATTTCTAAGTGGGAGAACTTGCAAAATAGCAGGGTGTTCAAATACTTATTTTCCTCACTGTACATGTAAATACGTGTACATATTTTCAAAATATATACTGTATGTGTGTGTATTTATATATGTATAATAAATATACACAGTACACACATATTTTATGTATACAAAAACTTAATATTTTTATAGAAAATGTTCAATAGAAAGTTCAAAAGAACAGCAGTTATTTCAAACAGAAATCGTTTGTAACATTATAAATATCTTTACTATCTCTTTTGATCAATGCATCCTTAAAAAAATAAAAAATCTTAGCCGAAATATCATGTTTTTTTTACAGAAGTATTAAATATATCCAACAATATTTTCCATACAATATTTTCTGCATTGGTAGTAATAAGAGAAGTTTCCTGACCAAACCAGCTCATTACAATGATGTAAATAATATGTTATATTTATGGAAGCCCATTTCCGCCACTAAATAAAAAATTTAAACGTTTTAATCTCAAAATTCTGGCTTTTTTTCTCAGAATTGTGTGATACAAACTTTTTCTTAGAACTGTGAGATATAAATTCACAGTTCTGAATTTTTTCTCAGATTTGAGTAATATAAACTCACAATTGCGAGTTATAAAGTTAGAATAACAGGATACAAACTCGCAATTGTGAGAAATAAAGACAGAATTGCGAGATAAAAATTTGCAACACAAGTTTGTATCTCGAAATTCTGACTTTGTTTTTTCTCAGTATTGTGAGATACAAACTCGCAATTGCGAGTTATAAAGTCCAATTCTGAGGGGGAAACAAGACTAATATGTTTTCAGAATTGTGAGTTTATATATCACAATTCTGACATATTAACTCGCAATTGTGTTAAAAAGTCAGAATTGCAAGATGTAAATTCTCAGTTCTCAGTCAGAATTGTGAGTGTATATCTTGCAATTCTGACTTTATTTCTCAGAATTGCAAGTTTAAATCTTGCAATTCTGAGGGGTTTTCTTCTAGCAACTGCAAGTTTTTATCATGCAATTCTGGGAAATATATTTCCCCTTTGGTTTTGGGTTGAAATAAGACCCACGTTGTAGACATTTCTTGACAATTTTCATGAAGCCCACCTCACCCCACAGCAAGGTTGGGTTTAAACCCTTGTGTACATGTTTGTAGAAAATTTGATAAGCACTGACATCTTACACTTCAGCACTCATTCCCTGTTTTATGAACACTCACTTATAAAACACACTCTCTCACTCTCATTTGCACCAGCACATTCATACCTGACGGAACGCTAAACCGAGCAGGACTGGGAAAATGAAAACAGCTCATCCATGTGTCCATTAAAGGTACACGGGCCATCTATTTAGCTGGTCACGTCCTGCCAGTGATTTTAGCCACAAACGCACTATAAATCTTGCATAACCCTGCAGACTAAACTGGTTTATACTGGTTTATGCAAGTTAGAAGCTGGTGGACCCACACAGCCATCAACAGAAACTGAAGTTTAAAGGGATAGTTCACCCAAAACTGAAAATTACCAATTATACCATTTGTCACCTTATATCTTATCTTCTTTTGTGTTCCAAGGAAGAAACAAATCATACAGGTTTTGAACAACATGAGGGTGAGTAAATGATGACAGAATTTTCATTTTTGGGTGAACTATCCCTTATATATCTTCTTCTTTTTTTTCTTCTTTCTGTGTTTTTTAGTTATTATCATATTTAGTGAACCTATTTAGTGAATGAATTTAGTGAATCATGTTGTATTTGACTAAAAGTCTGGGAATTTTAGTCTAGTTTTAGTCAATTAAAACATTTTATGTTTTATAAATGTTAAACAGATAATTGCACTTATTTTGCTCAAAATTATAACAACAGCATTGTATTGTGGCGCATATGTTACGTAAGTGTGTTATTTAATCGCAAACAGTATAGTTAAGATCCACAATTGGATTCATTACAGTTCATCAATGAGAAAGTATGATTGCAGCTTTAGTAGCAAAAAAAGAGCAAATGATAGTGTGAAGGAACGCAGACTGGCTTTATTACACTTTCATTTGATTAGAATATCACAATGGAGATCATGATTTCAGATCATCAATTTTTTTTTAAAGAGAGAATGGTTGCCAGGTTGCAAAGATAAAGTAAAACACAGGGCAGAAAATGTGCATTTTAAAGGGATAGTTCACCCTTTTTTCATATTTTTGAGTATTAGGTTTTTAGTATTAGGTCACACATGTTTTTTTGTTTGTTTGTTTGTTTTTTTATATGTAAGTCAATGTCTACCGTCAACTTTTCAACATTCTTCAAAATATCTTCTTTTGTGCCCAACTGAAGAGAGAAACTCATACAGGTTTGGATCAACATGAGGGCGAGGAAATTATGACAGAATTTTAATTTTTGTGTGAACTAGCATCCCTTTAAGAGAGAAGCTCTTGTAGGGGGATTTAAACTCTGGACATCTGGCAACCCCAAGTATGAAAACTTATGGAGGTCTTTTTGTTAAAGAAAATATAGAGACATTTTGGTTATCAAGAGCTTTTATTTTTTAAACTACATTTTAGACTCATCTTTATTCATCAACAATACAGCATATTGATATAATCAGAGTTAGTGTTTATTGATGTAAACAGTGTTTTCTCATCCTCGTCCCGTCTTAGTCATGGAAAGGAAGGTTTTCGAATTGAGACACATAAACTCTTTGTTATTTAATTAGTACAAGAACATTACATTGTAGCATTGTAAAATCTGCTGCATACCTTACCATGTCGAATATAAAGATCACTTGATCCCCTGTTTCCTCTGCTAAATAGCCTTTATAAAAACATACGGGCTACAGGCGAGACCACAAATGCACAGAATTGCAGGATTATTCATTTAAGCGATGAGCTGTTTCTGCAGGGACGGAGCATTTTCTAGGAAGCATGGGGGCTGTGGTGGTGCCCCGCCACCCGGGCGTCTTTGATTGGGTGGCCCTGCGCAGTCAGGGTCGCATCTCTCCGGGTGGCAGCGCTAGCAGAGTCAGACACTATAAAGCGTAATGGAGGAGGAGAGAAAGTAAAAAGAAAGAACATGAAGGAAGGGTGCTTTAAAAGCGGATGAAGTATTGTGAGAAAGGAGGGACAGGAGAGGAACAATAAAGATTGAGTGTCTGGCTAAGAGAGGAAGTGCTGAGAGAGAGAGAAAGTGGATATAGGGTGATAAAATGGGGGTTTAATGTTGGGCTTGTAGCACACTCATCATTAGTGTACACGGCCGCCTTTCTTTGTAATGGTCCCACCGCTGTTCCTGTGATGCCCTGTCGCCATTCGTCTGTGGCCCCTAAAAACGACCTCAGCCTAATCAAACCATGCCGATGCTGATGGGTAAAGGATTAAAAGGAAATGATGCCACCATCCTCATTGTGCCACGACCAAAGCAGCAGCCATAATGTGTGCACTTGATATATAAATTTGGTGAATTTGAATGTTAAAAACAAAATATGTTAATTTTATTCTATGGACAGCATTTGATTTTAACTATAAGAATATAGCTTTTTATATTTTATTAAAATATTTATTTAAAACATATATAAAAATTTGACATATTTTCAATTTGTTTAATGTGTACTTATTAATAAAAAATTTTTACATTTGCCAAATTTATAATTTTATTCTATTGACAACATTTATTTTCTGTTTTATTGAAATATATATATTTTTAAATAAAATATAACAAAACATTTAAATGTATTAAAATATTTGTAATTTCTTTAATTTTGGAAGCAGATAATGTTGTATGTTATTTTATTATCACAATATAATAATTTTTAGATAAAATAATTAATTAAATTTAATTAAAATAAATAAATTAAATTAAAAATGTGTTTTTTTTTGGGCTGACAAAGTTAATGTGTGTACTTAATAAATGAATGAAATATATTTAACATATTTTTGTATTTTTAATATTTTTAATTTCTTTAGTATGGAAACAGTAGATTTTTGTATTTTTATTATTTTATGTTATCAAAAATTTTTTTTGCTTTTTTTTTACTGTTTTTAAAATGTTTAACAGATCATTTTTTATATTCATATTGACCAAATTTGATTATTTTAATAAAATGTATTAAACATATTTAAATATTTGCACTTTTAATTCTATTTTTAAAACTATTTTGTCTCACATAATATTAATAATTTTTTTAAATACATGTAAAATATATGGCTTTTTTATTTCATGCAAGGCAGTCATCATATTTGAGGGTCCTTGGTTTTGAAAAGTTTGAAAACCCTGGCGTCAGGAATAGCAAATGAGCAATTTTGTGGCCAATTCCAGACTACAGCACAGCAGTACAGCTTCCACTTGCTCTGATTGATTGCGGGGCTTTAATGGACATTAGTGTGCGTTTAAAGAGAGTGGCGGATGTCCTGAAGCATGCGGGAGAAGAATGGTTGAGGGAACGAGTCCGTGGTTTGGTGCTGAGGCCCTTGAGGGTGCAGAAAACACAAAATGCTCTTTCTGAGACAGAAAGAGGCAGCTGCGCGCCTGCGTCAGTCTCGTGAATGGCGATAGGTGGATTTGTGTAGGAGCCCAGTGTCCTTTGTGCAGCCCTATCCAGTGAATGAACACAGGATGTGCGGTTGCCCGGGTAACACCCCTGCATAACTTGTTCAGGCACTTACTTATGCACTGCCTCTCTCTCCCTCTGGTTTGCTCGACTCAGCAGCTGAACGGGGGAAACCACCGTCCTCTGAAAAGGGTCTTGCCCAATACCTTTAAATGAATCAAACTGAACGTGTTCGCTCTACTACAGAAGCATATTATGTTTTAAGATGAATGATTAAATGGATTCAAATCATTCACACACTGCAAAAAAATATATAAATAAATAAATATATATATATATACACACACACACACACACACACACATACATTTCAAATGTATAAAGATTAAATGAGTTTATACTTAAGGCAAAAAAAATCAATCTTATTTTTTCCTGAATTAAGAAAAACACACTACATTCAAAAGGAAAACATGTCAGAGATAATATTTATACTTTATTTTAGATGTTATTCTTGTTTTAAGCATAAACTTATTTAATTGTGAATATAAATATATATTTATATTCTTGAATTTTATTTATTTATTTATTTATTTATTTTCAGAAAACAAGACTTAAAAACAAGATTGTTTCTTACCCCAGTCAGAGACATTTTTTTTTAAATGGCACAAATTTTTGTGCATGGTTTTTGCATGGTTTTTGCAATTTTTGTTACAAAATGGTTTGTAATTTTTGTAGATTTAAAATTTTAAACAGGACTTAACTTTCACCTATTTTTACAAAAATACTGAGTAAAATATTTTATATATATATATATATATATATATATATACTTCTTGTGTCCAGTAGCCAATTTTTATTGGCTAACTTTGTCCAGATTCTTGCAAATTTGTTACTAAGTAAGCCTATTTTAATATGAAATCAGGACTTTTATTTTTTATAAACAGAAAATGTTTCCACATTGGTATTTTTTTGTAAAATTGTTGAATGCATGTGCAAATGGCTATTTTTCTGGTAATATTTTACATTAAGGTTTTATTTGTTAGCATTGGTTAACTAAATTAGTTAACCTGAACTGACAATGAACATAACATCTACAGCGTTTATTAAATTTAGATCATATAAATTTCGACTTTTACTTTTTTTAAATCAAATAGATTTCAAATAAACATTAGCAAAATGAAATAACATACAAATATTACAACTATTAATAAATGCTATTAAAAAAATGCTAAATGATAGTTCGAATTAGCTAATGCAACACTGACAAATCATACCTTTTTGTAAAGTGTTACCACTTTCTTTATAAGGTCTCATAAATGAATAATATATGGAGGTTGAATCACCTTTATATAAAGTCAAGTCTAATTTAGTGACTTACATAGGAGCAGTACAGGCCTGCAGCTCTACCTTGTGGTGGAAAATAAAACTGAATCAGAACGTGAAGTGCAGTCGTGAGGACAGAACTGCTGGAATGATGACTCATCCTAATTCACGTTGTTATTTCTCACCTGGGAACAGCTCAGGAATACGGTCATTAATAAATCCACAAGGTACATCCAGTCAACCTTGAAGCTGTGTTATTTTAGGAGTTTTCTGTTCGAACTGGGTGATCTATGTCCTCCGCAAAATAAGCATGTCAAGTGAGGACTGTGGGAAAAAGCCACACATTGGTGGGCGTGTGAGGTACTTATGTATGCGAGGTGACTGTGACCGAAGCTCCGCCTCTTCTGAAAGTCACCTTGGCTTTAATTGAATCTGCTGATAGTGTAAATGTTGTAAATGTTATGAGTGGTTCTTTTTATGAATACTGTCTCATTTATCATTTCATGATTTCAGCTGAGACATTCACTCATTTTTCAACTCAAAATGAAGAGTTTGAACACCCACCCTAATATATTTTTTAACGCGTAACACAAATATTAGATTAATCTTCTTTTCTCTTGAGTGATATTAGCACTTTTGGAAATATTAAAGTACTTGCAGTTTGTGCCTGCATTAAAGGGATAGTTCACCCAAAAATGTGAATTCTGTCATTAATTACTCACCCTCATGTCGTTCCAAACCCATAAGACCTTTGTTCATCTTCGGAACACAAATTAAGATATTTTTAATGAAATCCAAAAGCTTTCTGCCCCTCCATAGGCAGCTATGCAACTGACACTTTCAAGGCCCAGAAAGCTAGTAAAGACATAATTAAAATAGTGACATCAGTGGTTCAGCCGTAATTTTCAATTCAATCTTAATTTGTGTTCCAAAGATGAACAAACTTCTTATGGATTTGAAACGACTTGAGGGTGAGTAATTAATGACAGTATTTTCATTTTTGGTTGCACTATCCCTTTAATTACATATAGGCAATTAGCAGAGACTCGTGAAATTATCTCAAGATTTTTTTTTATATATATATATATTAAAGGAATCATTTACTTACCCTCATGTTGTTTAACCAAACAGTTGCTGGTAGCCATTGACTTCATAGTATTTTATTTTTCCATACTATGGAAGTCAATGGCTACCAGCAACTATTGTCCAACAGAAGAAATAAACTCATACTCATATCACTTGAGCATGAGTAAATGATGACAGAATTTTCATTTTTGGGTGAACTATCCCTTTAAGTAATTTAAGTCACTGTTTATGCTTATATAGACCCCTTCTTTGGTTTAAACCAGAATAATATTAATAGAAATATTACAAAATATCTGCGCAGCTTCTACAGACTTGTTTCCATGCATATTTGAAAAGCTGGATTAAAATTCATGCCTAGCAGAAGGCAACAGAATTTGATTTGGTTGGTTTGAGTAATGGGTTTCTAAATTTGAACTGTATTGATGCACAGACACAGTCAGATAGACATCCAGTGTGATTTGTGAGATTAATTGTGTTCAGAGGGTAAGATTATAGACAGCATCTTATTAACAAGAAGAAATGAAGTGTAATATGACATTAGCATTATCTATTATCTGTTTTTCCTCTCATCAGCTCCCTGTGAGGCAGACACTTTCTTTTGCCACAGTAACATGTGTATCAACAACACGCTGGTGTGCAACGGAATCCAGAACTGCGTCTACCCTTGGGACGAAAACCACTGCAAAGGTAAACCACTGCAAAGGTGCTTTTTTTCAGTATCCTCTCTATGTACACGGATATGTCGGCCTTTGTTTTTCTCTAAATGAAAATCAATACTTGGGGAGAAGATGTTTGTCACCTTCACGCTTGATAGCTAGTCAACACAAAATATATTTCACTGGTTTTACGAACGCACAGCTGTTAAAAAAGACCTTGTTATAAAGCCCTCAAACCTCTAGCTGGGGTTCATCGATTGACTCTGCATACGCCACTGTAATGCCGCTGGGAAAAATGAGCTGGCCACTAGAAATTCATTTGTATATGTGAATGACTGAGGCTCAGGCTGGGTTTGAATAATAGCATCAATTCTTAAGTGCGGTTCAGCTATATCTGTGCTTATATTTCACATAAGCTGTCCTGAATTAACTGAATGTTGGAAATATTGCCAGGAGGCTCTGGAATATGCATGGGAGAGGTGTTTTAGCACAGATTGTTTTTCACAATAGTAGGTAAGAGTAATTGATAAAAAAAAAATAATAATAATAAATAAATAAAACTAATTTAAAGTTGTTTTTGCTCATTTATTAAGGAAATATTTCACCTACAACTTTTAACATCCTTGATATTTGTCCGTAAATATTGGTTTTAGTTAAATGTTTAACTTAATCGATATAATGAATACTCAAGTTAATTGAATGATATTAATTATGGGGGTCCATTGAAAATGTAAGATGAAAAAACCTGTCCTTGTATGTTGACTTCAGATATTAATAACTAATTTTTAACACAGTTACTAAAGTTAATTGTATTGCTGTTTGCGTTTGCTTTTTTTAAAGGTTGATTGAAAGATTAATCACATCTTTTTATTCAGCCTTTATAGTTTAAAATAGTAATAAAAAGAACAGTAAAACAAAAGGAATAAATTAATAGAAATTCATTCATTAATTAAGAAAGTAATTAACTTTAAATATGCAAGATGAACATTAAAAAATAAGAAGTAAAAAAATACAAAGCAAATGTTACTAAATAATTAGTATTAAAAAATATAACAGAAATATCCTGATAATATTTGAATAATTTGCTTTGGTTTTAGTACAATGACATAAGAAAAGCCAGATTATTTAATGGAATGCTTAATATTTTTCTTAATAGTAAAAATAATTTAATATACTACAATAAATACTACTAAATAATTAATATGAAAAAATAACATATACAAAGAAAATATGCAGATAATAATTGATTGTTTTGGTTTTAGTACAATAACATCATATTTCATTTTGGAAACATATCATAAAGTCTTCGTTCGTGGTTTGTCTGCACCTTTGAATGCAAACGCTCCTCTCCATTGAACCAAAGCCAGCGCAGATGTTATATGCTCACTGTGCTACATAAATGTCAAAGCTCTCCCATTAGAATGATTTACTACTTCTGTGTGCTGTTTGTAATCTCTTTGATACAACAGTTTCAACAGAAGGTAACCCGCAATGACATTGCATGCCTGCAGTAATAATTTATTACGCTTCCTGTTGTGTTTTGCAGAAAAGCGGAAAGCCAACATCCTGGACAACCTCAACAACACCAACGGCACCATCATCGGCGTTACTTGCTGCATCGTACTGATCCTCCTGGTCGTATCGGTCATCGTCCAAATCAAGCAGCCGCGGAAGAAGTACATCCTGAGGCGGGAAGACTTTGACCCCACCATGTTCCAGGAGGTGTTCCAGGAGCCGCCGCATTATGAACTCTGCACTCTCCGCAGCGCGGCGGCCACCTCCGCAGACCTGGCCGAGCTGGCCGAGGACTTTGAGAGTTACCACAAGCTCCGGAGGGCCTCCTCACGCTGCATCCACGAACATCACTGTGGCTCCTCGCAGCTGCCCAGCAACAAGGGCAGCCGCACCAACCTGAGCGCCCGCGAGGCGACGGCCGCCATCCTGACGGACCTCCCGCCGCAGCCCATGCGGCCGCTTCCTCCCCAAACCAACCGCAGAAACATTCTGGTAATGAGACACACCTACTCACAAGATGCCGCCGATGCCTGTGACCTGGACGATGACCTGGAGGAAGTGCCCACCACCAGCCACAGGCTGTCCAGACACGAGAAAGCAGTGCAGCGGTCAGTATCCATTGATTTCTGATGAGAAAAATTCATCTTATTGCATATTTTGGAACGATTTACTCCCACTTTTAGTTCCTTTTTAGCTCAGTTTCTCATCAGTTTTTCTCATTCTTTTTTTTATCTTTTTGGCTTTGATCTTCTCTTTTTTTGTCACTAAGACAGCCGTCACCGTTAGAGTTGGGTTTGTAAAAGTTGTCGAGATGCAGAAGATGCTTTAAAGGGTTAGTTCACCCAAAAACAAAATTTTGTCATTAAAGGGTTAGTTCACACAAAAATGAAAATTAGCCCATGTTTTACTCACCCTCAAGGCATACTAGGTGTATATGACTTTCTTCTTTCAGATGAATCCAATCAGAGTTATATTAAAAATTGTCCTTGCTCTTCCAAGCTTTATAATGCAGTGAATGTTTTTTTTTTTTTTTTCAACAGTACAAAAGAAATGAAATAAAGCGCATAGATCCATAATAAAATGTGCCTCATATGGCTCCAAGGGGTGAATAAAGACTTCCTGTAGCAAATCGATGTGTTTTTGTAAGAAAAATATCCATATTTACAACATTATAAACACTTTTCTCTCACTTCCGCTAAATGTCATACGCTGAAGCTGTTCCGATTGGATTCATCTGAAAGAAGAAAGTCATATACACCTAGGATTCCTTGAGGTGGAGTAAATCATGGGCTAATTTTCATTTTTGGGTGAACTTACCCTTTAATTAGTCACCCTCATGTCGTTACAAACCCGTAAGACCTTCGTTCATCTTCAGAAAACACAAATTAAGATATTTTTGATGAAATCTGAGAGCTCTCTGACCCTTCATAGGCAGCAACACAACTGAAATGTTCCCAGGTCCAGAAACGTAGAAAGGACATCGATAAAACAGTCCATGTGACATCAGTGGCTCAACTTCAATTTTGCGAAGCTACGAAGCTACGAGAATACTTTTTGTGCACAAAGAAAACATAAATAACAATTCAACAATTCTTCTCCCCGAGTTAACGTCTTCCGCATGCATACTCTTCAAAATGGTAGAACAAGTTACCTCGGGGAGAAGAATTGATGTCACATGGACTGTTTTATCGATGTTTCTGGACCTGGGAACATTTCAGTTGTGTTGCTGTCTATGCAGGGTCAGAGAGCTCTCAGATTTCATCAAAAATATCTTCATTTGTGTTCTGAAGACGAACAAAGGTCTTACGGGTTTGGAACGACATGAGGGTGAGTAATTAATGACAGAATTTTCATTTTTGGGTGAACTATCCCTTTAAGAATATGCCTGCTGCATGTTTACAGCTTTCTATCAGCAAAGCTGACATCTTAAGATTAATGTTCAGCAATAGACATGCTGCATGAAGATGGAAATCAGGGATAAACAGACTTTTTTGTATTTTCCAGAGGGAAATTCTCTTTTTCAGAGAGAATACTATATTTGAAATTATCAAAATGGCTTCTATTTTGATATGGTTATATAGTGTTTAAAAGTTTGGGGTCAGTAAGAATTTTATTTTTAAATAAAATAATACTTTATTCAGCAAATAGGTACAGGTGCATCTCAATAAATTAGAATGTCGTGAAAAAGTTCATTTATTTCAGTAATTCAACTCAAATTGTGAAACTCGTGTATTAAATAAATTCAATGCACACAGACTGAAGTAGTTTAAGTCTTTGGTTCTTTTAATTGTGATGATTTTGGCTCACATTTAACAAAAACCCACCAATTCACTCAAAAATCTCAACAAATTAGAATACTTCATAAGACCAATAAAAAAAAAACATTTTTAGTGAATTGTTGGCCTTCTGGAAAGTATGTTAATTTACTCAATTCGGCGTGGCATGGAGGTGATCAGTTTGTGGCACTGCTGAGGTGGTATGGAAGCCCAGGTTTCTTTGACAGTGGCCTTCAACTCATCTGCATTTTTTGGTCTCTTGTTTCTCATTTTCCTCTTGACAATACCCCATAGATTCTCTATGGGGTTCAGGTCTGGTGAGTTTGCTGGCCAGTCAAGCACACCAACACCATGGTCATTTAACCAACTTTTAGTGCTTTTGGCAGTGTGGGCAGGTGCCAAATCCTGCTGGAAAATGAAATCAGCATATTTAAAAAGTTGGTCAGCAGAAGGAAGCATGAAGTGCTCCAAAATTTCTTGGTAAACGGGTGCAGTTTGGTTTTCAAAAAACACAATGGACCAACACCAGCAGATGACATTGCACCCCAAATCATCACAGACTGTGGAAACTTAACACTGGACTTCAAGCAACTTGGGCTATGAGCTTCTCCACCCTTCCTCCAGACTCTAGGACCTTGGTTTCCAAATGAAGTACAAAACTTGCTCTCATCTGAAAAGAGGACTTTGGACCACTGGGCAACAGTCCAGTTCTTCTTCTCCTTAGCCCAGGTAAGACGCCTCTGACGTTGTCTGTGGTTCAGGAGTGGCTTAACAAGAGGAATACGACAACTGTAGCCAAATTCCTTGACACATCTGTGTGTGGTGGCTCTTGATGCCTTGACCCCAGCCTCAGTCCATTCCTTGTGAAGTTCACCCAAATTCTTGAATCAATTTTGCTTGACAATCCTCATTGGTTGTGCATCTTTTTCTTCCACACACTTTTTACTTCCACTCAACTTTCTGTTAACATGCTTGGATACAGCACTCTGTGAACAGCCAGCTTCTTTGGAAATGAATGTTTGTGGCTTACCCTCCTTGTGAAGGGTGTAGATGATTGTCTTCTGGACAACTGTCAGATCAGCAGTCTTCCCCATGATTGTGTAGCCTAGTGAACCAAACTGAGAGACCATTTTGAAGGCTCAGGAAACCTTTGCAGGTGTTTTGAGTTGATTAGCTGATTGACATGTCACCATATTCTAATTTGTTGGTGGGTTTTTGTTAAATGTGAGCCAAAATCATCACAATTAAAAGAACCAAAGACTTAAACTACTTCAGTCTGTGTGCATTGAATTTATTTAATACACGAGTTTCACAATTTGAGTTGAATTACTGAAATAAATGCACTTTTCCACGACATTCTAATTTATTGAGATGCACCTGTATTCAACTGATCAAAAATGTCATTACAGACATTTAAAATGTTATTTATAATTCAAATTTTATATTCATCAAAGAATTCTGAAATAAAGTGCATTATGACTTCCATAAAAAATATTGAGCAGCACAATATTTATTTATTTATTTTTAATAGTGAATAATAATAAATGAGCAGCAAATCAGCATATTAGAATGATTTCTGAAGGATCATGTGACACTGAAGACTGGAGTGATGATGCTGAAAATTCAGCTTTGCCATCACACAAATTACTTAAAATATTTTAAATAAAAAAAAAAAATAGTTATTTTAATTTGTCATAATATTCCAAAATATTACTGTTTTTTTCTGTGTTTTTGATCGAATAAATGCAGCCTTGATGAGCATAAGAGACTTCTTTCAAAAACATTTAAAAATCTTACTGACCAGTGAACAGTTGTAAAATATATTTTTTATATTTAAAAAAATTTATTTAGCATGAGGACATGAAAAATGTAAATGGGTGTGCTAAAAAGATAGTGTTTCTATTCCTCCAATTCTTGAAAATGGCTTACAGCTTTATTTAATAGCTTTTTAAGTAATTTTCAGTGTAAAAAATAGAGACTGATTATGTACATGCACATTTTGAGCATGTTTTTATTGCTCTTCTGACAGGATGCAAGAGACCTAGACCCCAAACAAATGAAATGTGCATTATAATTCCTTATGCAACAAATACCATGATATTAAACATACAAGCAATGATATTCCAGGTTCTGCCTCATTGGGTCTCTAAACAAACATGAATCTGAGTACAACACAACTAGGGTGTAACAGACAATCTGAAGGTAAGACTCTTTAAACACACTCAATTTCATGTATTTAAATGTTTGTCTAGTCACTGTGAGTCAGTGCCGATTTTTTTTCTGTTTTGTCAAAACCCTTCATTGTCATTGAGATGTGACCATCTTTGCTTGTTGGTGAGGTCCTTTTATATGTTGCTTGTCATTTTAGCTTTCTTTCATGCATTTGTATGTTATCATGTTCTGTTCTGATGTGCATGGGATCAATTTGATGATTTTTATTAAGGATATCAAAAACAGACATTTCAGATCCAATCAAAGGCAAATTCAAGTACTCTTTACAAGATAAGAAGTATGGGGCAGCTGAAGCACAACACCTCATTGAGGGCCAACTGTGCTTGTCTTACATACACTTTGAGCCATCATTCCGAAATTATAATTTGTGAACAAAAACAGGAGTGCTTTTAAAAATAAAAATAAAAATCTGTTTTTTATTTCACTCACGCCAACTGACTTTCTTCAGTGGGACATGAAAGGTGAATTTTCAAAGAATATTTTGGCTATCTTGTCCAAAATGACAAATAGAGCACCATTAAATTATTATTCACCAGTGTTATTTTAGTATTATTTATATACTGTTATAATATTTATTAATGTTTTGAATTAGCTCATACCTTGTGTGTATATGTATATACATATACTGTAAAAAAAAAAAAAAAAAAAAAAAAGTTGAGCCAACTTAAAATTTTAAGGCAACCAGCTTCTCAAATTTTTGTTGTATAAACTTAAAACGACAAGTTGAGAAAACTCAAAAATCTGCTGAAGCTGGTTGCCTTAAAATTTTAAGTTGGCTCAACTTTTTTTTTTTTTACAGTGTAGTAATTTGGTTATATATATATATATATAATTATATCATTATAATTAAAGGTTAAAATCATTTTGTTATGTGCTTTTGTCTTTTTTTTTTTTTTTTTTTTGTATTTTACATTTCTGTGTATTTGTGTCATTTTTAGTAATTAGTCATTTTTAGTCATTTTAGAACTTCAGCGTATTTATTTCAGTTGGTTTCCAAGGTATAACATTAGTACTTTTCGTTTAAGTTTAAGTTGCTGTTTTTTTTAAGTTCTTATAATTATAATATTTATAGATATTATTTATAAAATTTCAGATTTATCCACATTCTTAAGTTTACAGTTTCAGTTACAATTTTAATTAATAACAATAACAACACTGTCATTCATTTTGAAAATTCACCTTTTTGTGTTACACTGAAGAAAGTTGGAAACAACGAGGGTGAGTAAGTAATGAGAAAATCTTCCTTTTTGGTGAAATATCCTTTTAAAAATGTCTTTGATAGCTTTAAATTTAAAAAAGTATAGTCTAACACAAATTTGTGTAAACTTTCAAAACACTCTTTTGGTTTACCTGTTCATGTAGGCCTATTGTGATATACTTTGATATGTTTTATACTTTTAAACATGAAGTCATGCAGATTTGTCAGTATTAATTATCTATAAAGAGCAGCAGTTCTTCATATTAATGATGATTTTGTTATGTCCGTGCTTTGCGAATGATTTTGTGTGTGTCACACTGTGTAATGTGCAATGCTGTGTTTTTTCTCATCTCCCATCACGCATTGTCTCCGTCACGTAGACTTCTTGAAAATAGTGCAATCCTGGATCAGTACGAACGGGCTTCAATGAAATATGAAAATGTGGACCGGAGATATACACCAGCATGATAATAACATGGACATTTTAAAGACAAATTTATCAAAACAACCTGCAGATGTAAAGGAGGACGTGGATTCAGTAACAAAGGAAGTGACTGTGATGAAATCGCTTTAACATGTAGCTCCTAATTTAGGCTCATTGCCTTTTAAAGTTACTTATTTAGGATTGCAGAACATTACATGAATAGATGTGAATTAGTACTTCCAGGACTGTTGTAGTGCATGCATTTTATTGTCATGTTTTGCCACCAAAAGTTGTCTTTTTATTTGTCAAAAGCATTTTTATTTAAGATATCGGATATTTGTGACTTTCAGCAAACACTTTCTATCCACACATTTGTCCAATTCACTTTAATGTTAAGATTTGCATGCATGTTTTCTTTCTCATTTTTAAAGTGAGTGACTGTGCATTTAGGTACAGCATCAAACCCAAGACTAATTTATTGTAGATAAGTTTAATTACAAAATATATTTAACAAATGGAATGACACTATGCCCTTTCCCGCCCTAGTTTACTGCTATACTTACTAACTGCATGCTAATCATCATAATTCAATAAATCATAACATTTATATATAAAATACCATCGGTGATTAAACTATGATATATTTCCTTTACATAAATAAGTTTTGAAATACCGTAAACTCTTCCAGTTGCTGTTGACAAATAATGGATAACAGTGAGTTAACATTTGCTACATTTTAGTAGCACACAAACTTTGTATGTTAACGGTGTTCTAACTTTTGTAGATGATTTGTTCAACAGCTGAATCACCAATACGAGCAGAGTTTATGCTTTGTCAAAGAACAATAAACTTATTATAAATAAAGACATTAGTAATTATAAATTTTGTTAAGTTTACTTTTAATGTTTTTGTGTGATCCATTAACCTGCGGTGAATGTCAGATGTAATATTGACAGAGAATTATAAAACCCCATATGCAATAGAGTAAAACATCATATTCTCTCTCTCTCTCTCTCTCTCTCACACACACACACACACAGTGTATGTCAAATGTCCCTGTTTTTCAAGCTACATTTTTAAACTTGAGTCACCATACTAATTAAAATGAATTGTCAGTGTTTCTGTCTGTCTGGCCATTGTCTTGACATTTTTGTTTTAGAATTTAAACTATATAAACAAAGGACCATAAATTATTTTGATGAATTAATGAATGAATTTACATTATGGGTGAATTTACACTTTCTTATTATATGTAGACAAAAAGTCATCTGAAGTGGAAGGCACAAAAGGTTTGTTCCAGCTTTTTACATTTTTTTGGAATTTTGATGTTATATATTTTAAATGTTTTACGTCTGCTACTTTGTCATTTTATGTGTTAGATACAAGTTTTAAAATTACAAAAGGTAATTGTGACTTTTATCTCACAATTCAGAATTTTCTCACAGTTCTGAAAAAAAGAAAAGAAAAAAAAAGCACAATATAAACTCAGTATTGTGAGATTTACTCAATTGCCTTTTTTTATTCCATGCATGGTGGTTAAAACATTTATATCTCAAAATTCTCTTTTTTTTTACTCAGAACAATACTGAGTTTATTATAATGATTTATGATGTTACAAAAGATTCCATTTTCAAAAAAAAAAAAAAGGAATGCTGTTCTTTTAAAGTTTCTATTCATCAAAAAATCCTAGGAAAATTGGTTTCCATTGGTTTTTTCTGTCAAAAAGAATTTTTTGACAGAATGATGATTATTTGACACTAAAGACTGAAAATTCAGCTTTACATTATATTTTAAAAGATACCGAATGTTTTATAAATATATAACCAAACATATTTTAATCTGCAATTACTGTTTAAACTGTATTTTTTGATCAAATAAAGCGAGCATAAGAGATTTTTCCATAGACATTAACATGTAAATATGAACACATCAGTGGTGAGACTATTCTTTTAAACATGAATATGGAATGTGAATGAAATCCATTTTCAGATGTGAAGTTTAATGGTCTGTGCATTTCTTTGCAGGCTGTTACATCATACCCTACACCTCTCCTGACTGACATCTTGTGGAAACGGCCTCAAAGAACTTTGTGACAACTTGCTACTTTGTCAATTTTTAGAATTTGATGGGGAATATCTTGACACCATCTCTTCTAAAAGTAGCTGATACTGTGAAGCTCTTGGGGACTAAAACAGTTTTCAGACTGGACTGGAACTGAATATTCAAACTGGTGTACATTTTTCATTCAGTGGAATATGAGACATGTTTTTGTTTCCTCTGATTTGATGATTGTAATGCTCAGATTATTTTTCAATACGAACTGTAACGTCCTGAGTAGATGCATAGCGTTTTTACTTTGCGAGAAGCATAGTTCGAGACCTTTAAACCATATACGGTGCGATACTTGAACCAACCGATAAACAGGTGTAGTTTGTAATCCTCCTTTTACAGGGGTGATTTTACTGTGACTATTGCCTAGTTAGATGTCTCTGACTAGCATCTCAGATGTTTATTCTCTTAATGTTCAACATTAAGGTCAATTATGGTCATGTCTATGCATACAGTACAATGTAAGTGTGCCGAGCAAGACTTTCAAAGAATTGGTATCAAGTTGCACACCATGGCAGATTATTTCCCTTCTACTTACAATTTGACAAACCTATTAATTTGACAATGTATTTCGTTAATATATTTGAATTATGCTGGACAGATTGTTTTAATTAAAGTGATACAAACATATTCTTTTGGACTACTTTGAAAGTGATTACCGTAGACAGGTTTTTAGAAAGACATTTTAAGGCATGTGTTAGCGGATATGCATAGGCTACATTGATTACAAATAAAAAAAATAATAATAGTATGTGTCATGGACATTTCAATGAATGGAAATTGAAACAAAATCCAGCAAATTATGGAATACAAATGTCAAATAAATAAAAAAGTTACTATAACATGAACATGAACATACAGAACTATAAAATAAAAACGAAGATGCTATGTAGCCTATGTAATACAATGCAAAAGAGACAGAAATGTATCTTTACAACATGAATACATAATGCATTTCATTTAGTGGCTTTCATTTACAAAGTTAAAATACTTTGAGTAATTCCAAATACCAAATGAATGTTCATAATTAAGTTGCTGGCATAGATTTGCCATTGAGGTTTGCAAACAAATAATGTTCCACAAATTTATAATTTTTCCTGATTGTATGTTTGTTCTGATTAGTTTTATTTTTGTATTGAAAGAAAGAAAGAAAGAAAGAAAGACTAGGCCTACCAGACTACTAATGTTTTATTTTGGTTAGGCTACATTATTGTAATTATAGGCCATAGATGCGGTTTCTAGAATTTTAAAATGCAGCCTCTTGAAATATTGTAAAAATGTTTTGTGTTTGTTAGTGTTACAGTTAAATATTTTACTACCATATAAGATAAAGTCCATTTATAAATTCTGATTCACTCTCTAGTGAATCGGAACTTTTATTTTGAAAAATGAAGGCAAAAGGCGTGAAGCCAACAACTAATGCCCTCCAGTTCAATATGACTTCTTGTTAAGCTATAAGACATGTGAAAGTCAGCATTAAAAAAACATGTTTTTCAAAGTTATGTATGGTATATCGTTAAGATTAACTGTTTAGACAGTTAATTTATACTAGACGGAATCATGATGTATTCAGTATTCAGACTCGGAAGAACGACAAATTGTGTGCAGCGCCTATTAAAACGCGTGCATGTCAGATTACCACAACAGATTTCAGCTTTACACACAAAACCACCTGTTTTTCAAACAAACCGATGTCCTTCGTCTAAGTGGACATTTTATGACGCTCGCTCGCTCTACACAGGAGTTCATTTCTGTAGTAAGAACGACGGGCAGAAGGACACTGACCAGGTGTCAGTTTCCAGAAGTTCACACACCGCTCCTCTAAACGCGTCTGCAGCACAGAAAGGTACGTAACGTTACGTGCAGCTCAGAAAATTGCCAGTGTTTCCGCCAAAACACCATAGTTATTAGGGTTAGAAATCGGTATTACCAGCCACTGTCACTAGAAAAAGTAATTAAACTAAATTATCGTCAAGCTACTCTTACAATAAGATTGCATTTATTAACATTAGTTTACTATATGTGACCCTGGACCACAAAACCAGTCATAAGGGTCAATTTATTTATTTTTTTTCAAAATTGAGCTTTATACATCATCTGAAAGCGGAATAAATAAACTCTACATTGATGTATGGTTTGTTAGGACAATATTTGGCTGAGATACAAGTATTTGAACATCTAGAATCTGAGGGTACCAAAAAATCAAAATATTGAGAAAATTGCCCGTAAACTTGTCCAAATGAAGACCTTAGCAATGCATATTACTAATCAAAAAATTAAGTTTTGATATATTTATGGTAGGAAATTTAAAAAATATCCTCATGAAACATGATCCTTACTTAATATCCTAATGATTTTTGGAATAAATGAAAAATCGATAATTTTGACTCATACAATGTATTTTTGCCTATTGCTACAAATATACCCCAGCGACTGGTTTTGTGGTCCAGGGTCGCATATAAGCTAACTTGAACTAACGATTAAAATACTATGATAAGACATTTAGTAATTTATAAAACACCTACTAATGCACTATTATAATCAAAAGTTGTGTTTGTTAATATTATTTAATGGAACGGAGTTAACATGAACTAACAATAAACATTAATTTTTTTTTTTTTTTTTTAAATGGTGGTTACATTAACTACAGTAAATATGAAAATTTGGAAACTACTGTCACCATGATAAGTTTAGTGCCAGTATTCCTATAGCTATTCAGTATATAAATGTCTGATTCTGTTTATCTTTCCTCAACAGTCAGACAAGCTGGCAAAGATTTCACCTATTTGATTGTGGTGCTCATTGGACTCGGTGTAACAGGTGATGTGTTTGATTTGGCACAAACCAAGGCTTGACTGTGGACCATCATGCCACAGGGCCTCGGACTTCCAGGGGCCTCTGGGGCCCAGGGCTCATAGCATGCAGAAAGACCACCAGGGCTTTTAGGCATCAACATGCATTTCCTAATAATGATGATTGGGTTTATTTTAGCATTATTTATATGCTTTTTATATATGCGATTTTTACTAGAACTAGATTTTTTTTTATTTTAATTTTAGTTCAAGTAATTTTGTTGTGATTTACCAAAACTCATTTTAATCATTTTAGTTGTATTTAACAGTAACAACACTGATCCAAAATGTGTACCCAAGGTCTTATGGGATCATGATCCGGCTCTGGTTGAAACATCTATTTGATGATGGTTTAATAATCATAGAGTTCAGTTAAAGAATATTAAATTAAAGTGTATTTGTTTAACAGTGTAATAAATGATCTGGCTGTCATCCTTATTAGGTGGACTTCTGTATGTGGTCTTTCAAGAGCTGTTCTCCTCTTCGAGCCCAAGCAAAATTTATGGAAAAGCTTTTGAGAGGTGCAGAACTCACCCAGAGGTCAGTGTATGGTGATTAATTTATTAGAAACTATAAAGATATACAAACCAAATATGCTAAATGCCTGAATAAATCAGGTATTTGCTTTATGTAAAGGTAATTGGAGCTTTTGGAGAGCCCATCAAAGGCTATGGGGAGACCAGTCGGCGTGGAAGAAGGCAACAAGTGAGGTAAATTTTAGAATATCAGTAAATACAAACACTTGTGTTACACCTCACATACCTGTATGCTTGACAAGATTTTTCTTTCAGTCATGTCGAGTACATGAAGGATGGAGTCAAGTACATGCGGCTGAAATTTTACATTGAGGGATCTGAACCAGGATTACGGGGAACTGTTCATTCTGAATCAAAGGAGGTACATTACAACATCTCAATAAAAATGGTTATATTACGGTAGTTTCATGTTGACAAAATGACAAACTGCTTCTTCTGTTCAACAGAATCCTGAGACTGGCAAATATGAATTCAGGTATATCTTTGTAGACATAGACACGTATCCAAGGAGGACAATCGTCATTGAAGACAGCAGATAAAATGAGCTTTAACAGTGTTATGCAGCATTGGAAATTTCAATAGCATTGGATCAGATTAATCAAGCTTGAATTTGTCATGTTTGAATTTTGTTGTATTGATTTTCCACAAATTAGTCTACATAAACTTGTGATGATCTGGATATTTGGACATGAGAGCAGTTGTACTGAAACATCTGATATTTTGTACAAGGATTTGCATGTTTTTATTATAAAATCTGTGCTTTGAAATAAAGATCATTTATAGAATTGATATAGAAAAGTGGTTTTACTTATTGTACTGTAACTAGAATATAGGTTAATAAAGAAATTTGATATCTTTATTGTAAATGGTTCTTTGCCAGAATTGCCTGAAACATTTAATGCAACGGAAAATTATCTATACTAAGTTTATATTTCTTTTTTTAATTTAGTGAAAAGTGTATTAATAAAGTATATTGTTGTATACAGATGCATCTGAGATGAATTGAAAGATTCTTAGATCAGATCTTTTAATCCTGATAATTGATCTCTGGCTAATTTGGTTCTTCAAACGTATTTGCGTATTAGATTAAAATATCTGGATTAAATTGTCTAAGATTACTGCGTGTTCTCGTGTTCCCCGAAAATGTATCGATACTCGAAACCACGATCAGCAATGCAGCGATTGGCTGGCGGTAAGACAGCAACGTAATGACATCTTATAACTAAAAAACAAATTTCTGGACTTTTATAAGGAAACAGCCAAGTGAACAAAACTACATAAATGGTATAATAGATAAATGTAATGTGCACTGTTTTTTTTTTGTTTTTGTTGTTGTTTGTTTTTTTGTTTGTTTTTTTTCCCCAATTATTTATAGCTATTCACAATTTCTAGTATTTGTACAGGCTTTACATTTTTATTTAAACGTTGTAATTAGCAATTCATTTAATTTTATTTTTGTTACGTTAGATTTAGATTTAGATTTGTTACGTGACAGCATTAATTAAAGTTTCTTAAGGGTCAAGATCAAGTTATCTGCCTCTCCTGCGCTCCATAAAGCCACTCCCATAATATCTGTCACTCTACATTAACTGTATAGCATGTGTGTAAGACTCCAATACAATTATAAAGTACAGGTGCATCTCAATAAATTAGAATGTCGTGGAAAAGTTCATTTATTTCAGTAATTCAACTCAAATTGTGAAACTCTCGTGAAAGACTGAAGTACTTTAAGTCTTTGATTCTTTTAATTTTGATGATTTTGGCTCACATTTAACAAAAACCCACCAATTCAATCTCAACAAATTAGAATACTTCATAAGACCGATAAAAAAAAAAAACATTTTTAGTGAATTGTTGGCCTTCTGGAAAGTATGTTCATTTACTGTTTATGTACTCAATACTTGGTAGGGGCTCCTTTTGCTTTAATTACTGCCTCAATTCAGCGTGGCATGGAGGTGATCAGTTTGTAGCACTGCTGAGGTGGTATGGAAGCCCAGGTTTCTTTGACAGTGGCCTTCAGCTCATCTGCATTGTTGAGTCTGGTGTCTCTCATCTTCCTCTTGACAATACCCCATAGATTCTCTATGGGGTTCAGGTCAGGCGAGTTTGCAGGCCAATCAAGCACAGTAACACTATGGTCATTGAACCAGCTTTTGGTACCTTTGGCAGTGTGGGCAGGTGTCAAGTTCTGCTGGAAAATGAAATCAGCATCTCCATAAAGCTTGTCAACAGAAGGAAGCATGAAGTGCTCTAAAATTTCCTGGTAGATGGCTGCGTTGACTGTGGACTTCAGAAAACGTTTGAGATTAAGTGGCTGTGATATTATAATAAAATCCCCTTTCTACGTCATGGAGGCAAAATCTGACCGGCTCATTTTTTCACAAGCTTGCAGCGAAAGGCTTACCAAAATTTATGAATATAAATATATACACATGTAAATATTTTCTAAATGTATACTGTGTGTGTATTTATAAACACATAATAAATATACACAGTACACACACATATATTATATAAATAAAAACCTTTATTTTGAATGCGATTAGTCTTTTGACAGCATTAATAAAAACCTAAAATATTTAGCTACTCTGTGGTCGCTCAAGGTCCTTCGAAGCATATCAATGGTTTTAAACTTACATAAATAATAGCAATAATAATACGTATTACATTTACATCTAAATGATTAAACTACAACAACAAAAACGTAAAATAAACGATGAAAGACTTTTAATTTGACGTTCTTCTCATGACTCCACGGAAGTGCGGACGCCTTGCGAGACAAGAGAAGAACTACAACAAAACCCCCTCCGTTTGCTCATGGAAAAAACACAGCCCTCAAGATTTCTCGGAAGCCCTTTGAGGCTCTCAAGTATTAGCATTTACTAACAGAGCGAGGAGCCACACTCGGCCTAAAAGCAGCCAGTGAAGCCGAGTTGCTCGAAAAATTACACCCAAGTGTCGGTGTTAGTATTTTATAAAGGTAAACATATTTTGTAGCCCGTTAGCAAAGCGACTTCCTCTTGTGTCTATAAGGAGCAGATGCTTCGTTAGCTGTCTAAGGCTGGATTATAACGCCACTTAAAAGGCGTTTACAAGGTGAGCTGCTTTTCTTTTGACAAGTTATATTAATATTAAATTACTAGAAAAAGCCCTATGAGTGGTTTTAAAGGGTTGGTGTTCCCGTGCGATGTTTGTTTTTGTTTGTTTGTTTATATAACGTTAGGTGAAGTAAGCGTGTGAGTTTGTTTTTAGTTTATATAACGTTAACAGTAACACAACACTGTTTGATATACAAGATATTTGATATAAAGTATGTTTTAAATGTTTCTAGTGTTACTGTAAGAATCTGAGCTGCTTTAAACGTGAGATCAGTTGACAGTTTGAGTGATTATTCGTGTGTGGGTTGGGTGATTATTATAATTATGAGTAAATCAAGATTGCCTAGATCTCAAATTGACATTTTGCAGATCTTGCCAAACTCTTGTTATTGGTTCTTATTTCAGTTTGACAGCTTGGAAGTTGATTATGGTAATTGATACCAACTGGTGAGAAGCATGGAGCTGTACTGGTACATGTAAGTTTTGATGTGATTAAAGTACATCTTATCAACACTGATTTTGTTTATTTCAGTTTATTTTAGTTGGCATGTATCACGCAATGTGATGTAATCATATCAAGCCATGCTTGTGACTTTGAGACTTTGAACTTGTTCTTTATCTTGTTTTAGAGTCGTCATAATATTTATTATGATTAAGATCTTCTTCTACATCTGCTGGTATCGCTCAAGGCAAAGACAGCTGGCTGCATACCTAAGCAATCCCCGAAACGCTCAGATCGTCATTGTTGGAGGACGAGCGTACCTGCACCAGATCTGTGAGAGACAAAATGTGAGTAAACTACAAGTTCAGTCCAATCAGATGCTCTTTTTTTTTTTCAAGGTGTGGTCTGCTTGGCTTGCGTCAGCTGCTGCTGATATAATTGTTGTTTGGAAATGTGACATAGTTTAGCTTCCTTTGCAATACAGTGTGGCTCTCATGAACTCATTGTATATTCAGAAAGACAATAAGATAGGTTATAGGTTATGGTATCTTCTTTTGATTTGACTAGGTAAAGGGCAGAGAGACTGATATGAGCTGATAGACATGATTACGCACTCGAAGGGGGAAAAGGATGTTGTGATTAAACACCAAAAATTTATTTAAATCCACTTTGTCTAACCCTCGTCAATGTTTAGTCCGTGTTAGACACACTTAGATTACACCAAAATAAATATTAGTGTCTTATTCTCTCTCTTTTTTTTTTTTTTTTTGACATTGAAACTCTTAATGTCATCAAATAATAGTAAATATTTGGGATGATATATTAATAAAGCCTAAAAAGGAAAGAAGAAAAGCATTATATAGGATACAGTGTTTACACTCTACCATTCAAAAAAAAAAAAAAAAAAAATATATATATATATATATAATTTTTTTTTTTTATATATATATATTTTAAAATAAAAGTAAATACTTTTATTCAGCAAAGATTCATTAAATTGTAACATTAAAAAGTGACATTTATTAAAGACATTTTTGACATAAAGACATTTATTTCCATGTTACAAAATATTTATATTTTAAAGAAATGCTGTTCTTTTGAACATTCTATTCATCAAAGATTCCTGAAAGTCTTTTCCATGACAAATAATATTAAGCAGCATTTTTCTCCAGCACCAAATTCAGCAAAACAATGATTTCTGAAGTATCATGTGACACAGAAAACTGTAAGCTGCTGCAAATCACAGGAATTGCAAGTATAAATTGCATTTTAAAATAGAATAGTTTGTTAGTGTAATAATATTTCACAATATTACTTTTTATTACTGCATTTTTGAACAAATAATATTTTTTTTGAATTTTTTTCTTATTTTAAAACCAATTTTCTGAATAAAAGCCCCCTTTTTTATTGGAGATTGACAGGCCCTTCAACTGTTGTCCAGGAACGCATCAGGACAGATTTTTTAAGGTGGCTTGGGTGATTTGGACTCTGCTGACACCTGTATTTAGCACTGTCTGCTTGTGATCAGATCACTCAAAATAGATCTCAAACGGCATCTTAGTCTGTCTAAGATGCAGTCTTTAATATCTGAACACAGGAAATATGCATCTGCTCACAGGTTTCAAACTGAATGGGAGACTGCATTCGGTGGAAATTTTGCAATTGACGTTTTCAGCATGAGTGCCTGTGTCATTCACCTACAGAGAAGGTTTTGGTGAACTTCCACTTTTACTGTTTCACAACACCATTTTTGACCTTGGTGCTCTGAATTTTTTTGACTCATCGTGTAAACCGTTTCACTCTCTAAGCTCAAAGCTACAACAAGGAGCTGTTAAACCAAACCGAGGGCAGGAGTGTCAGGTCTAGTGTGCGTGTGATTCGCACAGGCCACTAAAATGTGTGAGCTCTTCTGTTTTAGAGAATAATTTCTCTTGTTGGTGCTCAGCACTTGTCAAAACTAACCGGTGCCTGTGAAAAACCCTGAAGAAGCAGACGAGATGGAACAAGAACAGGGCTCAGAGCTGAGGGCCGTGACAGGGCTGACAAAACCTTTTAGGAATGTTATTGTTTTTTTTCGGCAGTTTGACTAAAGCATATTCACTCTTATGTTATCTGCGACTGTATTATAAATGGTATTGCTTTAAAAGGGTCTGAAATGTGTTCTCTCTGTGGCTCTAAAGAGTTTTGTAGCTGAAACACTGCTTTTTAAATTCAGAAAAAGCCCTTTGTTTCTGAAAGACAGCGTCTTATGTTCAGAAAAGCATCTGGAAGCAATTTGTAGCACAAGTATTGAAGACTATATCAAGCCAAAGAGATTTTCTATTCAAGTAGGGTTTCTATTTTAATATTTCACTGAATATTTTGGATAAAAATAGACTGACATCTGTTTGTGCTATATATTTATTAGCCCATCATGCTTTTTTAAACTAAATTTTTAAAGGATATATGCCTATAAAAATGTTCTAGATTATGCAGGAATTTTAACTGCAGTTTCTTCAGAAGATATATAGCCCTATTTTTAGAAACCCTAGCTGCCTGTAGCTCCCCACACAGGAAATGCTCTCAATTTGACAACAAACAGTTCAGAGAGATGATAAACTTTTGGCCTGTTTGCACGTTCACATGCCAGTAATCGTTTTGTCATTCATATAGTAATTTTTTAATGCATTGTGCCTTATGAGGTCTTTTGTAAAGGAAGTTACAGCGTGCTGATTTATTACGGTAATTTGTTTAATGCAAAACAAACTGCTTTGCTGAGCATAATCGAGATGGGGAAATACCAGTACATTAAGATCCAACCTAGAAGATGACTTTCTCTTTAAGCTAATTTTCATGAAGCTGCATATGACACAAAAAAATAAGTGTATCATATCCTTACTGAAACTGTGATAATATTGTGTTTGCCAGCAAAACTGAGACTCTAAGGTCTTGTAAGTAATAAACAAGTATGTAGGTCTAGGCAAGTGATTGCACAATTCTACCATTTAATAGCAAGCATCGACCGGATCTGGTTTCACTGCCACATATATTTAAAGTTATCTTTAACAGAAGTCGTCAAACTCAGAAGCTTGTTGTGTGTAATGTGTTTGGTTCTGTCTGATTGTGGGTGTTTTAACTCCCACTGCTGCTCTGCTCCACAGACATCAATCTGGCCCAGCTGGTACGGAGTTCAGGACGACGGCTCGGTGGGCGAACCCTCTGCCTCTCTTCCACCATCATCCTCGCTTTCTCATCTGGACATGCCTCCTCCATACGAGGCCGTGTCTGGAGGTAAGACTGACTCACTGTACGGCTACACCCCAGTCTGCACTGGGACAGAAATAATTCATTTCAAGATGATTAAAAAGACTGATAAGCTTTCATTGAAACATTTTAAAGGCCACCGGGATCCAACAATTTATTTTTAATTTTTTTGCTTTTCTGAAGCCATACATGCCACAGTGTAAAGGGCTGACATTACAATTTAAAAAAATTATTTTTATTTCAAATGAGGAGCTTCTGGCTATTTATCTCGTAATTATCAGTTGAATTGTTTTTGGGTAAATAGGATTTTTTTTTTTTTTTTTTTTTCAAATGAAAAACTGTCTTAAGTGTTGAAGCTGTCTTAGGACAGTTTCAGAGCTTTAAGGTGGAGTACGAATTTCTTTGGCAAGCAAAATATTTACAAGGTAAACACATCAGACAAATAGTCATTTAGAGAAATAGAGAAAATTAATAAATAGTTTTATGCAAATAAGTAGGGTAATAACCTAATAATAGTATTTTGAAGAAATGTATAAATCTTATATAAACATTTAAAATTATGAATTACATTTTCTCTTTATTTATTTTATGTATTTAATATCTTTATATATAAATTATAATGTGTAATACAGTACAGTACTGTGCAAAATTCTTAGGCCATTAGTATTTTAACCAAAAAAATGGTTTTAAGCCAGTTATTCTTCTGGACTAAATCCAGAACAACTGTGGCAACATCTCCAATATGCCTGAAGAAACCTTCCTGCAAAGCTACAGTACTGTGAAAAGTTTCAGGCACATGTGTAAAAATGCTGTAAAGGGAGGATGCTTTCAAAAATAATGTCATAATAGATTTTATTTATCAATAAACTTATATTAACTAAATTAAATCAACATTTGATGTGACCATCCTTTGCGTTTAAAGCAGCTTTTGCCCTAGGTGCACTTGTGCATAGTTTTTCAGGTAGCTTTGCAGGAAGATTTCTTTAAGCATCTTGGAGATGTTGCCACAGTTCTTCTGGATTTAGTCTGTCTCAGTTTGTTCTGTTTCTTCATGTAATTTCAGACAGACTGGATGATGGTGAGATCAGATCTCAGTATGGAGCACTGACTCCTTGTGCATACAAAAATCTCACCGAATTATTACAATTACTATTTGAAAAGTAAACTCATATTTCCTACTGATATACTACAGCTGGCTTAATAATTTTTTTTTTTTGGTGAAAATACTAATGGCCTAAGACTTTTGCGAGCTACTGTATGTGTGTCTTTCTATTCTTAGATATATTTTTTTTGCTTACCAAACAGCAGGTTTTTATTTGCTGGGTCTGAGGATAAGCCTTAATGAGACCATTTTGTGTCGTTAAGAAGGCATTTTTTTTTATTCTTCTGTTATACAGTTATGGATTTTTTTGGTCAATGGGGTGTTGCGAAAAAGTTAACCATAAACCAAAACATAGTAATTTGTCTGCTAATCATTTTCTAGTTGCACATGATTTGTGTTGGAGGACGGATTTAGCTTTATTTTTAGCGCTCTGTGTATATGGCAAATCCTGATATGGTTTTCAGCGTACATGTAGACTGTCGCACTTAAAATCATCTCTGAAAGTGCCTTTCCAAGTGATCGCTCAGAGCGCAGCTGGAATGTAAATGATTAAATGTTTGTTGAACTATGAGCTCTTGCACTGACGCTCTCTCGTGTGTCACAGTGTTAGTTCATCCCTCCATGAGAAGCTTAATACAGTAATGCTAGATATAATCACCAAGAATGTATACATATATGGTATGGTGAGGAGATTGTCAAATCTCAAGGTTATATTAACAGTAAATACTTCACATGTCTCTTCACCCTAATATGAGAAACAGCATCTCAGTCACATTACATTTCTAGGGAAAGTCTCGTGCTTTCGCTCACTCTGCTGCTCTGTAAATGGTTAACAGGGACAATTTTATGACAAGAGGGAACAACAGTTGGAGAGTGGGCCTGGGGACATCAGCCATCCCAAATTAGACCAATGCTTCTTAATTGGCAGGTTTCATAACTGACACGCTGAGAAGGACGTTTATGTACACCAGCTGCCAGATATTGATATTAAAACATGGAAAAGGTTGAAATTAATTTGGCAATCAAGGCTCTGTGCTTCGGGTTTACTTCAGTTCAGTTTCTGTGCTGAGACTGATTGTTCATTCAGCGGCAGAGAAGGAAATCTTCTGGTGCTTGTGTGGATTGGCAGCAAACGGCAGATTCTGGCTCACAGCTCTGTTTCCTGTATCTTTCTGTTGTATTTCCCCCCTTTTCCTTTTCCATTTGTGCTCTCATCATCTCTAACAATGTCTCATGAGTTTATCAACACCAGATTTCAGCAAGTAGATCTGTCTAAAAGAACCCCAAGAACCAGAGGTGAGGTTGAAGAAGCAACACATGCATATGCTGTGTTTCCTTTGACCTAGAAGAGTGAAAGATAATATCTCCAGAGCAGGATGTGGTTTTTGCCGACCTTCAATGCCACATCATTCAGCATTTTCAACATTTCTTGATATTTGAGTGAAGTGGAGATGGAAAACCCCCATTTTCCCCAAAAAATGTTATGTGTAGTTTGTCACCTGTTCCGTGGAAATGTTTGGCAACATTTGCATATGTTTGCTGTTTAGGACCAAATAAGGCATTTATGGTTTGCAGTGGCCTGCAGCATGAAACAGGAAATGATGTAACTTTTTAAGAATGATCTTGCCATTTAGTAGAGTCATTGGAAGGTTTGTGGCTGTGTATGTTATTATTATTTTAATATTCTAGATTTTTTAGTGAGTTAATAAAACTTGATATGTTTGTGTTCTGGTATCTCTTCATCTACCATAAAAATAATTTTCACAGAAATTTGTGTAAAATTGCTACATTAAAAACTGTACGTTACCTTAACATACTACAATGGAAAATTTTGCATTATATGTAATTTTACTGTAAAATACTATCAAATTTTTGCATGCTAACATATACAGTGATTTATGGTGAAAAACTGTAAAACAACATTCCCAGAAGTTCCTACATGACGTATATGTGATTTATAATTAAAGTAGTTTTTAGGTCATTTTTGTGCATTAATAATTTACATTAGGCATTTTACGTTTCATGTGGCATTTCATGTTTTTTTTTTTTTGGTTAGTTTTTTTTCTTTATGTAAGTATTATCCATGTTTTATACAATTTACCACCTGTATTATTACTGTGGTTATCAGGACATTTAAACATGAAAAACAGGTTGTGTGTGTGTGTGGATAGATACACACTGTAGAGAGATATACTATAGTCCAGGGGTGTCAAACTCAATTCCTGGAGGGCCGGAGCCCTGCAGAGTTTTGTTCCAACCCTGCTCCAACACACATGCCATGTAGTTTTCAAATAAGCCTGAAGGACTTGATTAGTTGGATCAGGTGTGTTTAATTAGGGTTGAATCTAAACTCTGCAGGGCTCTGGACCTCCGGAATTGAGTTTGACACCCCTGCTCTAGGTATACTATAGATAGATACTGTAAATAGATATACGCTAGATATACTATAGATAGATAGATTAACATTACATTACTTAATGAAATAAACTGTTATAAGTTAACTGTTATAATCTCCAGGCATCTGTTTCAAACCTTTTGCATGACCTTTGCACTCGCCTCTGTTTTATGCAGCAAATGACCTGAAGCCTCCACCGTACAGTGAGTACGCTCAAAACGACGACACTGACGCATCCCTGAGCATCGCCATCCCGGACAGCAACGATTCCAGTGGAATTAGTGATGCCCCGCCCCCTTAC
This sequence comes from Onychostoma macrolepis, assembly GCF_012432095.1. Classification (NCBI taxonomy): domain Eukaryota; kingdom Metazoa; phylum Chordata; class Actinopteri; order Cypriniformes; family Cyprinidae; genus Onychostoma; species Onychostoma macrolepis. Next base: position 14,560,899 of record NC_081178.1, on the reverse strand, counting down.
ACGCCCAGCATCACCTCTCCAGCCAATCAGCAAGTAGATAGCCACAGTCAATCACAGCCAGAGGGAAGCTCAAGTTAGACTTCTCTCATTATAGAAACACAACAAAGGCTAAACAACAGCTTTAGCCCCTCTAGGGTCTTGTTTTTCCATCTGGACTTATTTTCTTCTCAAGCAAATTATACAAAGAAAAAAGATTTCACATTGGCGGTGGATCTTGCTCATTCTCTTGACATGAGAGAATTTGGATAGTGCACAATATGCAGTATAAAGAATGAGACTGGCCTGATGCCATCTCCTGGCAGAGTCGAGCACTGCTCTGCCCACGCTGGTGTACCGGTGCTTTCAGTTCACCCATGCCTTATGCTCATTTCCTCCAGCAACATCACAGCGCATAGCCATACGACAGACGCAGCCATTTCGATATTTTAAACAATCACTTTCACCGTCATTTCTTTGCAGTAGTGTTGAAGACTAATGCCGTGAACACGTGTGGCTGCTTGAGGAACTGTAAATAGGCTAGTGGGTTGACTGGTGCCAAGCGGCAAGCACGTTTCGCTTAGACAATGTTGTTGACACATTTCTTGCTTTCTTATTTTTCTCTCTAAAGTCCCAAAGGGAGACGTTAAAGGGATAGTTCACATAAAAATGAAAGAAATAGTTCAGCCAAAAATGAAAATTTACTCACCCTCAGACCATCTGAGATGTAGATTTAGCATTACATCACTTGCTCACCAATGGATCCTCTGTAGTGAATGGGTGCCGTCAGAATGAGAGTGCAAACAGCTGATAAAAACATAATCATGTACAAGCATTTCACACAACTCCAGTCTATCAATGTCTTGTAAAGTGAAAAGCTGCATGTTTTACACGACGAAAACACAAGTCCTCTATCCATAAAATTGTTTTCTGCGGTGAAAAAGTTGTCTTGTCTGAATCAAGAGAGAAATATGCACAGATCAAGCTGCATTTACATGCAAAAGCAGTTCTAAAGCCTCGTTCAGACTGTCAGCCCAAATCCGATTTTGTGCATATCCGGATGGAATCTGATTTGAATAACTGACTGTGCACACAGCGTATCGCAACTGTTCATATCCGATTTGTGTGTCCATAAGCGTTTTTACTGAATGTGCATTGTTTTCTATGGTTATGCCTGCGCTAAAAACAACAGTAACAGCAATACATATGTTGTCTTACCGTCGCGGTTGCGCTGTAGTATTATATTTTGTCTTGTGAGGCAGCGGCAGAAACGCAGGAAGCTTGAATGTGCGGCTTTAGTCCATGCTGCTGTCTCCGCTACTTTCTTTTTTGTTTGTTTTTTTGTCTCCGCTACTCCGCTCAAAACACAAAGAGGTAGGCTACGTATACTAGCAGTATATATACCTCTTTTTTAGTACAGTATACAGGAATTATTATTCCCCCCCGCTTGACTTGCACTTCACAACGACACAAGCTTGTCTCTGCAAAGATGTTCAGCATGTTTTCTGCAAAAACGTCGGACGCGTGGTGCGAGGACATGAAAAAGCTATAGGCTAAATCCGATCTGACCGTTCAGACTGAAACGGATTTCCAGAAATGCGATTTGAATAGGATTCCAAACCACATAGGAATGTAGCTCGAAATAGATTTGCACAAATCAGATTTCATGTAGCCTAGTTCGTTGCCGTTCAGACTATTTAAATATGATGGAATTTCAATCGGATTTGCACAAAAATCGGATTTAGGCTGACAGTCTGAACGAGACTTAAATTAATATTGTGATGTTTTTAATCAGCTGTTTAGACTTTAATTCTGACGGCACCCATTCACTGCAGAGCAAGTGATGTAATGCAAAATTTCTCTAAATCTGTTCCAATGGAGAGAAAAACTCCACATCTTGGATGTCCCAAGGGTGAATAAATTTTCTGCAAATTTTCATTTTTAGGTGAACTATTCTTTCAATATTCTGTCATCATTTACTCACTCTCATGTAATTTCAAACCTGTATGGCATTTTCTTCCATGGAAGTCGGTGGTAATGTTTGCTTACCAACATTCTTCAAAATATCTTTTTATGTTACAGAGCAGAAAGTAAGTCATACAGTGTGTCTTTTGGATTGACATAAGGTTGTGTAAATGACAGAATTTAGATTCTTGGCTGAACTGTCTTTTTAAAGTATAGAGGTCTAGCCTCAGGTTTATTTATAAACTCAGTTTATATGTGATGACAATTAAAAAAAGAAAAACATTTGCCCTGAAGCACTTTTAATGTGTTGTAATTGCCTTAATTCCGTCTGTTGGTAAGTGTCCAATATTCCCGAATCAACCAGAGCCGGTGTGGATTTTTTGGCTTATGGTTATGACTCGTGTAAATGTGCGCAGTCCTACTCTGTGTTGTATTGCTTATCAGGTTAACTGTAATACACTGATGCATTTGAGATCACGGTGCCCTTAACAATTTCTGCTAACCGAAATATACCTTTTCGCGTGTGTGTGCGCGCGTGTGTGTGTGTGTGTTAAGGCATATGTTAAGTGTGTGAAAGATTCAAACAGAACTTCCTCGTGAAAATGTTTATGTGCTTTGGTAAGCGCATGAAGTCATCTCTGTGCAACTGTCGATATATCAGGTTCACATAATGGGATCAATTTTTTTGTATTAAAAAAAAAAAAAGTCCACATGAAAGGATGTGATCCAAGTGTGCTTTTAGAATATGTGTGTAGTTCTGTTCCTTTCCCCCAGATCGCCCCGGTCCTTCACTATATAATTTCATTTAATCATAATTTGATTTAAAATGCTAATCCTGCAACATGTATTCTCATTTAAACTGAAGTACTGTATATGCTATTTTTGTATTTATGGAAAAACCCTTTGAATCTCTTTCAAAATAAAGATTGGTGAAATGTGTCTTGTTTGAAAACAGCATTTTTCTCCAACAGACTCATTGACAAGCTTCATACTCCGCGTTGATATGCGGAAGTGATCTCAAAAAGTAAATTAAAGATATATTTGGTCACTACATCTGTTATTTCATCATAAGCAACTAAGTACATATTAAGCTCTTTTCAGAAATGTAATATTAGCATATTTTATAAAAATCGTGCACTACCATTCAAAAAGTTTGGAATCGTTAAGATTTATTTTTTTTATGATTTGAAAATCTCTTCTGGTCACCAAGGCTGCATTTACTTATTGTGAAATATTATTACAATTCATAACTCTTTTCTATTTGAATATATTTTTAAATTCCTGTGGTTTTCAACAACCATTTCTCCAGTCTTCAGTGTCACATGATCCTTCAGAAATTATTATAATATGCTGAGTTGCTGCTCAAGAAAAATTTCGGTCCCACTTTATATTAGGTGGCCTTAACTACTATGTACATACATCAAAAAATAAGTACAATGTACTTATTGTGGTCATATTGTATTGCAAAACACTTTTGCTGCTATTGAGGTGGGATACAGGTAAGGTTAGGGACAGGTTTGGTGGTATGGGTAGGTTTAAGGGTGGGTCAACAGTGTAATTATAAATTTAATTGCAGAAATTAATTACAGATGTAATTACATATAGGTATTTATTTAAATATAAGTACAATGTAAAAACATGTATGTACACAATAAGTGCATTGCATCAAATGATTAATTTAAATGTAAGTGCATAGTAGTTAAGGCCACCTAATATAAAGTGGGACCATAATTTCTTATCAGTGTTATAAACAGTTGTGCTGCTTAAAAAAAAAAATATGATCGCTTTTATTTCTTTGGTTCAGACAGACAGCAAATCAAAAATTAACTTGTGTCTTCTGACTTCTAACGCCTCGAGGCCCGTTTCATAAAACAAGTTTACCAAATAGGCCAGGCTTATTTCAGTTAGTCTGACTCACTGTCAAATGATTTGGTTCCATAAAGCAAATTTAACAAAAATCAACCTCAGTCACTGTGGCTACTTATGCTGGAAAGCTAACCTGGTTCAGGGCAGGCAAACTGTCAGGCTAAGCTAAGCTCCTCGCCGACCAATAGGAAAGCAATGATTTTACCACTGACCCTCTCACATACTATCATAGCCATGCAGCCTTTCTCTCTGGTTTTATAACAGCTGTACCTTTTATAGTTAGAACAGATAGCATTAGAACATTACAATCGAACGTTGCTCTTTAAAACATTAGCAATCACTAAACTAAAAGTTAAAATCACTCAATTAAAACTACATTTTAACTGCTATAAGAAACACACATTAACTCATCTGAGCTTAGTAATTAGGACTGTATAAGCTTACATTTTATTTACCCATTACAATAGTCCCTTTACAGTTAACTGCTATCATAAAATCCTCAGAATTATTGCGCTCTATCTGTTTAGCGTGCAGCAGTGCTCGTCCACTCGCGTAAGCCCACTCCTGAAAGCAAAATGGATATATTTGCATGACTTTCTAACATTTACAGATGAAAAACATACTTGTGACATGTCAGTCATGCACTGAGGAAAACACAACGTCTCAAATGCATTAAACACCGCAGAGCGAATCAGGGAATCTTCCCATCCCTAGTGTACATACATGTTTTTACATTGTACTTATATTTTTAAAAATACCAGTATATAATTACATCTGTAATTAATTTCTGCAATTAAATTTATAATTACACTGTTGACCCATCCCTTACACCTTAACCCACCCTTAAACCTACCCAAACCACCAAACCTGTCACTAACTTTACCCGTATCCCGCAGCAATAGTGTTTTGCAATACAGTATGAAGACAATAAGTACATTTTACTTATTTTTTGATGTAAGTATATAGTAGTTAAGGCCACCTAATATCAAGTGTGACCGAAACTTCAAAAGAACATTTAGTGCACAATATATCATCAAAAGAAAAAATAAATAAATATTTTGTGTACTAAATGTACAATGTCACTTATGATCAATATAATGCATCCTCCTATCTAAAAGTTTTCATTTGCAAGAAGAAAAAAAAAACAGGAAAAAGCAATAGAATACTGTGTATTGTATTCACTAAATTTTCAGTACTGGAAATTGACAGTTGCATACTGTACAGTATATATTCCATGCTGTGTTCTGTTTTTTAATAATACAGTAAGTAAATATTAATGTAAGTTTTGTTTATAACTCCCTTGGCAGTCCAACCTAAAAATAAGTCCAGAAGACATGACTTGTTTGTTAATCATAGTAGAAATCTGGGAAATCTAAGATACATTATGCTGTTTTGTATCCTGCACATTTTGGAACAGCAGTCATTTGGGGGTTTGTTATTGATACATAAGTTTCACAGTTCACTTGCTGTACAAGTCAGTAATAGTAAGGCTTTCTGCTAAGACTTTTAAGCTAGTCATAATGTGGCCACTACTTTCGACACCACAAGGGGGCAGTAGTACATTATTCTTCAGCTCTGTCTGTTCTGTCACAGTGTTCCTTTAAGTTCTCTACATCTTTATGATAACTTGACTTTCAGCTTTTTATATTTAACAGCCGGCTGTGTATTCCATATTTCCATATTCATAACCCTGCAGAGCCAGTGCCCTCTGTGCTTTGCTTCCTACTCTCCTGTGTGGGATGATCGAATCTCAGTCAAATCAGTGAGGTGGGCGGCTCCTGGCATTCTCTACAACTTTATGACTGAAGAATGCAGCTTTGCTTTGCATAATGTTTTAAAACATTTGTACTACAACAGATCTTTCACCACAGCACATGTAAATCAAACACGTCAAGAGGATGCAGGAGATGCGTGTAGGCTAGATGTCAGCTGGAGATTCGGTCTGCCCAAAGAATTACTCTGACCTTTATCGACCACTTTCAAATGCCACTTTTGGACAACAAAGTCATCCATACCCTAACATTTTATATAATACGTGTCTATAATCAGAAAATCCAGTATTATATTAACAATTTAATGCAAAGTAACTTGCAAAAAATGGTGATGCTCATGGAAATAACAAAACAAAACAAAAACTCCTTACATAATATATATGAAATATATATAATAAATATCTACTAAAATGTTTATGCTCATCAAGGCTGCATTAATTACACGATGAATACAGTAAAAACAGCAATACTGTGAAAAATCAATATCTTTCTGTCTGTCAATAAGGTTAAAAAGAACAGCATTTATTTAAAATAGAAATATTTTGTAACTATACAACACTGTTCATAAGTTTCTTTGTTTTTTAAAGAAAGTAATAGCCTACTATTAGGCTACTCGGCAAGGATGTGTTAAATTTGAAAAAGTGAGAGTAAAGACTTATATTTTAGGAAGATAATACTATTTATTATCATTTCATTTATTTATTTTTTTTATGTTTCATTCATCAAAGAATCCTAAAAAAACAAACTACCACAGGTTCCAAAAAATATTAAGCATCACAACTGTTTCCAACATTGATAATAAATTAGCATATTAGAATGATTTCTGAAGGATCATGTGACACTGAAGACTTTGCATCAAAGAAATAAATTATACTGTAACGTATATTAAACTAGAAAACCATTATTTTAAATTGTAATAATATTTCACAATATGCATATAGATATGTTATTATATTATACTAATATATATATTAGTGCTGGGCAACGATTAAATATTTTAATCGCATGATTTTCTGCGATTAATCGCAATTAATCGCAGCATGCGCAAAATTCAATAATGAAATCAAAAGTAGTGTATTGCATAATTTTATTCTTTCAAAGTACTGCTGTATGAACAAAAGTTCGTACTGGCATTTGTTAGCTTGTCTTTCTTTTGTTTATCTATAGTTCTCCCACATGCTGCATCCAATGTAGTCTGCCGAAGCCTTCCTCCACTGTTTGTTTGGGTGGGTGATTTGCTGGCATCAACGGTGTGCATTGCATTTAAGTGATACTTCAGACTCGAAGTACTCCGATGATAAGACAATTCAGCTTTGCAGTGGTTACAAATAGCTTTAGTTCTATCAACTCCACCGTGTGGAAGTGGTTTAAAATAAAAATGTCCATTTAAGATTTCGGTACCTTTTTCCATTTTTCTGTCCGCACCAGATATTTTCTGTTTCGCGCTGTAGCTCTCTTAGGCACACAACAAATGCTTTCATTGGTTGAGACGCGTGATGACGCTCATCCCAAGCAGCCAGTAGCCTACTGATAAACATCCCACCCCTCCTGTGACCCACGGTTTGTGTTGTATTCGGTTGTATTATTACAGTCTATCTATGTGTATTCAAACGCAGTGAGCAACGGACTTTCAAAATAAAAAGTACGTTAACGCGCGATAAACTAATTGTCGGCGTTAATTAATTAATGCGTTAACGCGATAAAAACGCGTTAACTTGCCCAGCCCTAATATATATATATATATATATATATATAGGAATATTGGACGCAGGGAATATCTATAAAAATACAAAGACCGTTCACTTCTATACTTAAGAATGGGATAAAATGCAACACGCAATATGGAGGAATAGTCCCACCTTCTAAATGAAAGAGCCAATCGCTAATTGGATAAATCATTGCGTCACTGCAGCGCCCGTTGGCTTGTTTGAGTTGAGCAAAATCTGCGCAGAACCGATCACCGGTGATCACCGCGAGATGCATGCCGGTTAGAAAAGTGTCCGAGTTACGTCCGCCTTGCTCTGACGTCATGCTGACGTGTGCTTAAAAACTCTCGCGACGGCGAGGCGGCTGTGTCGGATTAAGCAGTTGCTGTCCACGGACTGCGCTGATCAAGAGCATGATGGGAAACGACTGACTGACTACACAGCTTAATGCTCATTGGTTCAGACAACCGTGATGCTGCGTTCTCTTCTGAAATGTTTTATTTTTTAATCTGATTTCATGATATTATGTATTTAAATTGTGCATGAATATCCCCAAACACTATGACAGTGTGAACTCTGTGTGAGATATGTGATTGTTGTCATATTTTCTATAAAAATCTAAAATACATGTTTGAATTAAAATAAAAATGGATGATAAATACGCCTTTCGTATAGAATTAAATAGCAAGCACTTTGAGTGTCTTGTTTATCATATTTATGTTCATATAAAAGCAACAGAACTGAAATTATATCGTTTATCAGCAGCACAGCATATGAGTGAGAATATCTGCCTTTGATCTAGTAGGTCTCTGTTCCACTTCGAGAGGGCAGAACTGTCCGTCTTGACTGCGCTTATTTCACTCCTCCCCTCACTGCAGCCGCCTACTCTCGCCTACATTTCAGGCGAGGCGCGGCGCATCTCAAACAAGCCTATTCTCCTGTTCCCATAGAAACCTGTGGCTATACCTGAAGCTAGTTATGACTCTGCATGCGCATTGGTCTAGCCTGAAAAAATATATATTTTTAAGAAACAACATTCATGGGGCAAATAATTTTAGATTTTTGTTGTTGATTTGATGTATGTAATTTAATTGTGAGTTCAGCAAGCAGTTTTTGAGATTTCAGGATTCCCTCATTCATCAAGATAGGACTTGGTCTTGTATGAGCTGCCCGGAGGCATTGCAAATATGGCCACTGAGTGAAGAGACTTTTCTTGAAAGGGACTTTGTTTTAAAATTATTTATTTAATTTTTTTTTTTTTTATGATTTAATTAATTGTTAGTTTTTCATTAACACACAAGCCCACTGCAGTTCCTTTATGAACCCTAGTTTGGGAAACCTTGATGTAATATAATGTTTAATGCACATTGTAAATTACAATGAATGGAACACATTTTCTTACTCTTTGCATTTTTTACATCATTATGGTAAAAGATAATCCTATTTAAATCAATTTGATAAACAAGTTGTGAAAAGTAATCTAAAAGTTATCCAAAAGTAATCTGATTATATTGCCTAAAATGTGTACTGTCAAACGATTAAACTATTAATCACATCCAAAATAAGTTTTTGTTTACATAATATATGTGTGTATACGGTGTATATTTATCATTTATGTCATGGTCTGTCTGAATAATCGATTCTGATTGGCTGGCAGGTGTTGATTAAATTCGTTGAACTGCACAGGTAGTTCCAGGTCAGTTTAATCACGTTCCATATTAATGCGCTTCCTATAAACATTGGTAAACATAGTAACATACAGTTACAGTATGTAACTGTACAGTAGCTGTGCATTAAACGATTTTAACGATTTCACAAATCGTTTAATGCACAGCTAGCCGTTCATTATCCCTTACATATATATATATATATATATATATATATATATATACATATACTGTATTTAATTTGATAGTCACATTGTATTTTATATAGAAACCTACCTTAGAAAATATTTATTTGGAATAATGTTATTATGATTTTTGGGATGGAAACTAATGTCATTGCAGTAGTCCTTTAATTCAGCATCAGAACATTTTCAAGCCCAGGTAATCCTTGTCATCAGACTATGTAGATGGAAACATGTAGAAAAGGTCGGTTTGTGTGTGTTTTACAGCGTTAATGTTGGTAACATTAGCATGACTTGATTAAAACCAAACAGGTGTCTTTATATCTCCATAGGAATATGTTTTGAGACTTGAAGTGACCTGTAACTTCAGTGTTTGATGAGCAGTGATCGCACCCGTTCTCCTCCACAGCTCATACAGGAACATATAAGCCACACCGCAGGCAGAAGCACCAGACGAGGTAAGTGACTTTGCTTTTGGCCACCCTGCAGGAACACCGGAGGTGCAGCCATCATCAGTGTTAGTCATGTGGATCTGGTGTGAAAAACAAATGAAACGCACATATCAGCCATCAGAAATGAGTCAGCCAGTATAGACTTGAGCTGACCAAGCTTCCTCACATTTTCTCTGACTCATCTGTGCTTCCTCTGATTCTGTCAAATCTCCATTTTTTTTTCTCCAGAGGCACCAAAGCTGACCCATTCTTTCTCTCTTTTCCACATCTTGGTCGCTAGTGTGTGCTTATCAAGTATTCATTAGGATTATCGGATGAGCAGAAAATGTCATGTCAGAATTATTCTTATCCGAGCAGTTTTTATGAGGGTATGAACCAGATTTAAACTGCAGCGTCTGTAGCAGCTTGTGTTTAATTGCTACTTTGACATTAGCAGTAGGAAGATAAATATACTAAAAGTTGTTGCAAAAATTATACAATTATTACAAGTTAAAAGTTTGAACAGATTTTACAAAGCACTATTATTCATTAGCATCAGATGTAATTTGTTATTCCAGTGTTATTCCAAATATTAGATAGTTCACCCAAAAAATAAAAATTTTGTTATCATACACCATTTCATTCCAAACCTGTATTACTGGTTTAACGTTATTTAAAAGGTGTTTAGTGTTATAGTGTAATTATACATTTAAGTACTGACTAATATTAATTAACAACATGCAATCGCTAGGATTTGGTTTAGGGTTATTTGCATGTAGTTATGCATAATTTACTGTTATTACTATATTAAGTTCATGTGTAACAAGGACACTGTAAAATGAAGTATTATTGGCATAATAATACCGTGAAACACCAATGTGTCAGTCCTGTGTCAGGTGACGTGTGTTTCCCGCCCTCTTGTGTCCTTATATGGCCTTTTTCCTTTCCTTGTTTAGTTTGAGTATGATTCTGTTCAGCTGTGTGTGTTAATTATCCTGTCTGTTCAGTTAGTTTTGGTCTGGTCTACTCGTTACGTTCCTTGTGTCTTGCCCTGTTGATTTGGATTAAAGACTATTATTTTGAAGTTACTCCTCGTCTCCGTGCTTATCGTTCCTCCCCGCTGTGTGCACCGTGGCAGAAGATCAGACCAGACCAAAACCTAAAGTAAGCGGCGTCCCCTTTTCACTGTTTTGTTTTCCGTTTTTTGAAAGTTTTTGTTTGTATCTGTTTTTTTTTTTCTCCACGGCATGGAAGTCGCCGCTCATCATCTCGCCCTAGCCTGCTGTAATTAGGCGTGGGAATTCGACGGGATCACCGTGAGCGCTGCGAATCCGCTGGCCGCTCATCAGTCAAGTTTGCCGGCCGTTCATCAGTCAAGTTCGCCGGCTGCTATGAAGTTAAGCCCGCCAGCCACGGCTCACTCAAGACTGCCGGTTGATCATCAGTCAAGTCTGTCGGCCGATCATCTGTCCAGCCCGCTGCAGTTAACCCAAGCCCGCCGGCCACTCCAAAGTCAATTTTGCAGGCCAAGAGTCCCGTGCAGGCTACAGCCCCTGACCAGAGTCCAGTGCTGGCTCCAGCCCCTGACCAAGAGTCCAGTGCAGGCTACAGCCCCTGACCAAGAGTCCAGTGCAGGCTCCAGCCCCTGACCAAGAGTCCAGTGCAGGCTCCAGCCCCTGACCAAGAGTCCAGTGCAGGCTACAGCCCCTGACCAGAGTCCAGTGCAGGCTCCAGCCCCTGACCAAGAGTCCAGTGCAGGCTCCAGCCCCTGACCAGAGTCAAGTCATTTTAAAGTCTTGTTGTGTCCACAGGAACAGTTTTAAATTAATCTTGTCGGTCTTGTCTTGTCCATGGAGACTCGTCTGGGGCAGGCTGCTCTTCTAGTTATGGCCGCAGAGGCCATTCCCAAGCCGCCTGCTTCTCCTATCGTTGAAATGGAAGCGGTTCCTGAGTTTACCCTGTGAGGGCCCCTGACTCCATGTCAAGACCAAGGAGGGCTGTTGTGCTTCCGTCATGTCCAGTAAAGAACCTCAGCTTCCAAGCCTAGCCCATGAAGGGCTCCTGTTCCTGTGGATAGCCCTGAGAAGGCTCCTGTTCCTGTGTTTAGCCCACGGAGGGCTTCCTGTTCCTGAGCCTAGCCCACGGAGGTCCCCGGAGCCTGGGGGGTAGTAGGGTTCCGGCTGTAGTGGCCTGCCATGGCCTCCTGGACTACCTGTTCCGCCATGGCCTCCTGAGCTCCCAGATCCGCCATGGCGCCCCGAACTGTATGTTTCCTCCAGAGCGCCCACCTCCCCCTCAACGATAGTACTGTTACGACACGGGACACGCCTTCCGGGAGGAAGGAGTTATGTCAGTCCTGTGTCGTGTGTTTCCCGCCCTCATGTGTCCTTATATGGTCTTTTTCCTGTCCTTGTTTAGTTTGAGTATGATTCTTTTCAGCTGTGTGTGTTAATTATCTTGTGTATATTAGTTCCTGTCTGTTCAGATAGTTTTGGTTTGGTCTACTCGTTACGTTCCTTGTGTTCCTGTGTGTCTCAGCCCTGCCTTGTCTTGCCCTGTTGATTTGGATTAAAGACTATTATTTTGAAGTTACTCCTCGTCTCCGTGCTTCTCGTTCCTCCCCGCTGCGTGCACCGTGACACAATGAAGATGTTTTGATTATATCAATATTTGTAATTTATTTTTATTAATGTTTTTATTTAAGATTATTTATTAAAGAATATTTTAGAATTTTATTAAAATATTTTATTAAAGTGTGGTGTCAATAAGAGTTTTTTAGAAAGGAATTAAAACTTTTATTCAGAAAGGATGCAAATTGACCAAAAGTTACTGTAAAGACATTTATAATATTGCAATTATATTATTTTTTAACTTTCAATTAATTAAATAATGTTAAAAAAGAATGTCACAGTTTTCAAAAAATTGTACAGAAGCATAATTATATTCAACATAGATAATAAGAAATTATCATTGAGCAGCAAATCAGCATATTAAAATGATTTCTGAAAGATCGTGTGACACTGAAGTAAGGATTGCTGAAAATTCATCTTTGCATCACAGGAATAAATTTAATTTTTTTAAGTATATTAAAATAGAAAACAGTATTTTTATTAAATAAATGCAGCCTTGGTAAGCATAAGACACTTATTTCTGTTTACCAATTACTAAATAGTAATAAATTACTAAAACACTATTTTAAAATGTTACTGACTGCAAACTATACAATATTCTGTATATTATATCCAATGTAAATAACATTAAATTCATTATAATTTTTTTATTATTCATTTTTTGCTTTGGTTTGATTTCTGATACAAAAAAAAAAAGTTTCTATTGTTAAAGATTCTACCCTACATCTTACATCTTTTTTTCCTACTGAATAACCTCGTAAATGTGTCACATTATACAGTTTAAATAGGTTTCGAACAGGTATCACAGCCTTTAAAGAGATGTTTCGAGCATCATTCAGATGGGTGAAGATGCATCATATAATAAAAACATAAGCATCCGTTTGCGAGAACTGTGGATGGTGAGTGGCGGGACGTGGCTGTGTGCTCTATAGTTGGCCAAGGCAGCACATCAATCCTCATAAATGAGTGGAGTACTGTTGGCCTCAAGTGGCAGTTACACTTATGAGTGCAGGAAGCTGCAGTGTCATTCTTTAGACAAGAGCATCAGTCAGGCTGTTTTAGTTGTGACAGAGAATCGTCTGGTTATATTGCTTTATTGCTGTCATTTTAAGCAATAGTTCATCCAAAAATAAAACAAAATAAAAAAAATAAAAACTTTAGCATTTAGCATTATATCCCTTGCTCACCAGTGGATCCTCTGCAGTGAATGGGTGCCGTCAGAATTAGAGTCCTAACAGATGATAAAAACATCACAATAATCCAAGTAATCCACACAACTCCAGTTCATCAATTAACATCTTTGAAAGTAAAAAGCTGCATGTTTATAAGAAACAAATCCATCAAGACATTTTTATTTTTAAACCGTCACTTTTGGTTGAAATACCAGTCCATAATCCATAATAACACTTATTCCAGTGAAAAGTCACCAACATATTTGTTTTGAACTGTTTTGAACTGCTTTTGTTTGTAAATGGTACTTTATCTGAGCATATTTCTCCTGATTCAGACAAAACAACTTTTTCACTGGAAAAAGCAATATTATGAGTTATGGACTTTTTTAGCTGGTAAGCAATGGTTCAAAGTTTGACCAGTTTGAAAAATGTCATAATGGATTTGTTAATTGCAAACACATAGCTCTTTGGTTCACAAGATGTTACTTGATGGACCGGAGACGTGGATTATTTGTGGCTTATTGTAATGTTTTTATAAGCTGTTTGGACTCTCATTCTGACGGCACCCATTCACTTGGTGAGCAAGTGATGTAATGCTAAATTTCGCCAAATCTTTTCTGATGAAAAAACATCTTGGATGGCATGAAATTTTTCATTTTAGGGTGAATTATTCCTGAAAGTTGTGGGAACACATGGATGCATGTGTGTGTGCTTATTATGTGAGTGGCTAAGATAACAATAACAAGTAATGCAATGACAAATCAGTACATTTCAAAATAGATTTTTAAAGAATGTGTATGCATCTACCAATATAATTATCACACAGAAGCAATGGATACTTTGTCTTAATGTTTTTTGTTGCTGTGAGGGCAAAGGCTTTATGAGACTCTCTGTAGTTTTTAATTATGATTCATTTGAAGCAAGATGTGCTGTGGGCGAGCGCTGCCTTCTGTATGGAGACCCGTATGATTAGAGAGGGAGAGGGCATTTTTTAGGCTGTGTATTTTGCTCAAAATGACTTTGGTGCCATCTCATGTTTTAAATAGACGTACAGTGTCATTTACCGTGGGCGATTCCTCTGTTAATAACAAAATAAGGTGTAGATGAGGTTGGTTATTGGATGATGGGCATGAAACGGTGGCTGCACTGCAGAATTTTTGTGCCAGAGATGCTCCAAAACTGCTGGCTCACGCTCTTAAACGTCCTGCCAGCCAGGTTTACTTCATAAACACTGACACAATTAATCTTGTCTTATTTTAATTATGCATTCAAAACAGGACAATAAAGTCATTCAAGGTCAGTGGTACTTGAAGTATTAGACACACAAGAGTGCAAAGGCAAAATTTGCCTGCTGCAGCAGTGATTTATTGTTGTGTTGAGTCAATGTTTTACATAAATTAATAGGGAGGGGTTTCACAAATGGAAAATTGTCATTCCAGCAAGTGGATTTCTAACTTATGGCAAAGACTTGTGGTGATATCATGCTCTTTTAAATGGACTCCTCTAATGAGTTGCAGCACAAATCCAGTAATAAATATTTCTTCAGCTCGAAAAGTTCAGATTTAGGCAAACCTGGAAGCCAAACCACAAATGTAACGCAGATCCTATTTAAGAGTCAAACAGACAGACACTCACTCAGTAGTGACTGTTGAATCCATATCTTTAAGAATAATAGATGTAAAAATATTTATTTAGTTAGTTATGTGTTTGTTTGTTTGTTTGTTTTTATTTGTTTGTTTGTTTGTTCATTCCTTCAATGTTTGTTTATTTTCTTTTTATTTGTTTTGTTTTGTTCTGACTGGCAAATGCAACTTTAGTAATAATAAATAAATAACGATCTATCTATCTATCTATCTATCTATCTATCTATCTATCTATCTATCTATCTATCTATCTATCTATCTATCTATCTATCTATCTATCTATATATATTAGTGTTGTCAAATGATTAATCGCGATTAATCATCCAAGCATCAAAATAAAAGTTTTTATTTACATAATATATCTGTGTGTACTGTGTATATTTATTGTGTATATATAAATACACACAAGCATGTATATATTTTGAAAAAATGTACATGTATTTACATGTATATTTATATTTGTATAACTTATATTATATATATATATATATATATATATATATATATATATATATATATATATATTTAATAAATAAATGTAACATTTTTCTTAAATATATACATGCATGGTTGTGTATTTATGTATACATAATAAATATACACAGTACACACACATATACTATGTGAACAAAAACTTTTATTTTGGATGTGATTAATTGCGATTAATCGTTTGACAGCACTAATATATATGTATATATATTCATATTTTTAGGAAAAGTTAAATGTCTTTTTTAATTTATTTTTATTTATTTAATAACTCAAGTACAGTTTTCGCCATGAAAATAGCCAAAGAAGCTGACGTGGTTAAAAAACGAAGACACAAGCAAATGTAATTGTAATAATTAACAATAAAGTAATAAAAACAATAAATAGTTTGTTTAATTTCGTGCATACATGACAGACTGGCATCGTTGCTGTAAGCTCTAACGTGACAGGCACACATGATATTTTGAGGCTTATCAGCTGATTTGTTCGTGTAAACAGTTCAGAGCCGCTCTGGCGCTGGAGCTCATGATTCGGTGCGCATGTATGTGCGTGTCTGTCTGTCTTTGTGTCTGTGAATGCGTGCCATGTTAATCCATTGTCTGGCTCATCATCACAGCCTCAGATAATCAGCGGCCCCCAGTTTCTTGTTACCGCCGGAAAATCCTTTGTTCCACCACATTAATTGAACAAGATTTCCATTTTAATTGAATCGCAATACCCATCTGCCTGTACTTAAAGGTGCCAGGTGTGAGATGTTAAAAGCTCATTCTCAGAGTCTGGCAGAGGTTATGTGCAGTCAGACAGACTCCCATTAGCCATGTTGAGAAGAAATTTTTATGGCCAAAACTGTTGCTCTGGAGAATTCAGTTTCTGCCTTCAGGCTATATGGTCTGCTCTATTGCAGAAACCATCTGTGATAGAGGGTGTTATCACAGTTCATTTACACACAGTCTCTCTCTACGACTTCTGATCGAGGCTGAGCTATTAGAAGTGTTTGATCTGCACCTTGGCAGCAGTGCTGATGAGAGAAAGCTTTAATGAATACTATACTCCACACGATTACCTACAACACTTGACACAGCACTTATTTGTTTACAAGCAAAGCATGTTTAGGTTTGAAAAATTGAACTATATAATATTTAGTGTCCAGTATATGGAACGTTTGGACTTAAGCACATAAATTCTCATATAATACTGAAATATAAAATGCTGTTTACCACTGTGGCAAGATATAAGCAAGCACAGCACATTTCCTGTATCTGCTGCATATACGTATTTGAACAGGTTTATCATCTAAAAATCATTAATGATCAAATTAGTACACTGTAAAAAGTGATAAGTTGACTTAACTTAAAAAAATTGAGGAACCCGTTGCCTTAAAATTATTAAGTACATAATAATTAAAAACAAAAAGGTTAAGTGAACTCAACAATTCAATTAACTTATTTTTTTTACATAAAAAAATTGTTTCCTCAATTTCTTTAAGTTAAGTCAACTTATCACTTTTTACAGTTTATGTGTACACAACCTGTCAAAGGTTTGGAATTATTAAGAGTTTGTAATGTTTACCAAAGAAGTCTCTTAACCTATATATTTATAATTTTATTTTAATTCAATAAAATTAATTTTATTTATTCATAATAAAGTTTGGGTCCATTTTAACCTTGAAAAGATACATAACAATTTCTCAAAATTGCATTAGTAAGGGAATGAAATATTGCAGGTGCTTTAAAATACACATTTTTTATTTATTTACTTATTTCAGATTTTTTAAACAATATTTTTAAGAGATATAATCATTTAAATAATGTTATACATTTCATGTATGGAATACCATTAGATGTCAAAAATAGTTTTTTGTTACATTATATATGAAGTTGAGATTAGTGTAAGAAAACTTTCCCCATATCTCACACACTTTTGGGACTGAATTTTGTTGATAAGCATAAATATGTATGCCTATTGGTAAAACATCGTAGCATGAAAAATTGATCACTTTTTTATCTGACTGTAAAAGTTTATGCAAGTAAAATGAATTTATTTTGGTTGAAAACTTTTCAGAGTAATATTTATGTTATGTAGGTTTCATGAATTTTTCATGAGTTAAAGGATTTCATTCAATTCCAATAATTCCAATGGGGTTATTTCTGGTCATTTTCATATTATATTTTATCATAAATTTCATACAAACATAATAAAAAAGGATTCTTTGAGCCCGAATGGACCCGCAATGCAAACATTGTATATGCAGATTTTGAATGCATTAAGATGGATAAAAAGTGGTGTTGGTCACATATTACACATTTCGGACAACATACCTGTTTTTGTTTCAGTCCTCATGGTAATATAAAGCAAACCACTGGAAGATGCTTTCTTGTTTGGTTAGCAGGTGCCCATGCTGAGTTCCCTCTAGGCACTGCAAGAGATAAACATTAGTCATTTTTCCTAACATTGTGTCTGATTATTGATGGCTGAGAGCAGAGGAAATTTGTGCTGGCTGGTCTAGCATTTGCTCTCAGTGGTCAACAGCTACTATTGTCTCTCTCTTTCTTTCTTTCTTTCACTCTCTCTTATTTTCTCCCCTCACAGCTTTTATTTTGCAACAGAGGTGTTCTATATGTGGTTTATTTTCTTTAAATTGTCATGTAATAAAATCTATGCTTGATATATTGGAAGAATAAATTTATATAAAGTAATAATAGAATATATGTAGACGTTAACCGGACTATTTTTGCACAAAAACACAATTTAGTTCAGTGCCATAACCATTATTTTTCAAGATGACTACTTCACCTAATATCCGTTGTGACTGTCAGCTTTCTTAATGTCACAAGGCTTCAAGTGAACGGTCTATGAAAATGAGAATGCGACATTGGCCCTCCATAAAAACAAAAGAGATTCTTGCTTGTTGTCATTTTGAAAGATGCTGTTTTTGCTCTAGAAGCCATTGTGGCATGGCTGATAGAAATTAATTAAGTGATAATGTGGCTGTGTTCATTCAACAGCATTCAGAGAACGAGAGCAAAATGTGTGTGAGAGAGAAAGAAAAATGGACGCTGGAGGTTGCTCAGCAGTTTAATTAAAATTCCTGATGGAGTTACACATTAGAAACGCTCCTGAGAAACAAGTCAAGTTCGACTGACAACTGGGTCTCACTTGTCTAAATTGAGTGCTGGGATTCACTTATATATCATAGGTTAATTAATTTGAAGAAGTTATGTTGTGTTCCAAAACTTTGTACCAAAGGTCAGGATAGCATATCTACTTTATTTCATTCTTTTTGAGGTATTGCCATTACTTCACAAACAGACTCCATTACAATGCTCTAACAAACCGTAAAGAAAACCAAACTAAAGCGGAAAAATTCGACTTTTTCTCCTTTGAGAATCACTTTGTGGAACAGATTCTTCAACTGCGTGAAAAGACAACATTACGACCCTTATCTCTCTCACTAGACTGAGACAATATGATTTGTTCGATTACAAGCTAAATTCAATCCCATGCTTCACGGCTGACAGGCCACAGGATAGAATGGCAGTGTTGACACAAATCCTCCGATCCCAGATAATAGTCGTGATTTGGGAAAACCTGTTCTTTCATCTGAAACAGATCAATGCTTGATGGCATTGTGATCAATCTGTTGTTTTTCATCTAGTATTTGGATTAGATGAATGTTGTTCTGTTAAAATACGTCAAATATATTCATATATATCTTTGATATTTGTGAATTCATTACAACCAACAGGAGCAAGATCGCCAGTGTGATATTGCTTTTATACAACAGTTCAGTAAACAAGAATTTAATAGTATTTCACTTTTATTTTAGAGACAAAAGGCATCTTGCCCGTTATTTTTTGTTTCTACTCTGCCATCGAAAATGGTTCCAAACAAAGTCACTGCAGGATCACAATTATGCGTAATTCCTGAATAAATCAGGGTTTTAAACGACTTGGTTCAGTGAATGATTCAATGACTCAATAAGAGTAACAAAGAATGCATTTGTGCACATAAAAATCTAAGACAAAGGGCAGTGCAATGAAAAACCCTAAGGTATAAAGACTTCTAAAAAGGATAGTTCACACAATAATGAAAATTTCTGAAAATTAACTCCCCCTCAGGACTTTGTATATGTAGATGAGGTTTTTCTTAATTGGAACAGATTTCGAGAAATTTACTTCTTCACCAATGGATCCTTTTTAAAAAACTTTAAATTATTACTTCTAGCCAAAACAACAGACCGTAATCTATAACTACGCTCCATAATAGCATTAAAAAAGTCATTTTGTTTATAACTGTTCTGGACTGTTTTGGCTTATAAACAGTGTTTGATCCTTGCATATTTCTCTCCTGATTCAGATTTTT
The DNA here is from genome assembly GCF_012432095.1 of Onychostoma macrolepis. Taxonomy (NCBI): domain Eukaryota; kingdom Metazoa; phylum Chordata; class Actinopteri; order Cypriniformes; family Cyprinidae; genus Onychostoma; species Onychostoma macrolepis. The sequence continues at coordinate 14,541,041 of NC_081178.1, read as the reverse complement.
CACTGCAGTATTATCAATAAAGGACTTGAATTTTAGTCAAAAGCAATGGTTTCAAGTTAAGAATGATGTATTTTTATTTATTACAAACACAAATCTTTATGCTTCACAAGACGTTAATTGAAGGACTAGAGCCATGTGGATTACTTGTAGATTATTGTGATGTTTTTATCAGCTCTTTCGACTCTCGTTCTGAAGGCACCCATTCACTGCAGAGGATCCATTGGTGGGTAAGTAATGTAATGCAAAATTTTCCCAATCCTTGGATGGCATGATGGCAAGTAAATTTTCTGCAAATTTTCTATTTTGAATTAACTATTCCTTTAAGTTAAGCACCACATTTGTAGTATACTTTGCCATGCGCAAGACATTGCAAAAGATCTGAGCACAACACCCAGGTCTAGCTCATGTTTACATTGAAAAAAAGGGAAAGCTGCACAATTTTTATTTTTTTCTCTATTGATCTTCACAATATATAAGCAATTTTTTATGTTACCTAGAGCAAGACCTCTAGCTCCCCTCCAAATGGTGCAATTCTAGTACGTAAAACTTACTTTTCTCACCCAATCAATGATGGATAAAAATTAAGTCTTCTCTTACTTTTTTCCCTTCATTGAATATGTCGTATTAGCTCAGTAAATGCTTTGTGAACCCATTTCAAGTTGACTTTAAAGCACCTGCCTTTATTGTTCAACCTATAAAATTGTCCTTTCTGTCTAAGCATGAGATTTTACTGAGATGTCACAAACCCATATCTGTGTGCTTTATCACTGCTCTTTTGCTATCATGCACTGCATGAAATTATATTCATTGCTGCAACTGGCTCACCATCTTCCACACAATCCAATTTCTAAAGCAAGTAGACCATGTAAGTAATTATAATGATCTCTCTGGTCTAACAAAGGGTGGTATATCATGATCTTTCTCATTTGTACATCTTGTTGGAGTCTTTTCTGTCTTTCATTAAAAAACTAATTCCAATTTGCTTTTTAGCTAAAAAATTAGCTGTCTAATAAGATGCAGTAAGCCTTATGGTTTGTAACATCATAAGATCAGGAAAATTATGAAAAGAGAGTTTTTGATCCATATTATTGTAGTATTTCAGTGTACCCAAATCATGACGTGCAGTAAATATTATGACAAGCTTTGAAATTGTGAGGCAGACACTGAAAGTAGATTAGTAGCTGCAACAAACCACCCTCTTTTCTCAACGAAGTTTGCTTTTTTTTTTTTCTTTCATAGTGAGCAACTTGGTGGCAAACTAAACTTCTTTCCACCCCCGTCTGCTCTTTTTGCCTGACCCCTGCCATTCACAGTGAGTAATTAAAATTAATTAACTTGTCTGGTGTGTGCCTGAAACCAATTACCCCAATGTAAACTTGCTTGTCAACAAACTGTTTTCATGTGAGTGTTTTTGGGCAGCTTGTTAAGCTGCAGTGGCCTCTTCTGGGGGAGTGAGAGATGATGGATGTTTACCTGCACTGAGGTGGGCGAATCATGATTTGAAGCCTAACTTAATTGCTACATTTCGATTAGCAAACACCACGACAGCATGATCAAACATAGTGTAATGATAATAATGAATGTGCTGCTTTAGGAAGGAGTCACTGGGGGCATCTGGAAATAAATTCTGATGTGGTAAGTTAAATAACAAATCTCGAATCGATGTTTGTTAACCGTTTATCATATGTCGACTTAAATTCTAACAAGAAGCTGTAAAATGTGGTCTTTTGTATTAATGAAATAAGTGTAATAAGGTCATTATATAAAGCTCTTTCCATACAATTTTGTGTCCATTTCTTCTTCTAAAACAACTGAGAATTTTGGTGGCACGCATTAGATATGTTGTTATTATTATCAAATGCCTTTACACCATTTTTACAAAAACTGTATTCAACAAGCTTAATTATTCAACTCTGTTATCAAAGGTATTGTAAGAAAAAAAATCCATCAAACCGTTTTTCATACCGCTTTTTCTTCTGCATGTATCGTCTCTATGAAACAAATATATTTCATTATTTTTAATATAAGTTTATTAGTAACCACATTTGGTCCGCAAAAGCCCCTTTTTGGCAAAACCCCTTTTACTCTTATTACTTTGTTACTTTTATTTATTTTATTCAGTTCAAAGCAACTGTATGTAAGTGGGGTTTTTTTACTTTGAAATTTCAGTTTTAAATGAATTCTGATGGTAGCCTACACTTACTTCTAATAAGGCGAATGGCTTCTGTTTCTTTCCCCACAGACCTGCGCTCTGGGAGTATAGAAGTTTGGTGAGCGGGTATGAAATAATTGCTTTACGGCAGCAACAAATACACGTCTACTGTCCGCTATCCACTGTAATTACGACAGTGAAACCATGCAGCCGCTTTAAATTTCATGTTTTATCGACTTAAAATTGAAGTTCTTTGACATTTTAAGAGTTTAGACATCTCTCTGGTAGCAGGGTTGCAAAAATGACAAATATATCCTACAGCTTTCTTGAACTTCTGACATTGAAAATCAACATTTTCAAAGTTAAGCACTTCTTTTTACTGATCATTTGTTTGGTTTGTTTGTTTTTATATACATCAAATTCTTATTTTATACCCTTTTTGTGGAAAGTTCCATACTGAATATACAAATCTGAATTGTCATTATCTTACATTGCTTAGTGCACAAGAGGATGACCTGTAATTCTTAGAATGGTAAGCTTTTAGCCTTTGGTCTATTTGCATTTGAGGTGAGAAAGTTGTGACTGTGTGGGCTGTGGCATTTTAACCTCCACTGAAAGGCCTCAGTGTGTTATGGAGGGAAGTTAAGTTACCCTGAAACATGAGCTCTCTACATCTCCTCTGTCTCCACATGAGGGAAAAAAATCATTTGATGAGAGTAAAAATTCACTTAATATTATATATTAGTTCTATCCCCCCGCAGTGTTCCGTTATGGAACCTATTGAGCATTTGGGCCTCACGTTGAGCTAAAATAAAGTTATCTAATCATTGTTAATATCCTTGGAAATTTGAGCCTCTGCTTTATTTCTGTATGAACTGATTTTTAATACTTGCATAGCCACTTTAAAAGCTCATATTCATTTTGTGCACCTAAATTGGTTTTGAAGCTGAAGGTGAACTCGACTCCGTATCGCTCAGATTACTAACTTCCCAGTCATACTCTTAAAATAAGAAAATGTTCTAATCCTATCCATCATGTCTGAAACAGGCTGGACAGTGACAAATACACTCTGCAACTGGCTAAACTTTTTTTTTTAAACGGGAGTGGAGTGACATAGATAGCGAGAGGAAAAAGAGAGAAATAGTACATTTCATTACATCTCTTCATCCATTTTTATTCTCTGAGCATCACTCCACAAAACCCACTCCAGCTAGGAACTTCCTTCTTCATACAGGGGTCAATAGTTCCAATACAGCCGGCTCGCTTCCAGCCTGCCGGGGAAATCACCTGACCGAGGGACTATTTACTACGCCCCAGCGAGCTGCGCATAGGTACGCAGAGGTGAATGATGTCTGATGGACTTAGTTGGGCAGTTTGACATCCTCCTTCATGGTACCCTGAGTGGCCCCAGGGACCCCTGTCAGTTATGATGGAATCACTGCTGAGGTAGTTGTTTAGCTCCATGCTTCCCTTTTGTTTTAATGCTCCCAGTGGGGGCCAAACTTGGCAAACGGTTGTTTGGTGATAGATGGAGGTTGTGTAGCACAAGGCTGGTGAGACATGGTCCTGTTGCAAAAGTGGTGACCGGTTTGGGCAATGAGGCTTTTTGCTGCATGTCCAGACGAATACAGTGTTACATGCGATTTCTTAATGAAGTTGTAATAAAACAAAGATTGCAGAATGTTCTACATTCTCAGAAATAAAGGTACAAAAGCTGTCACTGGGGCGATGCCTTTTCAAAAAGTACATGTTTGTACCTAAAGGGTCCATTTTGGTACCTTAAAGGTACATATTAGTACTTAAAGTGTACATATTTGAACCTAATAGGTACAAAAGTGTACCTTTTGAAAAGGTACAGCCCCAGTGACAGCTATTGTACCTTTATTTCTGAGAGTGTACAAGAAAATACTACTTTTCCACTTGCAAATTTTACATTTAATTCAGTGTCTTGCTTATGAAAGCTTGTCTCCATCACTGGATAAAAACATAAAAAAGGGTACTTGTGACTCATCTCACAATTCTGTGTTTTTCCACACAATTCTGAGTTTAATAAATCTCACAAATTCTGCCTTTATGTTTCAACTGTGGAATAAAACATAAAAATTTAACTGTAACTTTTATCTCACAATTCTGACTATATTTCTCACATTTGCGGATTAATTAGAAGTTTTTATTAGAATTTATTAGAAATGTGAGTAAAAGATACAATTTTGCAATTACCTTTTTTCCCCTCAGAATTGTGAAGGAAAATGTTAGAATTGCAAGAAAAAAAGTCTGAATTATGTGATAAAAATTCTGAATTGCAAGAAGAAAATTGTAAGAATTGTAAGATATAAACTCAGAATTGAGAGAAAGAGAGAGAAGTAAGAGAAAAGGTTGGATTAACCTTTTATTTTCTCAGAATTTTGAGGGGGAAAAGTCAGAATTGCAAGAAGAAAAGTCATTGTAAGATATAAACTCACAATTGCAAGAAAAAGTATAAATTGTGTTAAAAAGTTGTTAAAAATTACTTTTTCCTCTGAATTCTGAGAAACAAGTCTGAATTGTGAGAAGAAAATTGTAAGTACAGTAAGATATAAACTCAGGATTGAGAGAAAAGGAGAGAAGGGAAAGAAAAAGTTGCAATAACCTTTTATTTTCTCGAATTCTGAGAAAAAAAAGTCAGAATTGCAAGAAAAAAGTCAGAATTATGAGATAAAAAGTTGTAATTGCCCTTTTCCTCCTTAGGGAAAAAGTCAGAATTGCAAGATATTAAGATAAACTCAGAATTAAGATAAACTCAGAATTGCATGGAAAAATGCAATAACCTTTTATTTTCTCAAAATTTTGAGAAAAGAAGTCAAAAATATAAACTCAGAATTGTGAAAAGTCAGAAGTGTGAAATAAAAACACAATTACCTTTTCTTTTCTTTTTTTTTCTTTATTTATTTTTTTATTCTGTGGCAGAAACAGACTTCCATAGTTAATTTAGAAACTTCTGCAGTTTTTTTTCAGTGTAGTCAACAATCTCTCCGCCCTGCCAAAACATGTTCAAAAACCTACATAAGAACCAGGTGAAGGGGTCTTAACTTTAGCAGACGGTTGCCTGGCAACATAGTCATTAGACTGTCTTCAAAGCTTTCATCAGGAGTATGGAATTATGTATTGTTAAACACAGTTGTCAAGCAATACAGGATGCTCTTTGATTTGTGAGTCCTCAGAAGCCTCTATATCCTTTTTATGGACGTAATAATAGCAGATCATCTCACTTGCCTTCGGGCTGGCAAATATTTGATTGCTTTTTGGCAATGTTTTCTGGCTAATGAACACAGCAAATAAGATTGTCACAGGATTAAAGTTTTAGTCCACGTTTAAACTTGTTAACGACTTCAATCTCCTTGTGTTCCAAGATCACTGTACATTATCCAAATGTAAATGTTTTATTGCCACTCATTTTGAACTTCTCTGTGGTGTTTGAGTTGAGTCACAGACACAGTATGTCATTCATGGAATTTAATACTCTGCTTTCATGTAGGCAATTTCATATATTGGACCAGCCGTTCGTACTTTTTTTTTCTTTCTCTCTCTCCCTTGCCTGGCTGCATAGCAACTCTCTATTACAAGTAGGGCATTATATCCAAGTCATTATACTTTCTGATGCTGAAAAACAGGCGTCCTCCCAAAGCAGCATTGCACCGTAGCAAGTACAATTAAATCTTTTACTCTGTATAGCTGTAAATAACACTAGATTTCCTTTTTCACTGTGTTGAAGTTTATTGGAATATTTAAATGAGGTATATTAATATAACATGCATTGTAGACTATACAGCAAGTGTGAAATGATGCATTCATAGTGTTAAAAATAAAGATCTAATTTGTATTCTATTGCACTAATGCAAGATTTTTCCTGTCTTAAACTATTCAAAATATTGAACATTTTCCATATAAAATATAAGCTGTTCACAAGGGCGATAACTGTAACAACAAAGTTTTATTATTCTATGATATTCTATATGAGATAATAAATATTATATATGATATGATATATGATATGATATTCTAATTCTGTGAAAACAGGGAAGTCCACACCACCGTTATAAAGATAAAAACACAGAAGAATGTTATTGTTGTAATCAGAAAGGTTTTTTTCAGCAGATAAACAATAAACACTTTCAGAATCGCCAGCCAGTCAGACAGCCAATCAGACTCGACAGAATCGCATTTAAAGCGGCAGTAGCTACTGCAGTTTGCGATTATAATAAATATAACATTATCATCCGTAGGCTAGGCCTTGATATTGTTATCTTTATAGAACGGGCCTTTAATGATATTTATACAGTTATTTAATGACTCAATGGAATAGCGTCCATATTTTGATTTTGACAGCTGAGGTAGCCATTGACTTCTAGTATTAAATAATAATAATAATAATAATCTTTTGTGTTCGACAGACGAAAGAAACTCATACAGGTTTGTAACAACTTGAGAGTGAGTTAATAATGACAGAATTTTAATTTTGGGGTATACTGTCTCTTTAATTCTGAATGGTAAATTATCAATCAGCGGTCTATTTCCTAATAATGTCTTAATCATTTCCCTTATTTTATATATTTATTTATTTATTCATTTATTTTTTCATACTGACGTAAGTCCAATTAATTATTTCGTGAGTAGGATAAAAGCAATACTGTACAGTCAACCAGTCTTTATAAGAAATAAATGAGAAAAAAAAAAAAAATAGGTGATTACACTAGAAGCACTAATGTAAATTGTGACCTCTGGCGGTGTCTTACGCTACTGTAATAAGATCCAGTCCAAAACGATTGCTAAACTTTTCAGGGTGATAAAAAAAACACACAAAAAAAAACAATAACCACAAGTAGTTAAGGGCTCCCACTTCACTCATTGTAAATTCAAATGATGTTCTTCTGCTGCTGTGTGTTGTACAAAGAGCGCCCCTATCATCATCAATGAAGCTGTCCACGCGCGCAGTGCAGACAGGCTCGTTGGCTCAATGGGACGCTCTGGTCTTGTTGCGTCGCGTCGCTCACTGTAGACACGGGGGCGCTCGCTGGCAGCGCGTCTCATTCTGTCGCTCTCTGACCGGAGCGCTTCACACAAACTGCCCAGTGAGTTGGACTCCGCGGCACTGCTGCACGTCTTCGGCCGCTGCTCTCTGACTGTCGTCTGGGAAAGTAGTGGAAGTCGTTGGGTCTTATTTGCGTACGTTACAGGTTGAGTTCATATAGAAAGCTGCTCTCTTATGGACTATTCCCCCGTTGCGGACTGTAGAAATATTGGGATTACTACACGTCATATATTTCACAGAACTCACTGACTCTTTGCTTCTTCTCACCTACATGATCAGGAGGAATATTGTGGCACTTTATTTGGTAAGTGACTCGTTATCATTTTTTCCTTTACGGGACTATATTTGGTAAATGCAAATAGCCTACGGTTTCTTTGTTTCTCTTGTACAAATGCATTAAGAACAAGTGTAGGCTATGTTGCCTAAAAATTATGTCTGCTCTACACATAATATTTCGCATGCAGTTACTAAAACTGTTAAACATTCTGACTCTGTGTTTCATTTAGCCTGTTTGTTTTTTATCTCTCATATCACTTTTGTCATTAATGAGGAAAACAATGTCGAAATCATTTTTACCACAACGCATATGTGCTTTCATGTCTGTTTTGTGGAACTTTTGCTGATGAAATCATATTTGCCGCGTGGTGGTGCTGCCTCAGAGTAATTTACAGTCTGGAGGAGATGCAGCTTTTGACAGCAATAAAACAGTTTCACGTCTTAATTCAGTATCTGTACGCTTTGATTGTTAGCCGAAGCTATATATAACTAGTCTACATTGCTTATTCTTTGGTATTGGCATTTTTAAAAAAATTTTTATTTTATTTTAATTTTTTCAGTTAGATTCTGTAGGCTATTTTCTTTCTAAAATCCAAAACAACCATTCTAGTTTTAAAGAATGGATTAAAATACATTTAAACTTTTTATGGTGTCTTAATTACTTATTTCTAATTTGTAAATCATTAACTGAGGCAGAATTTTATTTCTGGCATTTTATTTATGCAATTTATTGTCTCCAACCGAGAGGAACTAACTTTTGGACAATACATTTATTTTCACTTAATATGAAAATATGTAAATGACCAGCATGGTAGAACTCATCTAAAACGAGCTGTCAAGGGTAACTCATATTTTCTGTAGGCTATTATAGCGAAGCTGTTGCAATTTGCAACATGCATCTTTATTTGTATAATTCAATATGCTTTAGTGTCTAAATATACAGCACAATGATTTTTTGTTAAAGCTGATTTACATTCTTTATAGAAGAATAGAATAGAAGTATTCTCATTTACTATTGGATTTTCTATTTTCATTTGGATTGATTATGTGTTTAAGCTTCATCACTATGATGATGATGTAAGACAAATGAAGACATTTTCAGAGTGACAAAGACTCTTGTGGGTTTTTATTAATGACTGGCAATTATTAATGACTGCTACGTTTGATTGTCTCCTATTATTTAAATGACAATCAATCATGAAATGTATTTGTTCCACTTTACCTGATATCCCACTAATATGTTAACAGCCACTTTCAACCACGGCTGATCAAGCTCATTAGTTCAGTGGTCATATATAAACCTTTCTGTATTTGATTTTCCTGCATTGTGACCTTTGCAATGTGTCCAAACCGTGTCGTCACACTTGCTGTTATGATCAAACATATTTAGTTTAATCTAATGGAGAATGTGTCAGGTCATTAGGCATAATAGCACCAACTTTGGACATTCAAACTCGGACTCTCAACCATGCAGCAATTGTCAAATGCAATCTTTTTTTAATCCCTCACTGTATGAAATTGATCTGAAAATGGAAATGACCACTTCAAGTAATTTGGAGAGCAAATGCATTTGCTTAATGATTCCAAACACGTTTGGCATTCCTGAAATCAGCGGTTCATGTAGCTTTCCTGCTCCATTGATCTCTCCAGACTGTACCCTTATGTATTCTACCCATGCTGAATATATCATGACATTCAAGTCTTGGAAGATGTCCAAGTTTTCTTCAATGTTTCTTTACTTGCTTAAAGGTAGTTGCTCTTTAGCATAGGATACTTTTTTAAGCCTAAGCTCTATATAGTGCATGTGTATAGTGTATCACCACCAGCAGGCTTCTGGAAAAATGTGACCCTGGTCCAGATGGTTAAATTACTTTTAGATCATAGCAGTGCAAGTCCTTTGAGTTCATTCGCCTGCAAAGGCACGGTCGTTAAGGTCCCATAGGACAAAGCGGCTCGGGAATGTAAAGCAAAAAAAAAAAAAGTGCTGAATTCTGAAAGAGTATGATGAGATACCTTTGGGCAATGAGAGCGGTTCGAATTACAGTGCGGATTCAACATTGAATCTCAGTGGACGTGTAAAAACAGTCCTAAACTGAAAAAAAAAAAAAAAACCTCTGGGTCATTGATTCCACCTAAACTCTAAACTCTTTAATACTGTTATTGTCCTAAAGCGATAATTTAGTCAACATGAGATCATTAAGTTTATAGTTATCATCTATATGTCAGCTATTGTGTCGTGCACTTCTACATTGAAAGTGCTTGTATTTTAGAACGCCTGGTGGATGCTTTAGGAATATGAAGACTGGCTTTTTTTCTTATTTGTAACCCAAGTTATTAGTCCGCCACTGGCCTACATGTGTTATGAAGGTGTCACCAGCTATTGTGAAGTTGTTAGTATGCTGTAAATTGCACCTGCACAGTTTGACAACCCAGAGAGCCTGTTGTTCCACTTCCCCTGTTTGTTTTACATAATCAGACAAAATACCAATAGATCTTAAAGGGATAGTTCACCCAAAAATGAAAATTCTGTCATTAATTACTCACCCTCATGTCGTTCCAACCCCCTAAGACCTGCGTTCATCTTTGGAACACAAATTAAGATATTTTTGATGAAACCCGAGAGCTTTCTGACCCTCCATATAGACAGCAACGCAACTACCACGTTCAAGTTCCAGAGACATTGTTAAATGTGATATCAATAGTTCAACCTTAATGTTATGAAGCTATGAGAATACTTTTTGTGCGCAAAGAAAACAAAAATCTCTTGTGAACACGCATTGAAGACTGACACGGAAGAGAAGAAATTATTGAATAAAGTCCTTATTTTTGTTTTCTTTGCACACTAAAAGTATTTTTGTAGCTTTATAACATTACGGTTGAACCACTGATGTCACATGGACTATTTTAATGATGTCCTTACTACCTTTCTGGGCCTTGAACGTGTGAGTTGCTCTCGGATTTCATCAGAAATATCTTCATTTGTGTTCCAAAGATGAACGAAGGTCTTAGGGGTTTGGAAAGACATGAGGGTGAGTAATTAATGACAGAATTTTCATTTTGGGGTGAACTATCCCTTTAAAGAAATAGTTCATCGAAAATTGTAAAATTTTGTATGTACCCTCATGTCATTTCCAAACCAGCATAACTTTTATTTTTATGTGGAAAAAGAATATCTAAAAAGGTTTATGCATTGAATTGATAAAAATACACTAAAAACAGCAATATTGTGAGTATTATTACAATTTAAAATAACTATTCTAACTTCTAATTTGAATATATTTAAAAATATAATTTTTTCTTTGTATCACAGTTTCACAGTGTGTGTGTTTGGACCCCATTGACTTTCATTATATGAAAAAAACTTTCAAAACTTTTCACATGTAGGTTTTGAACAACGCAAGGGTGAATAAATGTTGACAGAATATACATTTTGCTGTGAACTACCCTTTTAAATGTGATAATTCCATTCATCATAGTCTCTCACACACTTAGCTGCCAATGAAGTGAATTGTGTTTTTCCATTGTTTACCAGCGGTTTTATCCCTCGTCTATATTTAGCTTCAGCTCGCCACATCTCCATTCAGGGGTGGTGCTCCTGTACTGATCATAGAACAGTCTTGGCAGTCTTAAGAGGACAACGCAACAATGGCTGCCACTTTATTACCCTTGTAGAGTAAGTCAGGCTTGAGGAAACAGCTGGTCTGAGGAGCAGACAGGTCAGGACTAATGATGCGCTAACTTATTCAGTCAGTTAGACACTGAAGGGTTGCTGTGGATACGTGCAACACTACCTTGATGGCAAATCAGACAACAATAGAGCAGAGAGTGTAACATGAGGCGTAATTGTCACCCGTGAAAGTTGATTGACGTTGCCATAGCTTCCAAAGAAGATTAGATAACTATGTTGTGTGAAAACATGAGCTATTATGTCAGGACAGATCTGATGTGGTTGCAACACTTTGTAATTATCACTGATTGTATTTTGACTGTTATTCATATTCTTGCTCTTGATGTTCATGATTATTGTAATGGCTGTTTGTTAGTTTCCATAAACATTATTTGCTGTCTCCTCTAGGCTGTAGAGATAATTCATTATTCATAATTCTTTCAATTCTTGTTTAGAATTGGGCAATTAAGTGCAAGATGTGAACAGCATATGCATAATATTTAAAATTAGCTGCATTTTTTTAGTTCACGTCAAGGTTGTTCATATTATTGTTCATGTCTAGAAGCCTACAAGTCTGAAATGAGAAATTTGTGCTGTATCAAGTTTTTTTGTGAGCGTACAGTCCACAAAAGAGACTCTTTTATCATGCTGGAATAGTTCATTCGATCTGCAGCGTTGCCAGATTGGAGCAGGACTAGAGTAATAGGGACTGCTTTGAACTGCCTCTGTACTGCAGGTGGAAGCCAATGCTTTCAGGATGATTTTTATTTTTTAGTTTTACAAAGAAAGAAAGCAGGTTTGAATGTGTTTTGAGCGCGAGAGAGAGCTCTATAATGCTCTCCGCTTCATTTGTAACAGATATGTACCACGTCAGTGCAGATTAGCACCATCTCTCTACACTGGCTGATATGTTTACTTAGTGTTAAAACCACAAAACCTCATTACCCTTCTTTCGCTGTCATTTTCAACCACAATCCTTATATTTAGCCCTGACTCACTGAATGTGAAACTTCAAGTTGACAAATCCCCTTGGTCTATGTGTTTCCGCTTGGTGCTCGTATGAAAGACTTGTTTCTTTTTGCACATTTAAATAAGGACAGCGCTTCAGCAGCACTAATAGAGGTCCGGTTTATAATCCCATCAGACCTCGGGTGTTATTTTTAGGGAAGGCTTGGAGAGCATCCTGTTTATGTTTGAAACACTGGACCTTATGTTCTTTGAGAATAAAGGATGAGAACCAGATCAGGAGTTTTTTCCCCCCTTGGCTTACGGTAGTTTATTAATGCAATGCCATTCCACCGGCGGTTCTTCTTCGGACTGAATCATGAGTTGTCAGTCTTCTGAAAATGATTTTCCATGCTTTCTAGGCCCAGTTTAACAGGCTCGTAATTTTTATGCGGGTGAATGACGTTATAGCATGAGTGAAAGGGCTGTTTGAGTGATTCTGCGTATGTTTCTGAGAGTTTATGGCGACAGCAAAGATTCCTGAAGAGCTTTAATCAAATCACTGACATGATACTGAAGATGGTTGACATTTGTTTAAAAAATGTATGGATTTATTTTTGGTGGTCGTTTTATGTGGAGCTATTGAAGTTGTACAGTCAGTGTTAGGACCTTGTTCTTGATGTATGAATTTGTGAATGTGGTCTATTGAGTTATGGCATAATAAATTTAATGGAGCAGAAATGAATAGCCACTGAACTAGACTGATGGTCACATCAGGTTTGGCTTTTCTAAAAAACACTAGTCTTTATATTCACTTTTTAATAGCTAATGACAATAGAGATAAAATTAAATGATAGGTGTTAATTGCTGCAGTTTTAATGATGTTTATGAGAAATAAATGGTGATTAACTAATATCAGGCAGGATTTAATCAGCCTAATATATTCCGAGATATTTGCATTTTGTTTAGTTTCAAAGTAAAACAAAGCTTTTTATAGATTTCCTGTTCTTGCATTTAAAAAAAAAAAAAACAATTATTCATGGTTAACATGTATATACAGTGCATGAAAGTATTCACTTCACTTTTCAATTTTGCAATGTTGCAGCCTGATACTACAGTTGTTTAAATTATTATTTTTTTCTCATTAATCTACACTCTGTGCCTCATAATGACAAAGTGAAAAGAGATTTTTGGAAACGTCTGTAAATTTAATAAAAATAAAAAACTGAAATATCACATTTACATAAGTATTCCACATTTAATATGTGGAATAATTCTGATTTTCTTTTTTACGATATTTAAGGGAGTACTTTATGCTCATTTGATCAAAAATGAGGGGGGAAAAAACAGTAATATTATAAAATATTTTACAATTAAAAACAAATATATTTTGCAGTGTTTTTTCCTCTCTCTCTGATGGAATACGTAAATTTACATATTTTACCATATATAATGGCACAGGCCATTCAAAGAAAACTTCTGCCAGGTATGAGACATAATCCTTATTATTCTTTTATCATTATTCTTTTGTTTTTATTCAGCCATTATCAGCCTTTATACTGGCAATAAAACGTTTACCAAGCCATATTGCTTCAATCCCAGTATACATTTACCCAACTATTATCAAAAGTATTTCTAAATAAATACAACAAAACATTTCTTGCGACCTTACGTGAAGTATTATGACGAAATGCATTATGAAGAAGAATTGGACCTGTTCTGCAGATGCATTAGAGCTAACATTAGCATCATGCTTCATAAGACAATTTATGAGATTAATAATACACTTTTACTCAGAACTCACTTCAAACCACCATCGAGTGTTTGTAATAACTTCCTTTTACGATCACATGTGGAATTTGGTCGTTTACTGTTGTTAAAATATGCTGTTTATGGCCTTTTATATCGCTGCACAAATTAGCATTTCAGATGCACACATTCAACTCAAGAAAATCACATACAGACCATATCCTATCGTAATCGTGTGTTAATTATCTTATATAATCTATAGTGGCTGTTGTCATGTTTATTTCTGCTGCTCTGCTGAAACTCACGTTGTTTGATGTTACAACCGCCTCTCCGTTCTTAAGTTGCCAGGTATACATTCCAAGTATAATACACATTAGTAAAAGGATCTATTTTAATTTTTATTTGTCTATATACACTTTGGGCGGCTGCGGTACATTAAAAAAGTAGCCCAAAAAAACGCAACCCATGGCTCTGTAATTTTTCCCGCGACTGTATTTTCAAAACAGCCCACTTGTGCCGCAACACTGGCTCGCTGTACCCTCATCACACAATGATAGATAACCTTCCGCGCTGCGATGACGGGAAGAAGTTGGGGTCAAACCTTATCAAGCGATTAATCTGTGTTAAAAATTAATTTTTTGATTAATCACATGCGTTAACACGTTAATGTTGACACCCCTAATATATATATATAGTGTATGTATGTATATATATATATATATATATACATACATACACACATATATATACACAACAATGGCATAAAATGACATAAAACAACACTTTCCCTCTACTCAAATCATCCACTTTGAGGTTTTTTCTTTGGGTTCTCCATATAGTTTGGTTTATAGAAAAGCTTCAGCCTCTGTTCTAATGCAGTGCAAGTGTGTCTGATGGATTCGAACAGCATTGTAACCATGGACTGTGTGGGGAGAGTGATGCAGATAGCGAGAAAGCACTTAATATGTATTTAGGGCTTTTTTCAGATAGAGCTGTAGCCTGCCGCCTCCCCTGCTGCTCTGAAAGCTTGTGTCAGGCTGTGAACAGCATCCATCTCTGTCTGGGGTCCTGAAAATGTGGCATAGCAGATAGAGAGAGTGTAGATTGATTCCTGTAGCCGGGGGTTTGCTTCAGGGTGAAGGAGGTCTGCGTTTAAAAAGAGGCTTTAATGAGTCGCCTTGGAAGGTGGCCTGCGTGGTTCTGCTCCACGGCTTTTGTTTTAACACTACGTGATTCTCTAGCTTGCTGTTTCTGTGGACTGTAGAGTGAGACACATCGCTTATGATTTTGTGTCAGTTCTGTTTTCTGCTTACTGCGTAGAGAGAGTTTGGCAGCGTTATGTGAAAACTGTTGATGAAGCGTTTGCATACAAGCTCAGACTTGCATGTGTGATATCATGTGTGACTCGGTTTTGTGATAAACGGTTTCTTAATTATATACTTAGCCTAAAATATTACCAGCTTTATTTGAACTTTCTCCAATAAAGCATTATTGTATCGCTGTACCTGATTTTTATCTATTTTATACATTTCGCGATGATTCATTGCCACATTTTCTTTTCCAATATTGCTTTCTCATTCACTTTTGAAAGAAACAGGAATATGTCTTACTATACATTTACTGATTCTAAAAATAAGAAAAAATAAAAAACAAATATGTGACCCTGGACCACAAAACGAGTCATAAGTAGCACGAGTATATTTGTAGCAATAGCCAACAATACATTGTATGGGTCAAAATTATTGATTTTTCTTTTATGCAAAGAATCATTAGGATATTAAGTATATATTTTGTAAATTTCCTACCATAAATATATTCAAACTTAATTTTTGATTTGTAATATGCACTGCTAAGGACGTAATTTGGACAACTTTAAAGGTGATTTATCCAGTATTTTGATTTTTTTGCACACTCAGATTCCAAATTTTCAAATAGTTATATCTCGACCAAATATTATCCGATCCTAACAAACCATACATCAATGGAAATCTTATTTATTCATCTTTCAGATGATGTATAAATCTCAATTTAAAAAAATTAACCCTTAAGACTGGTTTGTGGTCCAGGGTCACAATATAATATAAATGTTTTTATAAATAAACAATTTATTAATATTTCCTGTGAAAATTTACCTCAGTCTAGCAATAATTCAAAAATATTAATTAATTCTAAATATTTATTCATCTTTTTATTTTTTTTAATCTAAAGATGAAAACAAATATGAATCATTTAGTGAAAAAAAGTCAGCATAAGTGCAGTCCTATTTCAAATCTGTAATTATAAAATGCAACGGTAACACTTTATTTTAGGGTCTCTTAACTAGTTGCTTATTAGCATACATATTAATAGAATATTAGCCATTTATTAGTAGTAATTAAGCACATATTAATGCCTTATTCTACATGACCTTATTCTACATCCCTAATCCTACCCAATACCTAAACTTAACAACTACCTTACTAACTATTAATAAGCAGCAAATTAGGAATTTATTGAGGGAAAAGTCGTAGTTAATAGCGAATAAGTGTTCCCTATTCTAAAGTGTTACCAATGCAACTTGTGAATTTGTTTGTGACAATGTATTGCTCATAAGAAATATAAACCAGTGAAACAACATTTAATAGCACTTTTTACCTTTTTAGTATTATTTATATACTATTATAGTATTTATTAAGGTTACACTTTATTTTAAAGTGTCCTTGTTACAGTGTAATTATACGTTAAAGTAGTGAGTAATATTAATTAACTACATGTACTTACACTTATATAGTTAGGGTTAGGATTAGGGATTGGTACAGAGTTACTTGCATGTAATTAGGCATAATTTATTGATGTTATAATAGTAAGTACATGTAAGATGTGAAACAAGGACACCTTAAAATAAAAGTGTTACCTTTATTAATATTATTAGTATTAATTTACATTTTAAATTATTGTTTTGTATTTTTATATTTTTTTGTATTTTAATTTAAGCTTTTGTAATTTTATGTGCTTTTGTCATTTTTATTATTAGATTTCTTATCATTGCTGTTTCCTTATTTTTGTTTAAATTTTAGTTTATTTTAGTACTTAAACTTAACTCTTCGGTTACACGTTTTTTTATATAATATTTATAGGTTTCTTCAGCATTATTTCAACTACCAAAAAATAATAAAATAAAATCATTTTAATATTGTTAACAAAAACAGCACTGTTTTAGAGCTTGACTCTGATGCCATATCTAATAGATATCTGATCTGTTTAAAAAGCTCAGTTTTTCTGCCAATACCAATCCAGGTATCAGATAGGTACAGCTCTACAGTTTTATTGATGTGCACAGAACTGAGAGGACAAGAAATGGCAGGAAGACGGATGGGTGGGGTCAGCAGAGGACATAAGCTGGACTTAAACGTCCTCATGGCTCAACATGTCAGAATATGTGGCCTAACCTTTAAGCCCGGGTGCCGTCTATGCGCTTTTCAAGCGAGAGGATGACTCAAACTCTGCATTTTGCTTTCTTGACATGTGATATTTGTGATGTGTCTGCGCTGTGCATCTGCGCTATCCAAATCTGAGGAAGCGTCAGGGGACTTGACATCATCCTTGACAGGTGAGGCATCCGCAGGCTCAAGAGATGCAGTGAAGTCAGACGGGATGTGACAGAAGTGAGAGAAAAAACATAACTGCTTTCCTTGACTTCATAAAAAACATCCAACAGAAAGAATTTGACACCTATTGAGTCTTTTGCTGTTTAAATATGTGTCTTAAGGCCAAACGTCTATTGTAAATCTGTTGTTTAGGCCGTTAAATCTTTTTCTTGTCTGATGTACTGTAAATATGTGCAGATATTAACAAACAAAGCCACAAGGTCACAGTAGATGCGTGGGCATGCAGAAAATCCCTGCTGTATCAATGAACAGCTTGATTTTATGGAAACAGAGCTCTTGCTAATCAATACAAAACCTCCTAAGTCCTGCTTAAAGCATCGAGCGGCTCCCTGAGAAGACGTAGCGCACGGCTCTGCGGCGACTGATGGGGCAGCGACGCAATTTAAACGTGTCGACTGGCTCCTCTCAGATGAATGGTTGTTCATGCAGACTATATGAAGGGGTCAATAGGAGATTTGCTGTTATTAGAGACGTGTTATTTATATTTGAAATCTTAAAATTGTGATCAAGTGATCTCTTTCCAGACACATGTCTCAGTCAGGGGCCCCAGAATGAGTTTAGCAGGGGAGTTGGAGACAGTCAAACAGTTCACAGCGAGAAGCGGGTGGGTGTGAAACCCCCTCTAGCAGACAATGACAACTTCCTGCCTGCTGAGACAAGCCCAGCGAACTCACACAAACTAGACAACAGCAAGCCTGTTTACAAATCACTGAATATTTTTAGCAAGCATGTTTATTTGCTCTCTATATCTGTCTGTCTGTCTGTCTGTCTTATATTTTTCTCAATTGCTTTTACTCAATTCATATAACAATTTAATTTAACAAAAATTTCCAAGGTGAAAAAACATCTAAACATTTTGACCAATGTGGCTCGCATGATGACAAAAACACTTCTTATTTTGATGGCACTGGCCAATTTACTGACACAATAACTAGGTTTTGAAGCATGAATTAAATGTTTTGGGTGAGTAACTACGTTTTGCAGACATGCAATAGAGTTCTGATGTTCCAGCAAACTGTTGTGACAATTGCACTTACAGTTTAGATAACACTAAGCCGGATTCAAAAAATGTGCTAAAGCGATTGAGAAAAACTGTAAAATAGTCTTCATGAGTGATGATGCATCATGATCAGGATGCATTATCTGATCACCAGCCTGCCATTTGTCATTTTAGGAAACAAATCAGTTTCAAATCATTTGTAAAGGAATGGAAAGCTCTATTCCATCCAACATCTACTCACTTATGTGTAGAGGACTTCATCTTCCACTACTTTATTATGACAGATTTATATACAGTATGACTCTGTCATAGAGTATCCATTAATATTTTAGCTACATTTGAAAGTTTCTCTCCACCTGTGTTTTCCCCCCATTTTTATTTATTTATTAATTCTCTCTCCACCTGTTGCTTTTACCACAATCAGGCTTAATGATGCACTAAAGTGATGCTAAAAGCTAATTGGTTTGAAAGGTTGCTCTGATAATGATGGTTATTTATGCAGGAGACACGTTTTATCTCTTCTCTCTTTCGACGACTTCTGACCCATTTTTGCTGGGAACGAATGATGTTACTCCATTTTCATGTCCAATATGATTGGTCAATTTAAGCATCAGAGGAGTGTTTAGGCTGTCAGCCTCCTCTGGAGTTCATGAAGTGATTTCACTCACTCATGGAAAGATTCAAATACAATGCACCTTTATACATGATCAGCACAGTAATGAAAAAAGGAGTAAAACAGTTGTTTTATCACTTATTTACCTTTTTTGAGGAGGCCACACTTGCTTCCTCTGACGGTCTGCCACTGCCATCCGCCCATTCATCCATCCATCCACCCGCCCATTGATTCAATCCATCCACCCATCCATTCATCCATCCATCCGTCTATCCATCCATCCATGTGTCCATCCATCCATCCATCCATCCATGTCCATCCATCCATTCATCCATGCATCTGTCCGTCCATCCATCCATCTGCCCATCCATCCATCCATCCATTCATGCGTCCATCCGTCCATCCATCCATTCATCCAGGCATCCGTCCGTCCATTCATCCATACATCCATCCATCTGCCCATCCATCCATCCATCCATGCGTCCATCCATCCATCCATCCATTCATCCAGGCATCCGTCCGTCCATCCATCCATCCATGCGTCCATCCGTCCATCCATCCATTCATCCAGGCATCCGTCCGTCCATTCATCCAGGCATCCATCCATTCATCCAGGCATCCGTCCGACCATTCATCCAGGCATCCGTCCGTCCATTCATCCATGCATCCATCCATCCGTCCGTCTATCCGTTCATCCAGGCATCCATCCGTCCATTCATCCATGCATCCATCCATCCGTCCGTCCATCCTTTCATCCATGCAGCCATCCATCCGTCCGTCCATCCGTTCATCCATGCGTCCATCCATCCATCCATCCATCCATCCATCCATCAATCCTTTCATCAATGCATCCATCCATCCATCCTTTTTTAATTTTATTTCCTTCCTTCATCAATTATTTTCTTTCTTTCTTTTCAACATCCCACATCCTTTCTTTCTTTTCACTTTTTTCTTCATCCTAACTTCTTTCTGTCCTCCTTTCCTTCTTTTATCCTTCCTTCCTTCCTTCCTTCCATCATCCATCCTTTTTTCCTTCCTTCTATCGTTCTTTTTATACGTCCTTTTTTCTTCAATCCTGCCACCCTTTCTTTCTTTCTTTTCTTCATTTGTTCCTTCCATCCATCCTTGTAAGGATAAGACTTTATTAATTTAAGTTTTCCTGTCAGATTTTATGGTCAAAACATATGTTCATATTTACAGAAACAACCAGTGTTTCTTGCGTCAAATGATTGAAAAAGGCTACCAAACTAATTTTACTGAATGATATTAGAGGAATTGTACAACTTGACTTTTTCTGACAACTCACTCCTTTTGTTCCCGGTCAGCACTAAAACCATACACGTTCAGCTGTAGGATGCCTTACAGTCAAGTGTGGTGACAATTCAGAGGTGCTCTTTCATTTGTATTCACTTTGAATAAATGTCACTGGAGGAGTGCTAGTTAGCTGGCAAATTAGCCTACCTGCCGACCTGGAGTTCCTGCCGTGAAACGATCAGCACACTGTTACTTCCTCTGTCCTTTTTTCATTTGTTTTGTTTCCTTTCCTCCTTCTACTCATTTCAAAAGAGACAAAGTGTTTGGAAAGGAATACTGAGCTAGAAAAAAAAAAGAACAGAAATCACCTGTTGTGCTTAAAACGTCCAATTTTGCCTGGTGGGCTATTAAACTCTCTTGCCTGCTTGAATATAATATCAACAGGCGTCTTTCCTGTGAATAGTGTTGAATAAGACTGAATGAATTATGGTGAGCTCTGAACCCTGCAGAGCCGAACACACTTTCCCTCCCAGTACAGAACAAATATCTGTTGTGTGATGAATAAAGCAATGTTTTATGAAAGTATGTTTCAGTATACACCTCCGCACCCTTCCTTCCCAGCCACCACACACACCGGCAAATCATGGTTGCTAAATGGTTTCTAGGTGTTAAGCTGACAGAGATGATGGTGCCCTTGCGCAATTATTCAGAGTTATAAAAAGACACACTTGTTCCTTGACAATCACTGGTTTCTCATTGACCCCGCTGAGGTCTGCATTCTCGCACTCTCCCATTTCACCTGCTGACCTTTTGACGGGTCTCGCAGCAGTTTTCATCCATCCGCTCTCTTCTGACATCGCATAAACCATGAGCTCAACCCTGATGTCTCTGAAAGCTGCCCTTCAAACGACATGACCCAGACTCAATTAATAGTCACAAATAAGCTCTGCTTGCTTACCGCTTATATAGTGTATTCTGATAAGAATTAGAAATGTTTCCTGAGCATTAAATCGGCATATTAGAATGATTTCTGAAGGATCATGTGACACTGAAGACTGGAGTAATGATGCTAAAATAATAAATGACATTTTAAAATGCATTAAAATAGAAAAGAGTTATTTTAAATTATAATAATATTTCACACTATTACACTGTAAAAAGTGATAAGTTAACTTAAAAAAAATTGAGGAAACCTGTTGCCTTTAAATTTTTAAGTAAATGATAATTAAAAAAATAAGGTAAATCAATTGTCAAGTTCACTTAACTTTTTTTTTTTAATTATTATTTACTTAATAATTGTAAGGCAACGGTTTCCTCAATTTTTTTTAAGTTAAGTTAACATCACTTTTTACAGTGTACTCACTATTACTGTAGTTATTGCTGTATTTTACTTTTTTTGTGCTTAACTATTTTCTATTATTATTTTTCAGTACTGTATAAGTTGTAAGAATATTTATGAAGTTGCTCCTGCCTCATCCATGTTGGATTTATTTACTTTTGAGTTCTGGGAATTCTCTTTTAAACAAAGAATATGGAGGCAGCATAATTAAGTTGAAACAGCCAGACAAAAATGCTGCCTCTGTAGGCAGATCAATTGGTATAATTGGTAATATATACAAATGGAAAAAGGCTCAGTTTTTAGCTGTTAGACGGAGTCAGGATTATAAAACTAATGATTTAAAAACATTTTTATAAATTGAAATAAAATAATAATTTGATGCATTAAATTATTTAAATGGAAATGGAAAAATAAAATGAGACTACATGAAAGACATTGCAGGCAAAATGGACGGAGATGGCAAAAATGTTATTGATTCCTATGTTTATTATTACTAAAACTGGACTAAAATATACACTAATGTTCAAAATATATTTTCAAAGAAATAAATACTTTTATTCAGCAGGAATGCATTAAATTGATCCAACGTAACAGTACTGTACATGTTATAGATCCTAAACAAAAATGCATCAGCAACACAACTGTTTCAATAGTGATAATAATGAAAAATGTTTCTTGAGCAGAAAATCAGCATATTATTAGAATGTTTTTTGAAGGATCATATGACACTGAAGACTGGAGTAATGATGCTGAAAAATCATCTTTGCATCACAGGAATAATTTACATTTTAAAATACATTAGAATAGAAAACGTAGAAAACAGTTATTTTGAATCGCAAGAACATTTACTGTTTTTACTGTATTTTCAATAAAATAATACAGCCTTGATGAGCATGAGAGAGAAAAACACATTGAAATGTTTAAAAAAAAAAAAAAAAAACACACACACATTTAAAACTGACTGACCCCAAACTTTTAAATACTTGTGTATAAAAATTAAATATGTACATAAATTAAAAACTAACATCAAAACCATTGCAGAAGCTAGCAAAAAGTACTCTGAAATGCAAAATAAATTTGAAAAAGCATTTCTCGCTGTCACCATGGAATAATTATTCTTTCTTCTATTTTTAAACACCAGACACTTGTTAGCAGTGCCACCTAACCTGGTCCATATGGACCTTTCGGCATTGCTAAATTTCATGTTAATTAGAATCGGAGAGGGATAATGAGGATTATGTGTACTAGGATTTCACTCTCATGCTTATAAGGGATCAATGTTCTTTGAAAACAATTAGGGGAACACATCCTGTTAATAATTAGGTTCAATTTACCATGACTGCTCATTGCACACATTTTGGTCTGACGTGCGAGATGGGGGAAGGGAAAGAGAGAGCGAGAAAGAATTCTGAAGGTGAACAATGGATAACAGAGGTGAGAGAAAAGACTAGAAGGCATGTTCAACGGTAGTCCTGGATGATTTAGGAATCTGAGGTGTTTGGAATAATTCCGTATTGGTAGACCCTGTCTGACTGGCCCACCTGGAGGCCACATGTGGCGGCCCTAGAGAGCGGCAGACTGGAAAAGCTACAGTCATCATTAAAGTGAAGGGTGAGGGGGCTCATTAAAACATTATTTATGTGAGCTGTGATATTTTATCGCCACCATACGATTTCATAGTGCTCTGTAAGGGCATGTTCAGCAGAGAGAAGAATAACTTATTGTTAGGCTTCCTGAGACGCCCATCGTTAAAAAGAGAAGTTGGGGTGTGAGGCTGTTCTGTTCCCAATGCACACGAGAGTGCAAAATTCTCCATCTTGTTAACACCTGTTTCTGTTGCTGTTTGTTTATGAACTGTTCGGGGAATGAACTCGCTTAAATTTAAATGTTGACAGGTTATGTGAGCTCGCTGTACAAGGTTTACAAATGTTCTGCCTCAGTGTTGTTTATCTGGTTTCCTGGACCAATTTTATATTATTAGATTTTATTATTATATTATTTTTTATGAAGTACACTAAAGGTTTATACAAATACATTTGTTTAGATAATTAGTTTGTATTTAATAATTGAGATTAAAATGTATTTTTTAATAATTGTCAAGTATTCTAATGTAAATAAATGAATATATTTTATGTTTAAACATATATAATACAATATCCTTACAAAATCTTTAAAAAGTCATTTTAAATTAGTGCTGTCGAATGATTAATCGCAGTTAATCGCATCCAAAATAAAAGTTTTTGTTTACATAATATATGTGTGTGTACTGTGTATATTTATTATGTATATACAGTATCTCACAAAAGTGAGTACACCCCTCACATTCTGGCAATAATTTTAGTATGTCTTTTCAAGGGACAATTCTATAGAAATGAGACTTAGATATATTTTAGAGTAGTCAATGTGCAACTTGTATAGCAGTACAGATTTACTGTCCTCTGAAAATAACTCAACATACAGCCATTATTGTCAAAAAATCTGGCAACAAAAGTGAGTACACCCTACGTGAAAACAGCTGTACGTCGTTTAACCATGCA
Organism: Onychostoma macrolepis; assembly: GCF_012432095.1. Lineage (NCBI taxonomy): Eukaryota > Metazoa > Chordata > Actinopteri > Cypriniformes > Cyprinidae > Onychostoma > Onychostoma macrolepis. The sequence goes on along the minus strand of NC_081178.1, from coordinate 14,516,794 downwards.
AAGCCACATGTCCTATTCATCATGTTCATGTTTTTGTCTGCTTGACAGGACTATACCGATTTGCGTATCTTGTTTTAGAGCAGTTAAAATTTGGTGCTTTCAGCACAATTCTCTCATACTGACCACTGGATGTTCAACATGGCAAAGAACTCTCTGAGGATTTGAGAATTAGAATTGTTGCTCTCCACAAAGATGGCCGAGGCTATAAGAAGTTCGGTAACACCCTGAAACTGAGTTACAGTACAGTGGCCAGTGGCATACAGAGGTTTTCCAAGACGGGTTCCACTCAGAACAGGCCTCGCAAGGGTCGATCAAAGAAGTTGAGTCCTTGTGCCGTGCGTCAGGTGCAGAACAGAACAGCATCTTCAAAAAACAGATGCATGAGTGCTGCCAGCATTGCTTTAGAGGTTGCAGAAGTGGACGGTCAAGCTTGTCAGTGCTCAGACCATACGCCGCATACTACAACAAGTCGGCTTGCATGGCCGTCGTCCCAGAAGGCAGCCTCTTCTGAAGCTGGCTCACAAAAAAGCCTGCAAACAGTTTGCTGAAGACAACCTGGCCAAGAGCATTAATTACTGGAACCATGTCCTGTGGTCTGATGAGTCTAAGGTAAATTTGTTTGGCTCAAATGGTGTCCAGCATGTGTGGTGACGCCCTGGTGAGGAGTACCAAGCCTACAGTCAAGCATGGTGGTGGTAGCATCATGGTCCAGGGCTGCATGAGTGCTGCTGGTACTGGGGAGCCGCGGTTCATTGAGGGAAACATGGATTCCAACATGTACTGTGACATTCTGAAGCAGAGCATGATGCCCTCCCTTCAAAAACTGGGCCGAACGGCAGTTTTCCAACATAATAACGACCCCAAACACACCGCCAAGATGACAACTGCGGGACAACACCTGTGGGGCATCCTCAAGCGGAAGGTGGAGAAGCACCATGTGTCTAACATCCAACAGCTCCGTGATGTCATTATGGAGGAGTGGAAGAGGATTCCAGCAACAACCTGTGCAGCTCTGGTGAATTCCAAGCCCAGGAGGATTAAGACAGTGCTAGATAACAATGGTGCCCCTACAAAATATTGACACTTTGGACACAGTTTTGACATGTTCACTTAGGGTGTACTCATTTTTGTTGCCAGTTATTTGGACAATAATTTGGACAATTTGGCTATATGTTGAGTTATATTTAGAGGACAGTAAATTTGTATTTCTATACAAGCTGCACATTGACTACTCTAAAATATATCCAAGTTTCATTTGTGTAGTATTGTCCCTTGAGAAGATATACTAAATTTTTGCTGAAATGTGAGGGGTGTACTCACTTTTGTGAGATACTGTATAAATACACACACATGCATGTATATATTTATGGAAAATATTTTAAGTTTATATATTAAATATATTTATATATATAAGTTATATGAATATAAATATATACATGTAAACTCATGTAAATATTTTAAAAATATATGCTGTATGTGTGCATCTTTATATATACATAATAAATATACACAGGACACATACTGTAATGGTTCGCTGTGGAGGAAGCACGCAGGAGTCGTGGAAACATTTAAACAGTCTTTAATCAAGGAACTCAGGAGATAATCCACAATGGGAGATACGCACACACACACACACACACACACACACACACACACACAGGTAGTAACCATCATCATGGTGGGCATCATCATCATGGCTGTGGCCTGGGTCCTGCTGTGCGCCTTCTGCTCCGGGTCCCTCCTGTCTCTTCCCTGGCTCCTCCTTCCTTCGTTGCCCCCTTGGACTCTGTTTGCTGGCCCCCTCCCGGGGGTTCGTCCTCCTCCTGAGCCGCCTCCATAGTTCCCGCCTGCCCCTCCCCTTTGGATGTTTCTACGGTGCGAGGACGCACCTTCCGGGAGGGGGCGATATGTCAGGATTGTGGACTGTCTTGTGTTTGTTTTGCTCCCCATGTGTTCCCTGTGACCCAGTTTATCCCTCACGTTGATTGTTAATTTGATTCCAGGTGTGTCTTGTCTTCCATGATTATCCTGTCTTTATAAGCCCTTTGTCGGCCCTTGTATGTCTTCCCTGCCTGTGCTCCATGTAAACCTGTTTAAATGTGAAACGTGACACATACATATACTATGTAAACAAAACATTTATTTTGGATGCGATTAATCATTTGACAGCACCATTTATAATATATTTTAAAAGAAAAAGTAATTTTAAATTTTAAATTCCACAGTGTTACATTTTACTGTATTTTGATCAAATTGAGCATAAGGAACTACTTACTTACTAAAAAAAAAAAAGTCTTTTGGCTCCAAACTTTTGAAGAGTAGAGGACATTTTTTATTGTACTAAATGTTTTAATATTAATACATATATATTAATACTTTATCACTTGTGAATGAGTTGTATGTTTATTTATGAAACTGCTTGTGGCCCACCCATCATGGATCTATTTATTTTTTAGTTGAATATTCTGGGATATATTTATACATAAGCTAAGAATACATGATAACTGAGAATCTGACTAAAATGGGGTGTATAATAATAATAATTATTATTATTATTATTATTATTATTAAATATTAACAAATAATTAAATAATTTATTAATTTAATATGTAATAAATTATAAAAATGTATTATATAATAAATTATATCTTGGGAGTGAAATAATAATCAAGTTTTGAATATTTAAATAATTTATTAATTTAATGAATTAATATCAATAAATAATGAAGTTATTGAAGGATTCAGATGTATGTGTTTGGTCATTTGTACCACATTCAGAAAGCAGCGTCTGTCTGACACTTCCACCACAGAGCTCATGTTGCGCTTGCTTACTCAGCTGTACCCACCTGCTGTCCTTCACTTCCCAAACGCCTGTTTTCTTTCTTGATTCAGATACTTTAGGGAAAATAAGGGTCCACACTGGTGTGATTGTGTGGTGGGCTATTTGTGGTGTGTCCAGGTGCTGCTCGCCCCCCATCTGTTTGGGTGAGAGGGGACAGGAAGTTGTGGTGACTCTATAGAAGGTGAATTCATGCAGAATTTTGTGGTGAAATCTGCCCTTGCAGTTTAGCAGATGGTGCGGGTTAGGATCAGGGTTGAGTTGTCGTTGGCATTATTTCGGGATATTTTAGAAGAAAAAAAAAATCAGTAAATCGGACTTCTCTTTCTCTAAATATATTATCTGCTAAATAAAACTGTTGTGAGGAAGCCTGACAAATGATCAGACTCATTTAGATTTCCTAGGCATGCCTAAATCTCTCTCCTGACAGCATTAGCATGACCCAGTGCTAACATCCAATAATACAGTGCCATTATGAAGAGATTTTTATGTCACCTGCAAGAATATTTTATTAGTTATGAAACTGTATCATTATATATACTATACTGTTGAGTAGTAAGATTTTTAATTGTTTTGAAAGAAGTATCTCATGCTCACCAAGACTGTATCTGTTTGATCAAAAATATGGTAAAAACAGTAATACAGGTGCATCTCAATAAATTAGAATGTCGTGGAAAAGTTCATTTATTTCAGTAATTCAGTAATTTTGAAGCATGAAGTTCTCCAAAATTTCTTGGTAAACTGGTGCAGTGACTTTGGTTTTGAAAAAAACACAGTGGACCAACACCAGCAGATGACATTGCACCCCAAATCATCACAGACAGTGGAAACTTAACACTGGACTTCAAGCAACTTGGGCTATGAGCTTCTCCACCCTTCCTCCAGACTCTAGGGCCTTGGTTTCCAAATGAAATACAAAACTTGCTCTCATCTGAAAAGAGGACTTTGGACCACTGGGCAACAGTCCAGTTCTTCTTCTCCTTAGCCCAGGTAAGATGCCCCTGATGTTGTCTGTGGTTCAGGAGTGGCTTAACAAGAGGAATACGACAACTGTAGCCAAATTCCTTGACACGTCTGTGTGTGGTGGCTCTTGATGCCTTGACCCCAGCATCAGTCCATTCCTTGTGAAGTTCACCCAAATTCTTGAATCGATTTTGCTTGACAATACTCATAAGGCTGCGGTTCTCTCGGTTGGTTGTGCATCTTTTTCTTCCACACTTTTTCCTTCCACTCAACTTTCTGTTAACATGCTTGGATACAGCACTCTGTGAACAGCCAGCTTCTTTGGCAATGAATGTTTGTGGCTTACCCTCCTTGTGAAGGGTGTCAATGATTGTCTTCTGGACAACGGACAACTTCTGGACAACTGGACAACTAGTGAACCAAACTGAGAGACCATTTTGAAGGCTCAGGAAACCTTTGCAGGTGTTTTGAGTTGATTGGCTTATTGGCATGTCACCATATTCTAATTTGTTGAGATAGTGAATTGGTGAGTTTTTGTTAAATGTGAGTCAAAATCATCACAATTAAAAGAACCAAAGACTTAAACTACTTCAGGCTGTGTGCATTGAATTTATTTAATACACAAGTTTCACAATTTGAGTTGAATTACTGAAATAAATGAACTTTTCCACGACATTCTAATTTATTGAGATGCACCTGTATTGTGGCATGTTATTACAGTGACTGTTTTCTATTATAATATGTTTTAAAATATCATTTCATCATTTGGTGGCATATGATGGCAAAGCTGAATTTTCAAGCAACCATTACTCTATTTTTCAGTGTCACATGATCCTTCAGAAATCATTCTAATATGCTGATTTGCTGCTCAAGAAACATTTCTTATTATCAATGTCGAAAAGAGTTTTAATATATTTTGTGGAAATCATGATTAATTGTTGTTCAGGATTCTTTGATTAATTAAAAGTTCAAAAGAACAGCATTTATTTGAAATATAAATGTTGTTGTTGTTTTGATCAATGTAATTGTCACGATTACGCTGAGGGAAGGAGCACGAGGGAAACGAGGAGTACAATCAATACTCCTACAATCAATGCGCCGTAACAATTCCACCAGGGAGGGTGGAAATGGGCAGACAGAGTCCAGGGCGTTGATGACGGAGGGAGGAGCCAGGGAGGAGACAGGAGGGTCTGGGAGCAGGAGGAGCCAGGTGGGACCCAGGCCACAGTCATGCTGTTGATCCACGGCGGAGCCGATGGAGGGAGGAGCCATGGAGGAGGGTTGGCTGCCGAGGGCTCTGGCGACCGAGGTGGAGATCCGCAGCGGAGCCGGTGCGACTAAGGACCAAGGTGAAGCTGGCGGGAAGAAGGAGCCCAACGGAGCCGGTGGGACGGAGTGACGAGGTGCAGCCGGAGGAGCGGAGTCCTGAGGCGATGGCGGGTCGACGCCCGACCAAGGCGGAGCCCGAGGGATGAGGGAGCCCGGTGGAGCTGGTGGATCGACGGGTGATGGTGGAGGCGACGGAGCTAGGAGCTGAGGTGGAGCCGCTGGGTCTATGGGCCGAGGCCGGAGTCCGGGCCTCGGAGGCTGGAGGCGGAGGTGAGGGATTCTCCAGCCACGGTCGACGATGGAGGATGGCAGACCCACGGCGCTCGCACCGCATTGATGGTGGGCTGAGGGCGAGCAGAGGGGCTGCCAGACGACAGTGATGGAGGAGACAGGAGTGGGCGGGTGGGTGGACGTGGGGCAAGTTGGCATCCGGATCTGTTTCCCAGTCAATGAGGTTCCCCTCTAAGTCCAGCAGTCCCAGATGCATAATCAGCTCACCCTCAGTCGCGGTGTAGTGGGCGGAGCTCCACTCCACGCACTCACCGTCCACGGCTTGCTACCTCGCGGTGGGCACTGTCGCCGGGAATAGGCTCTCCATCATCAGTGGGCTCGGGCTGATGCTCTGGGTGAGTGGTGATCCGTTCCTCGCCAGAGTCCACTCCACGAATGCAGCAAAATTCTCTCGAGGACCATCTTTGGACGACAGCGCACGCGGTGTTCAAACTTGCATCATAGAATGAGCGGGTTACCGAATAAATAAATAATGACAGAATCTTCATTTTTAAGTGAACTATCCTGAATACTACATTCGCCAAGAAAGGGCCAAATTGGCCTCGATCAACAATACTAATTCACACCCAACACATACACTCCATGGTTCAGGGAGGTCCCTGAGATCTGTGGACCACCACTACATGTACTATATCGATACGCCAGTGAGTGCTTTGTTTAAACACTGTTATTCTACCCAAAAGTGCACTTAGTACAGCTCGGTTAGGTCTCTACAGTTCAAAAGGTGACCCAATGTAACCTAACTTGAGTGCAATAACACAGCTGCTCAAACCAAAACAACCTCTTGTCTGGTACTTAAGTGACTGCTGCTGGCCCAGCGCATGGCCCTCGCTGCTTACAAACACATATGAAGAGTGATGCTCTCAGCGGAACACTAGACATCTGCTACGGGTAGGAAACTGCTCACAGATGGACCGCCCTGTTGTCTAGGTAGTAGGGTTGACATCAAACAAATACTAGGAGTGCAGAGCACGAGTTTAAAGGCCAGAGTGTAAGATCAGGGCCTTGTAATGATGTTGTTTTGAATGTTAATGACAGTTCAATATTTAAATCTATAATTATGTTACCATATTTACAGTTTTTGATGCAAGACAATATGTTTCCGTAGAAATAAAGACCTGTGTTTTGTTTGAAACTGCTTAATTGTATGGTATGCACATTCTGAAGGTGTTGAAACAATAAGCAACCACTGCTAACTGCATAATTAGCTGGATTTCTGCTCAACCCTTTTAACGAGCAAAATATCCTGTAGACTCTTAATGAACCAGACAGGAAGAACCGATTCTGGGGGTTTTATACAGATTATGTGGATTTTTGTAATTCACCTGAAAATGTCTGAAATTAGCTCTAAGGCTGACAGCCCAAGTCAAATGGACGTCATAGGCTGTTATAGTTTGCATACTACTTCAATGCACTAACAAAAAGTACAGTCTGTACTTTTGTACAGTATGTACCCTCTTGAATCCGGAGAGGGGGATAGTTTTGAATGTGTGATAAGACAGTCTTTGTCACCTTCTGTTGGCATTAATGCATATCAACTTAATTCTTTTTTTTTTTTTTGTGATCAACTTTTTATTTTCTTTAAATCAACAAAACAACATCCATTCAAACAAACAACAGGAAGGGGGGAGCAACAGACAAACCATCAACAATTTCACAATCTGAAAGAAAAAAACTTTATATGGTCATTCCATATAGTCCGAAATGTTTGAAAAACATTGCCATGCATCAATGGTACTAGGTTTAGCCTTGTTAATTCGTGCTGTTGTACATTCACTAGTCTCAACTTAATTCATTCTTGTGCACATTCATGTGTTTACTTTTTTATGTTAAAATGCTTTCTCTTATTCCAGCTTTTGCTATAAGTTATTTGTACGTTGATTTTCCTGAAATGTGGTCTATTTAGGTTTAGTTTGGTATTGTTTGTTTAGCATCCCAACCGCATGGCAACACTGGCTCAACCAGTGGTGTGAGTTTGGGGCGGAGCTGTCTTTTTATCCAACCAATGGCAGTGGAGTCTTTGGGAAGCCTGTTCAAGCAGTTTTGTTGTTGTTGTTTCATTTGGTGATGCTAATAATGACCTTTAAAGTACATTTTATTGTTTAACCTTTAGATTTATACTTTTAAAAACATTCTTACATTCTTCTGCTCAGACCTTTTAATGAGCAAAAAAAATCCTGTAGGTTCTTGAAGGGTTAGTTCACACAAAAATGAAAATTCTGTCATTAATTTCTCACCCAATGCCGGCTCCTGCATCAGCAGAATCACATACATGTGCCGTGGTACTCTCATGAACGCTTGTCGAAGACTGAAATGGAAGCGAAATTGTTGAAATTGTAGTCATTATATTTGTTTTCTTTGCACACAAAAAGTATTCTCGTAGCTTCATAAAATTAAGGTTGAACCACTGATGTCACATAAACTATTTTAACGATGTCCTTAATACCTTTCTGGCCCTTGAACGTGGTAGTTGCATTGCTGTCTACGCAGGGTCAAAAAGTTCTTGGATTTCATTAAAATATGTTGTTGTTTTTTTTGTTTTCCAAAAATGAACGATGGTCTTACAGGTTTTGAACGACAGAATTTTAGGGTGAACTATCCCTAGACCTCAACCAGGTTAGATACCATATTGAATTTTACATGGATGAAATACAATGCTGTGGTGGATAAACTTACACTCTTACAATGGCATGCGCTATTTAAAGGTCCTATACTCACAACTGATTTATGGTGTTTTTATCTACTGAAAGTTTTTTCAGAAATATGTGTCATCAGCTGAACAATAGGTATGTTGTTAAACAACAGTACAATCCATTGAACACACTGTACTTCTATCTCTCACAGCCTTGTTTTCATTCCTGTTGAAAATGAAATATGGTGCTACATTGACTAAGGTCTATGAATCAGACAGGAAGAACGAATTCTGAAGGTTTTACACAGATTATGTGGATTTGTGTAATTCACCTGACACTGTCTGAAATTAGCTCTAAGGCTGTCGACCCAAGTCAAATGGAAGTAATAGGCTGTATCCTGCATACTACTTCAATGCACTAAAACTACAGTATGTACTTTGCTGAAGATGGGGAAAGTAAATAGTTTTAAACATACGGTATGCCAGTATGGCAGGATACCACAGACATCTTTCTCATCTTTGTCTTTTCAAATCAACTAAATTCATTCTTGTGTTTATTTTTTTTTTAATATGGTACCTTATTACAGAGTAATATACTATAAGCAATTCATAGGTTGATTTTTCTGAAAATGTGTCTGTTTAGGTTTGTTTTGGTCTTGTTTAGCATCCCAGCCACATAGCAACAATGGCCCAACCAATAGTGTGAGTTTGGGGCAGAGCTTTCTGTTTATCCAACCAATGGCAGCAGAGTCTTTAGGAAGTCTGTTTGAAAGCAGATTTTTTTGCTGTTCCTTTTGTTGATGCTAATGATGACCTTTAAGGTGCATTATCATTTAAGGTTCATACTTTTAAAAACATTCTCACTTTTCTTTGCCTGAAGTCAAAAGAAAACTTTCTGAAACTCCTCCTTCCTAATGCAGAAGTTATGGGTAATAATAGCTCAAAAATAGCTTTCACTGACATGCTTCCAAAATGATGATTTTGGACACTCTAATTCTGCTCACATCCTACATGGCATACTATATGAATTAGGATGCAGCCGTAGCGAAAACTGTGCTCAGAATAGCAATAAAATGCCAATCTCTACTTACATTATGTCCCAGAACCTCTTGTGGATCGTTTCATCTCATCCCTGGATTTGACTGCTCATATACTATCTAATTAGCCTGTCGGGCCGGCGTATTTCAATTACTCTAACGAGGCCTGCAGGATAAAGCATACGTCCCCAGTTAAACTTTATTGTTTAAACTTCATTGTCTAATATCCAGACGGTAGTATTTGGAATATTGCCTCATGGATTCGTCAGACCAGTGAGGGAGAGAAAGAAAAAGAGAGGTTTGTTTTCTGGTTGCATTCCCATGCAAGTATAGCCAGCAAAACATCAGCAAATCTTTTAAAAATACACACTTGATTCTCATAACCTTCTCTTTTTCTCTGTATAATGAACTATTAGAACCTAAAGAGCTGTGAGTTATGCTGCAGGCAATGCATTAGTTATTTAGCATGAATATTTTCCTACTGTGCTGATCATTTTAATGTTCTCCTATTATATTATATTATATTATGTTATATTATATTATATTATATTATATATATTATATTATATTATATTATATTATATTATATTATATTATATTATATTAATTATATTATATTATATTATATTATATTATATTATATTATATTATATTATATTATATTATATTATATTATATTAATTATATTTTTGTTGGCTGTATTGTTTTTCATTCTCCTCATTACATTTGTAACTTTTTCCAGTGATCAATAGTTATCTGTTCAAGTGATGTTTATGTGTTTATTCTTTATGATTGCTTGCAGATGTCGCCTTTGCAGCCAGTTTGCATGTTCAGCTTTGAGAACTTGAAATGAATCAGTCAAACAAGAAGTGATGCCACAAACTCGAGCTAATTGGAAAATTTAAATAGCATCTCTAATCATTTCTTCTTTGGTGAGTTTTGGACGACTCCTAAATGTGGGCATAAAAAGATAGCTCTAGTCATAAAATAAGCTTATACTGTATTTTCATCAGTCAGTTCAAGTGAAAGCAGTGCTGCTTTTTCTCAGATATATATATAGACTTTTGAAAAAGAGAATATTTAAAAAAATATTTTTTTTATGCTCACCATCAGTAATAATGTGGAATATATTACGAATTAAAATAACTGTTTCCTATTTTAATATATTTTTAAAGGTTATTTATTCATATGATGGTAAAGCTGATTTATTAGCATCATTACTCCTGTCTTCAGTCTCACATGATCCTTCAGAAATCATTCTAATATATGTTGATTTGGTGTCCAATAAATATTTCGTTTTATTGTCAATGTTGAAAATGGTCCATTTTAATCAGTTTAAGGCATGTTAAGCCCCGTTCACACCAAGAATCTATTAAGATAACGATATTAGCGTCCACACCAGCGAACGATAACGATCGCACACTTGTCTGTCACTTTAAATTCTCAAGCTCGTGACAGCAAGATTGATTATGATTGGCTGTCCAAATTTTATCGTTCATGTTTATACATTCCTAATGGAGTCTTTGGAGAATCTAACGCATGTTTTGGAGTTTGAAAGTGAATCCATGGGGATTGAGCATCTCATAATGCAATTATTCAGTCTCCTTAATACCTTAATTGGTTCAGATCTACATTAAAATTCATGTTGTTTTAATAATGTGCTGCATTTCAATGTGGCGTACACCATCAGCTTTTATTTTTCTTCGCTCGAAGATGTTAATAAGCTTATTAGCCAGTGTTTTTAAAGGCAAAAGCTGCTCATCAGAGGAGAGATATCTCTCTCACACATTCATATTTCTTTACTTTGCCCCACATTTTGTGTCTCCAGAGACAACAGAATGCAGGTCATTAGGTATTAGGCTTATAGTAAACATTAGTTCATCATAAAAGTCTCCATATGTTCAGAAAACATGGCTTTTGAAGAGTTTACTCACCCCGTACTGTTTCAGACCTTCTTCTGTTACAAATGTTTTTATCCACAATGAAAGTCTTTGGGGTTCAAAATAGCATTTGTCCAGACCTGTATATAGTGAAATGTTCTTAGAAAAATCTTGTTTTGTGTTCCACATAAGAAAGTGAGTAAATGATGACAGAAACTTAATATTTGGGTGAACTATCCCTTGAAGCTATCATTGTTCCTCCTCGTCCTCCTCCAGTTTCCAGTTGTTGATGTGTTGATGTCTGTCTTCATATTGGTGTTAAAATATGATCAGCAAATTGCTTGGAGGATAAGGAAAGTGTGTATGTTTGTGCTGACAACACTGTGTGAGTGTCTGGCTGTTCTAGACGGGACGTGGATTCACTAGAGGAACTGTCTATAATCTACCCAGCTCGACGCTGCCTCAGCTACGCCTGCAGCTGTGCAACATGCTCTGTCCTGTCAAGACGTCACGTCATTCATAGCTGGGCTGCATCACTTTGTCTTCCTATTTTTCTCTCTCACTTATTCTCTCATTAGCGCCGGCTTACAGCCGACTTGTGCGACATTGTGTCTGCTTGCATTTCCTTCGTCTTCTTTTTATGGGACAAATTGCACCCCACACGTGTGATTAATTGGTTCCACTGGAGCCGAGTAATTATTTACATTCCCACCCTCTGCATATCTGAGGACTTCATAAAAGAAATGGCTTGCCGATCAAGAGTTGGTGTTTTCCTGTATCGTGGCACCAGTATGTTGGTGTTTAATTATACAGCAGATGAAGTGGTTCTCTTGTTATTATCTTTGTGCCATGACAGCATGTACTTCGAACCTGATTTACACTCGGCTTTCTCAGTCTGCACATGTGTGCAAATGTATCGATTAGTAGTTGTGTCACAGTTGGCAACTGGCTAAAGATGTAACTTCCTACTTCATGAAAGCTCACTATTTCTCATACACTATAGTTCAGAAGTTTCAGTAGAATTTTTTAAAATACTTTTATACAGCAAGGATGCGTTAGATTGATCAGAAATGAAAGTATAAGACATTTATAAAGTTACAGAAAAATGTATTTCACTCTAAAAAATGCTGGGTTAAATACAAACCAGTGCTGGGTAAAATATGGACGAACCCAGCAGTTGGGTTACTGCCCAGAAGGCTGGGTTAAACATTTAACCCAACTGTTGGTTGAAAACAACCCAGCATGTGTTCTGTCCAATATTTACCCAGCACTGGGTTGTATTTAACAATGTTCTTTTGAACTTTGTAAAAAAAAGAAAAAAAAAAAGAAAAAGATCATGGTTTCCACAAAAATATTAAGCACCGCACTTTATTTTGGAATGTTTTGGACATGAATGTATTTATTTATTTATTTGTTTGTTTGTCAAAATTCTGCTAAAAATTCAGCTTTGCCATCACAGGAATAAATTAAATTTTTAAAGATATATTAAAATAGAAAACTGTTATTTTAAATTGCAATAATACTTTATGCTGTTTTTACTGTATTTTTGGTCGAAAAATGTAGATTTGTGCAAATAAATGCAGCCTTTTATGGAAACTATGATACTTTCTGTGATAACTATGATAATTTTATTTATTTATTTATTAGAATTTTTTGGTGAATATGAAATTCAATAAAACAGCATTTTTAAAAGTATTAAAGTAAGTCTTTAATGTCTTTTTTTTTTAATTATTATTGCTTTAATGCACCCATACTGAATAAAATGATTAAAAACCTTACTGACCCTAATTTTTGAATGGTAGTGTATCTGTTTTATTGTCTGTTTTCCTAATAAAACTGGTACATTTCTATTTGTAGGCCAGACCAATTTTGTAAAACATGAAAAAAATCACAGTAAAGCCAAACAGCTATCCATCCAATCCAATGAGCAAGTAAAAACGAACAAAAAAGCTTTTCATTGCAGTTATCAATTATAATTTTATATTAGATAATAGCCCCATCCATTTTTGGAGGCCCACCCAAATGGCAAATCTTGCCCGTAAGTAAACCCAGAATAGACACGCGCCTTTACAGTTCACTCATGAGTGTGAACCCTATTTATTCATAAAGGTGAGCGCGTTCAACTGCTGAAGGGCTTCAATACCACAATGCTGACATGCAGCTGGGGATAGTGATAGTGTAATTTGCTGCAGGTTTTACCCAACTCTTGGAGGCCAAGCGTGTAATTAAACCTCTAAAAATGTCAAATGTTCAGAGGGACAGGCATTATGGGTCTTATCGCTGCACCTCCAGGGGTGTGGGTATTTGTGTATGCATGGATTTTAGGTGGTATATGACGGGTTAATTTGAACCGCATGCCTTTCAGTGGAGTTTTGTGTCACGTTAAGCATATACGTAGCAATTGGCATCAACAAACAGGCACCTGAAATGTCAGTCAGTCTGTGAGTTTCAATGCCTGCTTTAAACAGATTTGTACAACTTAGGAGAACATTTGATTTCTCTTGTCATCTCTTTTGAGAGCCTGTGAAGGTTTGCATCTTAAAAAGGCTCCTGTGATGTGGGGGAGGCTCAATGCCTGTGTCACGCTCTGGCATTTAAATGTCTCCAAAAACCAAAGCTGTGTAGAGCGTGTTGAAAATATCTCAATACTGTCAACTAAAAATGGTTCGTGTTATGAGTTCGAATCAATAAGGCTTTGTGACAAAACAGCCTAGCTGCATCTCAGAGGTTGCCCTTTCCCAGCACAGGAGACTTAATTACATTTGCTGTGTTTCGTTTTAAGTGTCAGCTTGGTTTTGGATGTTAAATGTGAATAAATGAAACAACTGAAGTATCTGGTTACAGTATTTGACATCTTTGACATCTCTTTTAGAACTTTAGAGGAGACACTTGAGGGTCTTTTTCTTGGAAGAGAAGAAGACTCAAGCAATTGTCTTCATTTGCAACTGAGATGTAAGGGAAAGAAAAATGTAGAGAGAGAAAAATTGATGTTTTAGGTCTGTAAATGTTAAATAATAATAATAATAAAATAATTTAAAAAGAAAATGTGGTATTGTTTATTACTGTTTTATTTTGCTTGTGGAAGTCATGAGATTAATCCTGGTTATTTTTTAGCAGAAATGAAAATATTTTTTTTATAATTATTATTATTATTAATACATCCAACATAATATTAGTGTTTGTATTTATATTTTCCATTTAATTTTATATATACTGTAAACTACCGTAGATAAAAAAAAAAAAAATGGAATTAATATTTTTTTATTTAGCAAAGATGCATTTTGAACAAAAGTGAGAGTAAAGACATTTTATAATGTTAAAAAATTTAACTGAACTGTTTTCAACATTTATAATAATAAGAAATGTTTCTTAAGCACCAAATCAGTATATTAGATGATTTCCAAAACCTCACGTGACACTGAACACTTGATATTGTAATCATAATGATAAGAAAAATGTGTATTTATTTTCGTATTATTGTGGCTTTTTACTTTTTATGATACTGGGCTTTTTTAAACAGTCTGCTGTCAGCTCACAGACCCTCACAGTGAGAGCTCGGCGTTGCTTCTTCTGTTTGGCAGCGCTGCTCATGTTCTCTTCTGGGGGGATTCTGCAGCACAGGATGATGACTTTATCCGACAGTGATAGTTTCACGAGGAGATAAACGTACTGTGAGGGGAGATAGTAGTGCACCCGGGGAACTTTGATCTTGGCTAGTGTGCTGGTATTGCTCTTGAAAGCTTCATATGTCGTATGTACTGATGATTTATCTTTTTTGATTTAAAAAAAATAATAATAATAAATTAGTAGAGTGTGTTGTCTGCACCGTCACAGTTAAAGGAATAGTTTACCCAAAAAAGAATATTTGCTGAAAATGTTTTCACCCTCAGGACATCCAAAATGTAGATAAGTTTGTTTCTTCGTCTGAACACCTTTGGAGAAATCCAGCATTGCATCACTTGCTCACCAGTGGATCCTCTGCAGTGAATGGGTGCCGTCAGAATAAGAGTCCAAACAGCTGATAAAAACATCACAATAATCCACACGACTCCAGTCCATCGATTAATGTCTTATAAAAGCTTTGTTTTTGTAATAACTTCCTGTTAAAATACGAGTGTTCTATCTGATTGCCAGTAAAAAAGTCGTCTAATCTGAATAAGGAGAGAAATATGCACATATCAAGCACCTTTAATGAGTGAAAACATTCCAAAACAGTTCTAAACAAATATGTTGGTGGGTTTTGATGCAAGAGGACAACAAGGGATGGACATTTAAATGAATTATCATGGGTTATGGACTCATATTTTGGCTAGAAGTTTAATGTTAAAATGCCTTAATGATCGATTTAATGGAAAAAAACGCACTGATTTTTACTTGACAAGACATTAAGTTATGGACTGGAGTCGTGTGGATTACTGTGATGTTTTTTTGGACTCTCATTCTGACGGCACCCATTCAATCTATTGGTCAGCAAATGATGTAATGATAAATTTCTCCAAATCTGTTCAGATGAAGAAACAAGCTCATCTTGGATGGCCTGATGGTGAGTAAGTTTTCTGCAAAATATCATTTTTTGAGTGATCCATTCCTTTAAAATGACTCCAAAATCAATAGTCCTGTAGTTCTGCACAGGCGACCTGGCAAAAAGTCAACCTTGACCTAGATTTGTTGTTTTAAGGCACAGGTTAAATGCACCTTAACAAATACCTTTTGTTTATGAGCCTCAGGCTCTTCTTCATGCCTTTGAAAATGCTTCATGTGTGAGTGTTTCAATGACCTTGTGATTACGGGCTAGCTCAGGGGCCGTTACTCTTGAAAAGAGCCACATAACTACAGAGCTACAGCTTGCTTTCAGCGTCAAAAAAGCTTCGTCTGTTATATATCCAAGGATAGTCAGCACCAGTTCCATCAGAGGTCGTGTAGAGAAACAGACAGTTAAAAATAAAGGCTGGATACCTTGGGAGAGTCAGGGTGTGACGGGTTGAAATTGCTGGGTATGCTGTCCCAGATTTAAATCTGACTTTGTATGTGGCCAGCCAGCCCAAAACTACTCTTTAACAGCTCCAAAGCTATTGCACTGAACATAACCCTCAATATGTCAGTCTTTAAGTAGTATTGTTTTCGTAACTAGCCTGCAATTGTGGCTGCCTACCCCCAACAAGTCAAATCCAGTTCCAGCCAAGCCCTCCCATCAATTTCACCCAGTTGTTGGGTGTCAACATGTAGGAGAAAAGAGAGGTTTTTGTGTGCATGTGTGTATTGCATATTTTCTTCTTCTTTTTTTGCGTAATATGGACTTAAACAGATCAGCGCTTAAGATTTTAAGATAAGCGGTTGGCTGTTGTCCGATAGTTGACAGATGTTGTGTGCTCAGATGTGCAATCTGTTAAAACGCTGTTGGTTTAACAGAATGAGAGCTCACTGGACCCAAAAGCAGTATTAGATTTGAGATGGAAATGGTTCTGTCTGGCTGAGAAAAATATCAGTAGAGGATAAAGAGGTTGCTAGCGGAAAATTCCATTCTCGCATTGAAAAGCAGTAAATGTTTACCGACTGGCATGCACACGCTGCACCTGGGAAACTGCTGTGATAGTTATTTGCTCAACCAGCTATCACTTAGAATGTGTATTTTTTAAGTTTTTTTTTTTATTCAGGTTTGCCTCTGATTTCCTCTGTCACTTACAGATTCCAGGAGAAAATCACAAAGATTTTGGTTGGGTGTTTTTATTAGTATTTTTATAATAACAAAATGGCTTGCTGTGCAGCAATGCCATTATTTGTATCTTTATAAATGTTGCTATGACAAAAATTAAAACGAATTAAACAAAAATTAAGTCATCTTTGCCCAAAAATTAAACGAAAAGCCAAATTGTTATATGTAGGGGGCCAGGGGCTAAGTCTATTCCATTTAAATTATAGATTCCCTGCATTGTATAATTAATAAAATGATTTATTGTTCTTAACTACAACCTTCATGTAAAATAAAGATTTTTTTAAAAAAGCTTAAAATTTAAAAACAGTATAACTGTATAAGTCAGATTTTTATTTTATTTATTTTACTATTTTAATTTAATTACAATTTTATTTTATTTCACAGGCGACCGTTTCCGGCATTTTAACCCGAAATCACCAAAATTTTTAATTTTTATCACGTATTATTTCTTAGTATATTTATATCTTAGCATCTTAGTTTCATGTATCATGTTAACCCTTGACAAGTTCAGATTTCTGAAACAAATAATACAAGGAGACTTCAATTTGTTCACTGTTTAGTCTTCTATTCAGTTAGTTTTAATGATAGTTTTATCTATGATTAAGTAACATTTTTAATGTCATTAAAAAGTATCAGCGTGATTGTTGGATAATAAGTCTGATAAATCTATTTTCTCTCATTTATTATGTGATTTAAAGTAATTATTGATGCCTTTCTGAATATAAGGTAATCAATTTCAGACGCTTCTTTACCAGATAGGGTTTCAGTTATCTTTGTTAAACACTTATGCACTTCTATAAACATTATGTCTCTGAATTTTCAAAATATTTCAAATATTTTTTTTAAAGCCTCGAAAACACTTTAAGGCCCTTAGTAGCCAATAAGCAGAAAAACACTAGTATATCAAAGCATTCCCTTTTGCTACACATATACAGTGCATTAGATATCTAGTTAGTAGCTTTAAATGTTGTTCAGGGACCATCTTCCAAATATGCCATTTCTGGCTGGAATAAGCTGTAATGTGGACCAGTATGCTAAAAACCAAAAGTCTGGCCATGTGAGTGAGCGCATTCACAATCACCTGCTGAGAATAACTCGTCAGGTCACCTGTCTAGGTGTCACTGCTCATGAATGTACAATTCCCATCACTTAGGCAACCCTTGCATTGATGTCAATTCTAACCGGGATGGCCAATTAGGATATTTCTCCAGATGGAGAGGGCTAATTCAGACAGCACGACTGAGCCTTATTCAATCCTCGAGAGCTTGTATGAAAATGCCCCTTTATTTATGCTTTGTGTGTATTGACGCCGGAGGCAGCCTGAACCAGACGACCTGCGCTTTGCCTTTTTCTGGACCAGATGTTGCTAATGCCTTCTCAATCCAGTTGCCTCAGGGGTGTTGGTAAAAAATATCCATTTTAGTGGAGATGTCAGGAATGGCGGAGTGAAAGACGGAGACGAGAGATTGAAATTGATCTACAGAGGAAATAAAAGCTGTCTGTGACTGCCTATGCTGGTTTGTGTTTCCCTGCTGTCGATCCATAGTGTAGGAAACCTCTATTTCCCGTCTCGTCCCATTATTGGTTTTTCCCTGGGTAAAGTCTGGTGTTTTACAGCGTATGTGTCTTGTCTGCTCTGTAACAAGAAGATACATCCTCAGGATGGTGCGATGTGTGTGGGTTTGAACTCCAAAGAGTTAAGAGCCATCTGTGCAAACATGGAGAAGAACAGAACATGGATGTGTAGTAAAGACCACAGGTCTTCCGCACTGTATGTTCATTTAAAGTGTATAATTATGAGCTCTTGCCCGTGGCAAAGAATGATAGCTGTGTTAGTCAGCGACCTTGCTTGTACGGAGTCTATTTAATGAATTTATCGACATTTTTATTTTTTAAAATCTGTAATAGTTTAAGGTTTTTATTTGGTTGGCCTTCAAGCTGGTTTGAAATCAAGGCTTTCAGTCTTTCTTTTCAGTTACGGCCATTCATTCTTGCTTAAAAGTATAGTTCACTTAAATAGTGAAAAATGTCATCATTTACTCATCTTCATGTTCTTCTAAACCCACATGACTTCTGTTCACTGCTGTTCAAAAAAAGCAACTACATATTTTCCACTTCACAGGATCTTTTGAATCACACAGAAGTGTGAATTGCTTGAAACTACAATAAAACCACATGTTAGACCAATAGTGTGCTTTGCTTCATGAATAAATTATAGGATTATTGTTATAAGATTATTTTCCATTATGTTTGCTGACTTTTTTAACTTTTGTTGTTGTTTTGTCATTGTTGGTAGTTATTTAGCATTTAGTGAAGGAACAAATTCAAATTGACACAGCAAGTTACTTACAATTAAGACGGTAGCTGAGAGACAATAGTTGAATGCATCAGGTTCTGAACAATTCCTATTTTTACAGTGTTTCCATGCTGTTGAATAGTTCAAAAAGAAGTAAGGATTAAAGGAATAGTTCACCCAAAAATGTGAATTCTGTCATTAATTACTCACCCTCGTGTCGTTCCAAACCTGTAAGACCTTCATTCATCTTCGGAACACAAATTAAGATATTTTTGATGCATTCCGAGAGCTTTCTGACCCTCCATATACAGCAAGGATCCTAACATGATCAAGGCTCATAAACGTAGCAAGGAGATCGTTAAAGTAATCCATGTGACATCAGTGGTTCAACCGTAATTTTACGAAGCTACGAGAATACTTTTTGTGTACAAAGAACAAACAAAAATAAAGACTTTATTCAACAACTCGTCTCCTCCACGTCACCCTATAGCGCCCTTTTGAAGAGTATCACATACGCAAACAATATATTCAACGTATGTACGCAGATATGTTGTTTATGTTCAGATCAAAGCATAAACAAAGTAAACAGCGTATCCGCGAACGGTGCTGCTGACACAGAACAGCATACGTTGTTTATGTATGTGATAGGCTATTCTCCAAATGGTGCTATAGGGTGACGCGGAGGAGACGAATTGTTAAATAAAGTTGTTATTTTTGTTTTTAAAATTCAATCACGTTGTTACATGGATTATTTTAATGATCTCCATGCTACGTTTTTGAGCCTTGATCGTGTAATAGATCGTGTAAGGATCCTTGCTGTCTAAGGAGGGTCAGAGAGCTCTCAGAATGCATAAAAAATATCTTAATTTGTGTGCCGAAGATGAATTAATGACATGAAGGTGAGAAATTAATGACAGAATTTTCATTTTTGGGTGAACTATCCCTTTAAGATTGTTTTGAATATATTTTATGTGGTTTTAAATATACTTAGCCTATCGTTCAAAATATTTTTATGTGTTTGAAAGAAGTTTCTTTGGTAACACTTTACAATAAGGTTCATTAGTTAACATTAGTTAACAACATTAGTAAACATGAACTAAGAATGAACAATACTTCTACAGCATTTATTAATCTTAGTTAATGTTAATTTCAGCATTTACTAATGCATTATTAAAATCACAAGTTGTGTTTGTTAACATTAGTTAATGCACTGTGAACTAACATGAATAAACAATGAACAATTGTATTTTCATTAACTAACATTAACAAAGATGAATAAATAGTGTAATAAATGCATTGTTCATTGTTTGTTCATGTTAGTTAATACATTAACTAATGTTAACAAATGACACCTTATTGTAAAATGTTACCGTTTCTTTTATCATAAATACAGTAAAGACAGTAATATTGTGAAATATTAAAATTTAAAATGACTGTTTTCTATTTTAGTATATTTTAAAATGTAATTTATTCCTGCAATGGCAAAGCTGAATTTTCAGCATCATAACTCCAATCTTTAGTGTCCATGATTTTTCATAAATCATTCTAATATACTGATTTACTGTCCAAAAACCATAATATTATCTTATTATTATTATTATTATTATTATAAATGTAGAAAACAGTTGTGCAGCATAATACTTTTGCAGAAACCAAGATACTTTTTTTTTTTTTTTTTTTCAGGATTGTTTGATAAATAAAAAGTTCTAAGGAACAGTATTTTGTATTTTTTGTAACATTATACATATTTCTGCCATTTTTGAATTTCAATGTAATGAATCTTTGCTGGATAAAAGTATTAATTCTTTAAAAAATAATGAATGGTCGTGTATATGTATTTTGAAGCCATAACATAACATAGTGATGCCATAAACAAATCATTCAGATCTTATCAGTGAATCCGTTGATCCATTTCTCAAAACTTTATTTACGAATGCACTCACTGATACCATCTGGTTGCTACAGTTAACAATGGAGAAAAAGATTTCCATCTGTTATCATATCAAAGCTATCATATGGCTTTCAGAAGAACTGGAATGTAGTGCATGAGTCAAATGGACCACCTTTACATTTCTACATCCTTTGTGAAGCTTAAAAGCTCCAGGCCTTAAACTAGTACATTATTTAAAAATATACCTTCTATGGTCTGGAAAAAGGATGTGAAGGTGAGTAAATGAGAATAGAGCTTTCATTATTTGAGTGAACTCTCTCTTTTATTCCTCCCTACATTTGGTTCAAGATACAACCATATTTCATTTTATTGCTGAAGATATTCCTGTGATTCAGCTCTGAATGTGAATGACTGTAATATGTAGAGGATCCGGTGTTTCTGTAGGAATAATTAGATCACATTAACCACGGTGCTCTCCCATTACTTCACTTGTGTTAGAGGAGGACAGTTTGAGCAGGAAGCCACTCAGACCGCAGTGTGTATGTGTGAGAGAGAACGTAACCGGTACTACTGCTGAAATGTTTCATCACTGTCAACATACATTGTTATTTTCTGTGTGACAGACACTGGACCACAGCAGGGATATGTCATGTTGTCATTTGCAGCTATGATTAAAGGAAATTCAGCGCTTGTGCGCTGTCTGTTTATGACACCCTTACTAACAACCAGCCATTATGTTGTCCTGGTGGTAATTGGTTAAGTTTGTAGGTATCATTTTTTTTGACATTTCATTTCAAGTAAAGTGGAGAGAGAGCAGGAATTTATAGATATGGAATCAGGCAGTGTTGCAAGCTGGATTCGAACTCATGTGTGTCCATTTGAGCACCATAACTCAATGTGACAGGGCATGCATTGTATCCTGAGCTGACTGTAATCTATTCCTGATTACATATTACATGGCAAAAATTGTAGTTAGTAACGTAATCCATTACATTACATATTTTTGGTAATATAGTCAGACTACTTTTTGGTTACTTTTGACCTAACTTGTTTATCACATTGATTTAAATAACAATCCTTTACCATATGTGACCCTGGACCACAAAACTAGTCTTAAGTCGCTGGGGTATATTTGTAGCAATAGCCAAAAATACACTGTATGGGTCAAAATTATTGATTTTTCTTTTATGCCAAAAATCATTAGGACATTAAGTAAAGATCATGTTCCATGAAGATATTTTGTAAATTTCCTACTGTAAATATATCAATATGCATTGTTTAGAACTTCATTTGGACAACTTTGAAAGCAATTTTCTCAATATTTAGATTTTTTGCACCCCCAGATTCCAGATTTTCTAATAGTTGTATCTCGGCCAAATATTGTCCTATCATAACAGTAACAAAGCTTATTTATTCAGCTTTCAGATGATGTATAAATCTCAATTTCGAAAAATGTACCCTTATGACTGGTTTTGTGGTCCAGGGTCACATATTGATATAATAATAGAAATTAATAGAGAAAGAAAATATATTCCTTTTGTTGTTATTAACAACATGAAGTGCATTAAACCATACATCATTTTCCAAACTGGGTTTGTGATTTTAATTGAATTAATAATAATAATAATAATTTATTACTATAGTGTGAATATGTAATCATGTAAATAAAAAAGGAACTGTAGTCTGATTACAAGTATTTTAAAATGCAATATAATCTAATTACAAGTACTTAATTTTTGTAATCTGATTACATAATCCAGATTACATGCAGGGCTCGCAAAATTTCAAAATCCCTGATAGCCCTTCGGGCAGGTACTCTTCAGATTTTGGTAGCCCGAAAATTAATTTAACTAGCCCAAATTAAAAAATTAACATTTTATTTTATTTTATTTATTTTTGTCTTTTTTAAATATAGAAAATCAGATAGGAGTTTAAATGTCAATCAAAAATATTTTCAATACACAAATATCAACAAATATGAAGGAAGGAATTTTATTTCACTATTTACAGGGTATCTGCAGAATTTTTAAAAATATATTTAAGGCAATTTATGACCCATTTTAAGAGCTGCACAAGTAAAATGAACAGGGTTGGACAGTGTCTATGGTAACATTCAGTTTTGAGCCATACAATTACATGATTTGCAGTTCAGATACAGGTTTTCACAAAAACAAAAATCTTATACAACAGCGTTTCAGGCTATAGACAGTTTTTATGAAAAGGGATCAATCAAGCATATAAATTATGATGATAATTTAAAACGTATAAATATTACTGTCTTAATTGTTTAGATCTTTAGAAGGCACATCAACTTCTTTCTCATTTACAACTCTATGTGTTTGCTGCGTAAAAACATGAGTTGATATTTGCATTGATCTGACCATAAACAGCAAGAAAGGCTTATTGGAAATGCAAATTCATTTTCTGCCACGAGGTGGCGCTTTAGGAGCTCTGAAATATTGCGGTTTTCCCGGAAACGCTGTACACAAAGCAGCTCAGCGCTCATAAACGCTGCTTTATCAGGAACTATAGGTAAAATGAAATTAAAATGCCAACGACACATTTCTGAAGACAGTCGATTCCCTTCAGATACATTCACATAAAGACATCTGCGCCGCGTTTTGACTTTAAACGTGCCGCGCTCATTATTTATTCAATGACATCATTGCCTTTTGAAGTTTAATCCTGCCATATTGCGACTCATGTCTTTCCGTCCCCAACTGTAAGACCTCTTGAAATTATAATTAAGACATTTCTTATACCATTTAACGTATTTAAAAGTTTTTATGGCCTTAATTTTGATACAACTCACTTTCAGAGTTTTTAAGGACCCGCGGGAGGTCTGTATTTAAGGAGCCCGTCGGGCAGGCGGTGATGCATTTTGGTAGCCCGACTGGAAAACACAATAGCCCCGGGACGCCGGGCTAGCGATTTTGCGAGCCCTGAATGTAATCTGTTACTACCCAGCTCTGTCTGTATCTGATTTGAGACTTTCAAGCAAATGAGTTCGCATAAAACACCTTTGATGGATGTTTGCACTTTTCACTGTCAAGCTGTTCATCCATGCTAATGTGATTCTTATCTTTTCTTTGCTCTCTTTGTGTCTGCTTGTATGAGGGGTTGGGACAGTGTTTAAACCCTGCATTGAGCTACAATACAAATACAATCGGCGGTAACGTTCAAAAGAAATGATGATTTTAATGTTGTGCAAGTGTTTAGGCTGTAAAAAACGAACATTCACATAAAGAACGAAATCGAATTCCTTATTTACTGTATTTTGCCATTCGATATGTTGTTTATGTGTGTGTGTGCTTGATAATACTGTAATTGGATATCAAATGGGAATTGATCGTAAGAGAAAATCTGAAAAAACACTAGAAAGCAATGGCTCCACTCGGTCCAGCATCTACTGACAGGAAACTGTGTGTGCATTCAACAAGACAAGAAGATGTAAAGCCCTGTTTCCCTACGCTACAGACATGAGTCTCCAGACCCATCAACAGGCCATTCAGATCGGCAGTGTGTCAGTTACTGAGTCCCTGTGGTCCCTGCTGATGAGAGCAACTTTGGCGTAATCGAGTTCTGTATTGCCCTTCGTGCAGACTGACTCAATTTCATCTGTACTGTCGTAGTGAAGAGAGGTTATCTCAAGGAAAGGAAGGATGATGGAGTGATTTTTGACTGACAAGCATTGCGGCACAAGTGCTAGTGGTGCTGCAAAATCCGTCCAGTAGACCCGCAGTCAGGTTCTACAGAGCAATAACTTCCTTTTTTTTTTTTTTTGAGTGCGAGTACCTGAAGGGACAAAATTATATTTTATTTTAGTTTAATGTAGTTTAGGGGATATTTTTGTTTGTTTGTTTTTATTTTGCAGAAATGTGTTGTCATATGTTCAGTCAGTAATCAGAGTGATTTAATGGGATAGTTTAAAATGGTCATTAAAATGCAATGGAAACCCATTACTTTAAATAAATGTAAACTTATTAAATTTATTTCATCTGCAACATATAAATAAATAAATTGATCAAATAAAATAACTAAAACTGAAATAAAAATGAATAAAGACTATATATAAATGTTTTAAAAAAATAATAATAACATTGATAAAAATGTGTGGTAGTACTGTTGTGAACGCGCATCGAAGGCTGACATGGAAGAACAGAAATTTTTGAATCGTTATTTTACAAGTCATTATTTTTGTTTTCTTTGCGCACAAAAGGTATTCTCGTAGCTTCATAAAATTACAGTTGAACTACTGATGCCACATGGACTATTTTAATGATGTCCTTACTACCTTTCTGGGCCTTGAACGTGTCAGTTGTGTTGCTGTCTATGGGAGGGTCAGAAAGCTCTCAGTTTTCATCAAAAATATTTTCATTTGAGTTCCGAAGATGAACGAAAGTCTTATGGGTTTGGAACAACATGAGGGTGAGTAATTAATGACAGAATATTCATTTTTGGGTGAACTATCCCTTTAAGTAGTTGTGTGCAAGTATGAAAAAGAAAGAAAGAAAGCTAGCGCTATTTATAGAATGTGCTTTGTTGGTGAATATCAGACCTCTGCCAGAGCTGTTGCTCTTCAGCCCATGAGTCTGAATCTATAACACTGTAAGTTTCTCAGGAGCACAAAATTAGATGGAGTTTTTCTGGCTGTATGTGAGCACTGTGAGGGGCCCCTGTGGAGTGTGTATGCTCTGCGGTATGTTCTCTGATAGTGTACTGCTTTTCAGAGGAGCTGGAGAGCAGCTTCCTGTGCTGATTCGTGGAAGTGGGGTCAGAGGTCAAAGATGAGAGTGCAGGAGGTTGGGGAGATGAATGTGAAGACCTCAACAGCTGCTTTTTCTTTATCTGGCTTCACTCTTTGCCTGATGCTCTTTTACTCTGTCATGTTATTCTCAGTATATCTCTCTCTCTCTTCACCCCTTCATTCATCACTTGAAATAAAATTATAAACACTACCAGTTTAAAGTCTGAAATAATAAAGATTCTTTCATCTTTTTGAAAGATACCTCTTATGTTCACCAAGGCTCCATTTATTTTTCAAAAGTGCAGTAAACCAATAATATTTTGAAATAGTATTATTTTATATTATTCAAATTCTATTAAAATATTTTTTAATTTAATTTATTCAAGTGGAATGGAAGCTGTGATACATTACCATTCAAAAAAAAAAAAAGAGATAGTAATGAACGCTATTATTCAGCAAGGATGTATTAAATTGATCAAAAGTCACAGTAAAGACATTTATGATGGTATAAATAATTTCCATGTTATTTCAAATATATTGTTGCTATTGTTTTGAACTTTATATTCATCAGAGAATCCTGAAAAAATGTATCAAGGTTTCCACAAAAATATTCAGTAGCAAAAAACAAAACAAAAAGACACTGTATTCTTCCACATTATTTGGTAACACTGCATTATTTGGTAATCGATTCTGATCAGTCAATCATCGTATTCTGCAGCATATTTTTACATAATGACCACTAAACTGTATAATTTATTGTGATGTGATGGTTTCATGTCGCTTTCTTCTCACATAATAACATTTTCAATTCATTAATATTTATGTTATGTTATTAAAATTGTATGAATCTCTGTGTATTTATTTCCTGTGTAATAAGAGGGATAATATAAAGTACGATCAGCCAGTCATTATCATTAGGTCCTGCCTTTAAGTAATGATCTGTTACGTAATGATTTTTTAAAATGACTTATTAATGAAGGTTATGAAAGTTATTATAAAATTTAACCAACGAAATCAATCAAACCTTATCACGCTCGTTCAATCATTCTCTCATTTTCTCTGCAGAATTCCGTGGCAGATGCCCAGCGCCCTATGCTCCTGCCCCAGCAGTACTGAGCAGAGTCCCGTGGACCCCCATGGCTCCCCCCGTGGAGGGAACGGCCCTGGCCCGCTGCCTCGTCCTGCTGCACAGCCTGCTGCTGCTGTTGCCCAGAGGAGTGCCCTGCCGGGGGGCCACACGGGCCCCGGAGTCCCCCTGCCATAGAGCTGAACACCCACTCATCTCTCACACAGGTCAGCATTTGTCAGCATCCCACACACCACAGCATGACAACATGTTACAGGAGAGCTCTGGACTTCATTTAGCGTGTTAATTAATGGTGCTTGCTGAGATAAGCACCACATTTACTATCCGCTTGTTAATTTATGACGTATCGAATATTGTTTCCGGGTCCAAGCTCCATTTCAAGAGTACTAGATTACTCTCAACAGCTGTTTATGAGCGCTATTCATTCATAGCACACCTTTAAGCTAAGCTTTTAAAAAACTGTGTTTACACAACAGTCTCCAGACTCACAGCATCCCGGGCACCAGTATTTTAATGATTCAGAAAAGATGAATTGGCCAAACAAATCTAGGATTTTTCAGTAATGCCACAGCACACAGAGAGTGTAATAGCATGGTATGTTATTTGCTTTTGGGATTTGATTAATCTGATCTGAACCCAGAAATAGTCATGTGTAAGGTGTTAACAACCAGATTCCTGATGCTTAGAACTGAAGATTCGAACCTGTGGAAATATTTGCCATATAATACAAAAAATATACTTTATTGCAAGTCTATAATCCTACTTTTTGCTTTAGAGTTTGTCAGGATTTTCACTCTACCCAATTTTTTCAAGAGCCTGAAAATATAAATAAAGATATTCTTATAAATATATATATTTTCAATTACATGTATAAGAGTATACGTAATTGAATGTATATACAGATATTAGTCATCCTAAAACACCTATAACTCTATAATCTGAATATATATATATATATATATATATATATATATATATATATAATCAGTTACATATATCATACATCAGTTGTATATATATATATATATTAGTGCTGTCAATCGATTAAAAATGTTATCGCGTTAATCACAGTCACGGGCTTTGATTAATCGTGATTAATCGCAAATTTAAAATACATTTAGAATACTAGAATTTACCTGTAAATGTGTTGAAAAAGAAATGCATGAAACTAGTTAAAGGTTGACACCCCTAATATATATATATATATATATATATATATATAATCAGTTACATATATCATACATCAGTTGTATATATATATATATATATATATATATATATTAGTGCTGTCAAATGATTAATTGTGATTAATCGCATCCAAAATAATTTTTGTTTACATTATGTATATATATATATATATATATGTGTGTGCTGTGTATATTTATTATGTATATATAAATACAAACAAATGCATGTATTTAAGAAAAATTTTATGTTTATATATTTATATATAATATAAAATATAAGAATATAAATATATAAATGTATATACATGTAAATATTTTCAAAATATATACATGCATGTGTGTATTTATATATGCATAATAAATATACACAGTACACATACATATATAATGTTTGTATGTGATTAATAACGATTAATTGTTTGACAGCACTAATATATATATATATATACACACACACACACAGTGTTTCCCACAGACTTGCACTCTATTTGTGGTGGCATATATATGCAAATTCATTCTCTGCCAACAGGAGACACTTGTAGAGCGGAAGAGATGGAGGTTTCCCTGGTAACGGCTGTACACAAAGCAGCGCTCAGCTCACAAAACGCTGCTTTATCAGATATTATACTACGGGGCTGTTGAATGCTTGAATCTGATTGGCTGATAAACGTTCTAAGGTGTGCAATTATTTTCAGGGAAGCACACAGCGAACAAAGTTCCTGGCAGCTCTTGACCACATTACATGGCCATATCACTTCGCCAAATGATTTCTGTTATTTCAAAGGTAAATATAGTAAACAAAAGGATAAAAACGACAGATCATGTCCATGTTTTGCCACAAAATTACGCTTTATTATGTACGGAAAGCACATACTCTATCTCTCCCGCTCTCTCTCCCTCACAGACCGCACATACATAACAGTTACAGTTTGCACACACACTAACATACATCGCGCTAATGTTGTTAGCGCTACTCTGATGATTTTATCAGTAGTTTAACAACTTAAAAACTACATGACTTCTCACAAGCGAGGTAACAACAACGGCGCTGTTCGTGAACAAAAGGAACTAAGTTTCACTATAACTAGAGACATTGCTGCCGAACACTATTGAGAGACACACAGAGGCAATCTCTCTCTCTCTCTCTCTCTCTCTCTCATAACTTAGTTATTAACTGTATTAACTGCATTTGTCTGCTATCAACGGCTCAAGCCTCCGTTACTAGGTTTAAAATTACATTTTGGAATTAGCAACGGAGGCGTTGGATGAGATGCGGAAGAAATAATCCTACTCACAATAGCAATTTAAGTAGAAAAAGCGGACGAATGCCTTGAAATATGTGACCCTGGTCTTAAGTGTCAATTTTTCGAAATTGAGATTTATACATAATCTGAATAAATGAATAAATAAGCTTTCCATTGATGTATGGTTTGTTAGGATCGGACAATATTTGGGCGAGATACAACTATTTGAAAATCTGGAATCTGAGGGTGCAAAAAAAAAATCAAAATATTGAGAAAATCGCCTTTAAAGTTGTCCAAATGAAGTTCTTAGCAATGCATATTACTAATCAAAAATGAAGTTTTTATACATTTACGGTAAGAAATTTACAAAATATCTTCATGGAGCTTGATCTTTACTTAATATCCTAATGATTTTTGGCATAAATTTGTTTTGTTATAATTTTGACCCATACAATGTATTTTTGGCTATTGCTACAAATATACCCCAGCGACTTAAGACTGGTTTTGTGGTCCAGGGTCACATATATCATCTGATCGATGTCTTGATGTGTGGAAACCGTAGTATAAGCGGAATAATTGACTTCGGTCCGTTGAATTATTAGAAAAATAATGTGCACCTCATCAATTATTCCTTACATATTCTTTTATTTACTGTGTATATTTTTTTATATATTTACTTAATATATATAAAATAAAAATATTTTTGTATTTTATATATGTATTAACATATAGTACACAAACTACCTATAGATTAGAAACTAAATGCAGAAAAGTAAAGAAAGAGAACAAGAGTTTTTTAATGTAATAGAATAACACATACAGTACAATCTAATCAAATGTGTTAACATATTTTGATTGATTGATTAATTGATTGATTGATTTTAATTTAAAAATAAACGTTTTAATATACACTTTTATAGAATGAGTTACACGTTACATGTACTTACTAGTATAATATCAACAAATTATGCATAATTACATGCAAGTAACCCTAAACCAAGCCATAATCCTAACCCTAACCATATAGTTAGTACATGTAGTTAATTAATATTACTCAATATTATAAATGTATATTTACGCTGTAACAAGGACACCTTAAAATAAAGTGTAACCCTATTTTGCAGCTGTAACTAAATATAATTTATTTACCACTAAATACAAGAGCTTGTTCAGAAAACACAGCATAATCTGAACTCCAGATGAGAACTGGGGCCATAAAGGGCATACAGAGTTCAAGGCTTATTTTAGAAAGCTAGTGGAGCAGTTCAACAAACACATAAGAGAAAACCAGCAAAGAGCCAGTGCACGCAGATCCCAGCGCTCTTTGAATAAATGTTTTTACTGAAGAAAGGGTTTTGTTTGTGAAAGCTGGCGTGCAGGTATTTGGTTTTGCAGCAGGGCAGCTGCTAAATGTGTAGACTGGGGCTCGTTCAATGATCTGAAAGCTTTGATTCAAAAGCTCAGTCAAACAGGGAGAACTGAGATTATTTGAGCAACCATAAGAATTGCATTTCAAAACGGTGCCAATGGACCGTTATGGGCTTGGAATGAAGAGTGTGTGTGAGTGTGTGTGTGACAGACCTCCCTGTCGCTGCTGGGCATAAACGCCATTACCACTGCATTCACTGTGCATATTTAATGAATGGGGTGCTAATTAAAAGGTTTGTGTTCCAGCGTTTGTGTGTGAGACGGGTGTTAGACATTGAAATTCACACTCATTCTATAACACAGATGGTGAACAGCCATACAGACACATCCTAAAAATCAATGGGTTAATTAGCTACTAGTCTGTGTTACTACTCACTAGGTCATGCTTACAGACGGCTTGGTTCTCCGGAAGTTCACTTACAGTCAGAGCTGATCACTAAGCTAAAATATTGACCTTGCCTTTCCACTCCATTAGCCCCAATAGACCCCCTTTGGCTTTGACATTCAGCTCTACAATTACTTACTGAAATCCGCCTGCTGAATTTACATTGATTATAATACATGTTCTCCAGGCAAGGGAGTCCTGTAATTTAAGCCGGGGGAAGGTGAGTGAGTTTGTCAATGCTATTAGGTCTCTATGATTTAGCTCATAACACATTATAAAATAAAAAAAAAGTGCTGTAGTCATTCAGAAAGCATGTCTCAAGGACAATTTAAAAACACATGACCAAGTATTAACAAAAGGAATGAAAAGGTGTGCAAAGGAAACATTATGAAAAGGAAAACAAATATATAAATGTATATTTTCCTAAGTAAATTAAATATTTTCATCATTTATTTATTATTTATTTATTTTTTTAAATAAACAAATAAATAAATAATGAAAATAAAATATATAGGAGCTCTTATTTTCATAATTTATTTTTATTTTGTATTTTTAATAAATAAAATCAATTATTTTTATTTAAACATGTTTATTAGTTTAAATAGATTTTTATGAAAGATTTAGTTTATTTTATTAAATAAAAAAACTTGTTCTTTTTTTTGTTTTGTTTTACTTTTTTGCATTTAATTTCTTGTTTGTGTACCAAAATGTATATTAATACTTATATAAAATAGAATATTTTCTATTCCATTTTTGTTCTTATTTTTATTACTTAAAACAGTATTTATTTGAAAATGTTAATTAATATAAATGCATCATTCATTCATTAAAATATACAATTATTTAACTATGTTAATGAATTTTAATAGATATGAAATATTGTATTTATTCAGCAAAAACACTCTTTTTGTGTATACTTTTCTGCGTTTCATTTCTGCTCTGCAGGTAGCTTGTACTAATCCTTTATAATTTAAAACTTGGCACTGTGTTCAGCAAATGTTGTTCTCTCTTATGATAAATTACTTCCAATATTCTCTGTTTGTAAGTCGCTTTGCATAAAAGTGTCTGCTACTTAAATAAATGCAAATGTAAGTTGGATACATGTCCAATTATCAAATCTCGTCTCAGTATCACCTTAGTAAACCAGAATTCAACATAGATAAAAAAGGCATCGATTACTGAAGCTTTTCACACCTTAAATTAATGCCACTTGCATGCTGGCTTAATAAACACCTTCTGTTTCTCTGAAATTTCATGCTTTGTGAAATAGCTTCCCCTGTAATTATAGTTGAACACACAGGCAGTGCGGGGCTTATCTTGACAAAGGCTATATAGTGAAGAGTGATTGATGGGCCTGTTTTTTTTTTTTTTTTTTTTAATCTAAACCTTTCAGACTTTGTCAGGCCACCCAGTAAGCCAATTTAGGCTGAATTGAAGGCTGAGAGAAACATTTTGCTCTCTCCTTAAATTTGCCTTTTTGAATCAAGCCTGCAGTCTGCATTTATAGTGGCGAATGTTCCTAGCAGCCTCTTTGAAAAAAATCAATAAAAAGGGTTGAGTCACCGAGATGCGTGTCTCCATCCAGACCAAAGGAGAGACACTGGGAGCAAGAGACTGTGTTTTCCTAAATGGAACACCTCTGCTCTCTTCTCCAGAGTGCTGTGGGGACACGTTTCTCCATGGACCATGTAATCCTTGTCCGTTAGGGAGCAAAAAGTGGGAAGGACATCACGGACAGTCAGCTTTCCTCTGTGCAGACTATAAAGGAGATAAATATACGTCCCCTCAGCTATGCCAGAACTCCAGCAGAGCTCCACTGTTAGATCTCTGTATAAAGACACACTGGTTGACTGTAAAGAAATGTTAATATCTGCACCGTGGAGCCGTTGTGCTCTGCTCATAAGTGCCGGTTTGTGCAATAATGTTCTGGACAGATGTTGCACACTCATAGTGAGTCAGGTTTGCATTTTGTTTGGACTTCAGAGAGTTTTTTTTTTTTCTTCTTCTTTCTGGGAAAACAAGGTTTTTCTTTTGTTGTCAATGACAGGTTTAAGAAGCAGATGGTTCCCCACAGGTACAGTACATATCTTGTGATCGGTAGGAGTCTTTTCTGTATGGGCTTGTCAAAGCTCTTGCTGTATTGCATGGCCTGGTAGAAAAACAAACCCGATAGGTATTTTTTTGGTTTTATGTTATATAAAATATCTTATCTTCTAAGTTTAAGTAAACGGATCATTAATTATGCTATTGATTTATACAGTATATGTAAAAGAAATTACAGTGTGAATCTTTGCTGATACAAATTTTACATTCATATCCGCCATGTTGATGGTTTAGTAGTATGTAGTTTTCATTGTGTGTCTGTGTGTATGAAATTAACCTAGTTCTGAGTAACATTTTACAATACGGTTTTATACATTAGCAGTAGCTCGCAATATTTTACAGCATTTATTAATCTTCCTTTATATTATTTGTTTTATGCCAATATATTAAGCATTTAAATGGTATAGTTCACCCAAAAATGAAAATTCTGTCATTAAATACTCACCCTCATGTTGTTCCAAACCTGTAAGACCTTCGTTCATCTCGGGAGCACAAATTAAGATATTTTTTGATGAAATATGAGAGCTTTCTGACCCTGCACAGACATTTCTCCATTTTTTAACATTACTAAGTGCCAACATTTGGTAACAATACACACTCTATGTAAAGTGGTTTTGTCTCATTTTAGTTACAAGTTTGTGTTGGGCTACTCCCTCTGTAATTTTGGTTAGAAAACTTGTTTAAGAGCAACTTTGCGCCAGAAGACCCCAGCATTTACACAGCTGCAATTTGTCAGATGTTGCTTCCTGTACTTAAAGAATCTTTGCAAAGAGCAAACATATTAATGTCTATTAAAAGAAACAGTCCTTGACAGTTCAAGAAAACAAGTTTAAGAGCAAACCAAGGCAAGAGTTCCTGCAGTTTTGACAGCCGTGACCTTGAAGGCTTTAAATTGCTTCCATGCTGAGGTTGATTTTTGGAAAGTGCCCATGTTGTTTTACATCTTCATGCTATTTTTGTATGACATTCATTGCTAATGTGGCTCTTTCACACATTTGACTCTTGAATGAAATGTTTTTGCAAGAAGATTGTAGTTCTAGACATTATTTTGTCATGAAATGAGACATTTAACATGTAACCGAGTGTTCAGTGTATGCTAAAAAGAATGTGAAAATATAAACAGAACATAAATGCCTACCATTAGCTGACACGAGTAGACTACATTAAGTCACCCAGAAGCCCTAAAAGAATTAATACACATTGTTATCATATGAAACTGCTTCTCAGAAACACTAGAGAACCACATTGAGTGTCTCCACATTCACTTACGAGTTCCAGTCTTGCTGAAGTTAGGGCTATCCCATAGAGACATGCAAGATTTATGGAGGAACATTGTGGTAACTGATGCTGTGGATCTGTAGGGAATT
The DNA here is from genome assembly GCF_012432095.1 of Onychostoma macrolepis. NCBI lineage: Eukaryota > Metazoa > Chordata > Actinopteri > Cypriniformes > Cyprinidae > Onychostoma > Onychostoma macrolepis. Next base: position 14,482,375 of record NC_081178.1, on the reverse strand, counting down.
CTGGCTTCCTTTTGTATGCTCGAGATGCGCTTCTTCAGAAGAAAAACAACCCTATCAGAGTTAGAGGAAGCTTTGTTGTTCAGCAGAGCTGTTAAACTGATTATTAAAATAAAATAACTTTATTGAAGAAATGTTGTAGATTATATATAATTCATTTACTATGTTTGTAAATTATTCTGTATTCATTATTGTTTGCAAAGTACAAATGATCTACCTGTCTCTGTCTGTCTGTCTGGCTATCTATCTATTTGTTTGTCTGTCTATCTGTCTGTCTGTCTGTCTGCCTGCCTGTCTGTCTTATTTTTTATATATGTATTATTTGTACAGTATATGTATTATTGTGTATTATTTCTACATTTATTATTATTTTTGATTTTTATTTATATATTTATTTATACATTTTCTATATGTATAATGCACGATTATTGGTGATTTTTATGGAGTGACAAGACACATGCTTTTTGAAGTGCAGTCCATTCCACTCATGTGTTTATGTGAAACTACATCCCAGAGCTGGAAAGAAAAAATGACCAGTAGCACGACTTAACAAATGATAGCATTACTGGAACAGCTAACCCAGCAGCTATCCCATTACACAGAGGTAGGTAGGCAAAAGATGTTAGACAGGCCAAGATTGAAGCTTTGATGTCAAGGCCAGAGGTTAATATGAAAGGCGCCACAGCGAGAGCATTTGATATGCATATCATACACCCGCACAGAAACAAACACAAATGCACTCAGGAGCACTCAAGAGAAATATAAAAAAAATAGTGTGTGTGTGTGTGTGTGTGTGTGTGTGTGTGTTAGTCAGTGATGTGCGCTAACATGTGCCCTCTCTTGTTCTGCAGAAATCGAGCCTTGGATCCACCGATTCAGAGCTGAGGGCACCGTTGATTATTCACAGCTGACCTTTGACCCCGGCCAGAACGAACTAATCGTGGGCGCAAGGTAATGGACACTTCTTCCATCACTGCGTGAAACTTAATTAGGACTCAGTCCATGGGTCTCAGTATACGAACGAGAGTGTCGTTGTCAGAGGTTCTGTCAGTGTGTCTGCCGAGCCTTACATTCATATAGTACTATATTTTCAGCAACACCAAATTGACACCCACTGCGAAAATGTCACAATTGCCAAGTTTCCCATGATTAGCCCAATAGTGACACTCATAAAACCACACAATGAAACCGTAGGACTTTTGTGGCAGACAAAGAACAGCATAGACCCTCCTCACCAACAGATACTTTGATAAAAAATCGCACCATGAATGTGAGAATAGGATAGGATTTCCTGTGTCCAGCTCTAATTAATGAGTGTGATGATTTCCACATAGACTTTCGCACTGTCCTGCCATACATCTTCAGCCAAATTAATCTCATATTCCCGATCTGTCAGCAGCCTGGATGGTCTCCAAGCAATTATTTTGTGACAACCGCAGAAATGGTTTGATATGAGGCACTGTAACAGTTCATTCACCCACAGGGCCGGGAGCGGTAGAATAATTACTTTTTCTGGGAGAAGCAGGGATTACCATTCACTTCTCTAGTGATTCATTGTATCATGAGCAGATTGTTTTTTTGTGTTTTTTTTTTTTACTTGAAAGTAACGAGACGGAAAATGTTAGTTAGCTCTCAAAACCTGCTCCGAAGTGCAACACATCATTATCAAGTCTGACTTGGATAAAGAGTTGCGGTTGTTATTCTTTGTTCTCTCCAAACATCAAAAATGTCTTGCTGGTGTTACAAAGAAGTGCATATCAACGGTGATGGCTCAACTGAAAATATTCTTTTGACCTCTTGTACAGTAGGAAATGAGAAAGCTCAGTCACTCATTTGAAGTTCCAACTAATGATTCGGTCTGTCAATAGATGTCTTGTACTTTAGGGTTCAGGTTTTAGAGACAGCAAACCTCTCAAACAAGACAAATGCAAACAACCGGAGCTAAAGGAATCTAGTTATGCTCTTTAGATTGAGGTTGGGAATTAGGGATGCACAATAAATCAGCATTCATATCATGTGTCAGCTGACAAATTTTACTGTTTAAGTAAAATAGGACAATATATTTAAGGCGATAAATTATAATCACACAATCATGGAACACATTATTTCCTGTTGGCTAAATGCAAATAAAATAATTGTGTACATATTTTATAACATATTTATAATGTTTTTTTATATATATTTATAATATATTTTAATTATAATTATTTGTTTGTTTTCCGTTTAATTTCATTAAAAGAAAAGGTTACACTTTATTTTGATAGTCCACTTTAGACATTCTACTAACTATAAGTAAATATAAGCAACTACATGTCAATTAATTCTCATTAATTTGCAACTACATGTCTACTAACTCTCAGAGTAGACTGTTAGGTTAGGTTTAGGGTTAGTAGAATAAGTTGACATATACTTGCAAAGCTTCTCATAGTCAGTATGTTGTTTTGAGGCCCATCAAAATAAAGTGTTAAGATATTAAAGGGGTCATATGATGCTTTTTTAAAGATCATTATTTGGTATAACAGAATATGTTGACATGCTTTAATGTTCAAAAAGCACATTATTTTCCAAATACTGTACATTATTGTAGGTCCTCTATGCCCCGCCTCTCTCAAACGCTTTGTTTTCTACAAAGTCCCTCCTTCTGACAAGCGCAGTCTGCTCTGATTGGCCAACTGGCACAGTGCATTGTGATTGGCCGAACACCACAAGTACTCATCGGAAATGTAACACCGCTTTCAATAATCAGGAGCTTCAGCTTTCAAAATAAAAGTAAAGACAGTTAATAATGTCCTTAGTTACCATCAGTACAAGCCCGAGAGAGGAACAGAGTCACGTGACAGACCCAGTGATGAAGCTCGTATGTGTTTGCACACAAGCTGTGATTAAGACAAATCATCAGTCCTCATTCTGCTGGATCTATCTGCCGCTTTTGACACTGTCAATCATCAGATACTCCTGTCCACCCTCTCATCACTGGGCATCACTGGCATTCCACTTCGCTGGTTTGAATCCTATCTCACTGGTAGGTCTTTCAGGGTGGCCTGGGGAGGGGAGGTATCCAAAGCACATCAACTGGTCACTGGGGTTCCTCAGGGATCAGTTCTTGGACCCCTCCTCTTCTCCACATACACTACATCACTGGATCCCATCATACAGGCACATGGATTCTCATACCATTGCTACGCTGATGACACACAGCTCTATCTCTCTTTTCAACCAGATGATCCAACGGTAGCTGCACGGATCTCAGGCTGCCTGGCGGACATCTCGGCATGGATGAAAGAACATCACCTGCAGCTCAACCTGGCAAAGACTGAGCTTCTTGTCCTCCCTGCCACTCCGACTCTACAGCATGACTTCACGATCCAGTTAGGTTCATCAACAATAACCCCATCAACTTCGGTCAGAAATCTTGGTGTAATCTTTGATGATCAGCTGACCTTCAAAGACCACATTGCAAAGACTGCTCGATCTTGCAGGTTCGCACTATACAACATCAGAAAGATCAGGCCCTTTCTGACAGAGCATGCTGCACAACTTCTTGTCCAGGCCCTTGTCATTTCTAGGCTGGACTGGACTTCCGTCAAACACAGTCAAACCTCTACAAATGATTCAGAATGCAGCGGCACGACTGGTCTTCAACGAGCCCAAAAGAGCCCATGTTACACCTCTCTTTATCTCCCTGCACTGGCTACCAGTCGCGGCTCGCATCAAGTTCAAGACACTGATGCTTGCATCTAGAACAACCACTGGCTCAGCACCCGTTTACTTGCACTCTCTATTAACAAACTACATCCCCTCCAGAAATCTGAGATCTGCTAGTGAGCGACGCCTCGTGGTACCATCACAGAGAGGCTCAAAATCACTCTCCAGAACATTCTCGTTCATCATTCCTGGCTGGTGGAATGATCTTCCCACCCCTATCCGGAATGCTGGATCCCTGTCAATCTTCAAGCAACAACTGAAAACTCATCTCTTTCGACGGCACTTGACTTCATCCTAAACTTTAAAAAAAAAAAAATTATCTTTACTTATTCCTTCCTTTGGTAGTTTGTATTTATTTGAACAATGCCTGAGACTTGGTGTTGCAAGCACTTCGTCTGTCTGATTGCCTCTTCAAGATAAATTGCTTTATGTATTCCCCAATTGTAAGTCGCTTTGGATAAAAGCGTCTGCAAAATGACTAAATGTAAATGTAAATGTAAATGTAAATTAAGACAGCTGACTCCACTGTGATGTGACCCTCTCTCTCTCTCTCTCTCTCTCACACACAAGCCGCGATTAAGATAGCTGATGTGCTGTGATGTGACCCTGTCTCTCTCTCTCTCACATACACACACACAACGCGCAACTCCGCATTTGAACAGTCAATAGCAAATACTTAAACTAATAACAAAACATACAGTCGCTGATTCAGAAGCGCCAGATTGTCATAGCAAAGTCAGAATTACCTCATCTCCTAGGTTCACGAAACGGTAATCCATAAAATGCGTTGTGATAACATCTGGGTTGTGCTGTTCTGTTGTAAGTAATCTTAATGGTTCATAAATGCATCTACTTTCGGAAGACCAAATAATGTGCTTTTGCTTTCACATGGAAGCACACAGCTTCTCCCTGACACGTCTGCATCAACACTACTGTGGTTACTGAAACCACGCCTTCTTTCCTCACGTGCACATTTGGGCGGCATTACGCAAATATTTCCACATCGTGACGTAGACATGTGGGGGCGTGTTTGAATGAGCCGTTTTAGGCGGGCGTGGCAGAGTTTTAACTTTGATAAAGAATATCTTTGGTTTTGAGACTTTAGTCTTTGCAACTTCAGGGATCTTATCTATGCACAATCAGCTTGTAACACTCCAAAAAGAAAGGAAAACTTGAAATCGCATCATATGACCCCTTTAAGCAGACAGTCTACTAATACTCTAGACTGCTTTGACATGTAGTTGCAAAGTTACTTACTGTTAGTAGAATGTCTAAAGTGGACTATCAAAATAAAGTGTTACCAAAGAAAACTTAGAAAGTTTAGAATGTAAAATATTTTATTACACAAATATCATATACAATGGAAAACTGATTTTAATTAAAAAAAATTCAATGTTATAAAATGTAATTTTATATATTTATTTTTTATTTTATTTTTTATTTATTTGTCTAATATATTTGTTATCTGCCTCAAAAATACATTAACATCGGTTATCATATCAGTGCGTATTTTTTATTTCTCTTAAATTAATTGCATTTTATTTCGGCTAATATATTGGCTGTCTGCCTGCTATCTAATACATATTAGATAATCCCTACTGAGAACTGTATGATAGTAATTTCTAGCTTTTTTTTCTTTTTTTCTTTTTTTTCAGATTAGAAAGGTGAAAATCACAGTAAACAACACTGTTTATGCAGGTCAGCTATCTTTCCGTGGTTAATATACATCACTTTGTATAGGATGAGTCAGGGGCTGTGGATCAATGTTGTTCAAATTGAGCTGTAACGAGGAAAGCTAAAGTCTTGCCTTGGAGGAACTCCATGGTTCTTTCGGCTCGACTGGTTGTCCCTGGAGCAGATGGGTTTGCAGGGCCCAAGGGCTCACAAACGCACCCACAGTCTGGCCTAATGGACTGTGTGAAGGTTCTCCAACTGAGCTGCTGCTTCATCAAGGTCACTGAACAACAGGGTTCTCATGAAGTTACTCAGCAGCTCAAGGAACATTCTGCCAATTACCAAGACCAGACTGAGCAGACCTGTCAAAGTACAGGCACTTAGAATGTGAAATATTGACCCATGCCTCTACTGAAACACATACAAATTTCAAAACTGTTGTAATACCTTTCATATATACAGAGAGAGAGAGAGATCATACCACCATCATACAGAAAATCAAAATAATCATATTCTGCACATCTGTGCAGTGGCCATTAGAATTGTTTTGCTTTGGAAGCTATTAAAATTACCCACATAAATATCCAAACTATCTTTTATAGTGAAGTTGACATTGCTTGATTTTTTTTTTTGTGTTCTCATAAATATCTTATGGTGTTGACATTAAGCTTTCTATCAACCAATCAGATTGTAGAGTTAAAGTTAAGAGTTTCCCTCTTATTTCAGAGTTATCTTTGGTTTTGGCTACATTTGGGTCTTTCATTTTTGAATAGGAATATTGTTCCAGGACCAACAAAGAATAACGATTCAAAGGATGTTGACGCACTTGGCCAGATCACGTTGTGCCTGATGCCCCACAGAACTGCATTCAAATGCAACTACAAAAAGAAATAGTCATGAATAACCTAGAACGAGCTCAGTGCGTTCCGAATCCCTCGATATTGATAGTGTAGCTACATGGTCATTACAGAAATAATGGCCCAGTAGTCCGTGCAAAGGAACCATTGATAGTGAGAACCTCAAAAGGCTTTAACGGTAATGCAGTGAAACACAATCAATAGGCATGTCGATTCAGTAAGCGGACCTTAATCACAGCAACCTGATTTATCATGTACTCTCTTATACAATAAGACAGGCTCCACTTTCAGATTACGTACCATATTGTTTTAGCAAATGTGTTTGTGCTTCCGACATTCACAGATGGATGTAAAATCATGTCGGACGGATATGCGATTTGTAGTTCCACATATAAATTACATTTGAGATTAGAGTTGGCAGAACAGTATATTGCTACACTAGATTACATGCTCGGTCCAAGACGTTTGGAGGAGCAATTTTAGTTGTTTTTCGTTTCCCAGAATTAAAATGCATGCAGCATTTACAGGCCTCTGCTGCTCCAAACAAGCGTCTTATCCTTAGGCAAGGTCCAGGGTTGGCTCATTAAAGTGACAGTAGGCTGCACACTTTGCATAAGAGGTTTTTGGCTCTAACACATTGTTAGACTTCATCCAGGTGTTCAGATCATATGAAAAAACGAACTTGAACTGTTACGCCAGGTTGTATTAAAACCGGATGTGTATTGGGAGCATATTAATGTGATTTATTCAGCAATTAATTTGGCAATTTAGTTCCCAATCCTCTTTTTTATTTATAGTCTTGTTTATCTCTGAAAAAGCTCAAAACATTCCTCTCACAACATTGGCCAATTGCTATTGCGCATGGATTCACTTCGAAATGTTGCAACCCATAAAAATCTCCATTTATAACCGCAATGCCCGCCCACCCTCTGAGGCAACTTGTGTTCTGATTTGGGTGGAAATTCATATTTTTTTTTTTTGTCTTTTCTTTCAGAAATCATCTCTTCAGGCTACATTTGGAGGATCTTTCATTGATCCAGGTGGGTGAAAAAAAGTCTGTCTGTCTCTTTCTGTCTTTCTTTTTTCCAGAATTGCTCAGACAGCTCAAACACCCAGGATGAGACTAACAGGTGTTGCTGCCGCCATGTGTGAATGCCAATTACAGTGGTTTCATAAGCTCAGAGAAAAAGACTCTGCCAATTTAAAAGATGTCAGTTCGGCACAATGCTGACGTGACTGGCGCTCGTGCCCTGTGGGCTGGTGCTCTCTGTTAAATCCATATGTAAACTTTCCCTGGACTCCAGTTTGGATTTGTGTGGTTGGAAAACTATTAACAACTTTCATTTGTATGACCTGATGTCTGTTTGTGCAAAATTGTATGTTTCAATGCTGGCAAACAAACATGTTCTTTGAGTCTGATACTGGCTTTGAATTGGGAATTAAAAATGATGTTCACTAGTAAATATGATGAGGCTGACAAGGATTACAGAGTCTTAAGTGCTGGTTATACTCACTGTGATTAATCATTGGAAATTGTTGTGTCTGTGTGCTTTATAAGGTGGCGGATCACTCTCTGGGATGAAAAAAAAAAAGCCTTATTAAAAAGATGTTTATTTATTTTATTTTATCATTTTTGTCCACTAAACCAAAAGCATGTTTTGCAACCAACATGAAAGAAAAAAAGAGAACAAGGAATGTCAGAGAAGACCCTCATTACTATATGTTAAATGTCTTAAAATGTCATTTTCATATTTTATATATTTTGCTCCAGCAACCCTGGAAAAAAGAATAGGAGAAGTGGTTTAGAGAATGGACAGATGGATCATTTATATAGCAATATTATTTTATATTTTATCATTTTGACCTTTTTATAACAAGGCAGTGTTAAGTCAGGTTGTAAAATATTGCAATAATACAGTAATACAATACAATAATACAATATAGTAATATAATGAAATATGTAGAAAATTATTTAATAATTATAATAATTAATTATATTTATTTTTAAATTACATTGAAAAATGTCTTTAAACATTTTTGAAATTATAATTAAGATGTTTTTGCTCACGTGTTTACAGTGGGTTATTAATTTTTACTTGGTTAAAACACAAGACATTATAAAAACCTTTAAATTACAAGTATAACCTTTACAAAACCATATAAAACCAACATGAATACTAAGCATACATTTCTTACAACTTGGCACGAGTTTTAAACTAAATTTGACTAAAATTGACTTTAGGTGATTTTGTGGTTGTGAATCATTGTCAGTGTGAATGCCGCTTTAGATGCTCTACTTCTATAAAAGCCAGAACTATCAAATCCTATTAATGAGCCTAGTTTAGAAGCCAGATGGACCTGAATGAAGACCTGCATATCTCCCTAATAAATTAGACCTTATTCCCTTAACAAGTTTTAAACATAATTACCCAGGAGTAACCGCTGTCCTGTAACAGCTGCAGCAGACAAGTTACTTTCCCTCTCCTGTTGAATCGAACATCTTATAATCCTGTAAATAACCATCCAAACATTGACATATTTGAACGTTTATTTGAAGTCTTTCCCAGCGGACTCTTTTGAGGCCTTTAAAAGAGCCAAACACTGGCTGTTTAACAACTTCAGCATCATGGGGTCTCCTCAAAAAGACTAACCTCCTGGGGAAAAGAGCAAACAGACCAGACCCAACTTTTGAGATGCCTTTTGTTCTGACCTGCTCACAGGGAACCGGCATCACAAAGATGAGCCCTGCCATTGCTCTCCAGCCAATCTCCAGCTTTCCTCCGTAATAGAATTCCTTCACTTGCCTCACAGCACGGAGTCGTGTGTGTACTTTTCTTTTTGGTCTTTTTATGCCCTTTGTCACTGCTTCAGCTGACTTTGCTGAAGGTTTCTCTGAAAAAACAAATTCTCTGATGATATGTTTTGAGGAGAGCTTCCCAATTTAGCTTGACCTAAGGCCCAATTCCATTGCGGTCTATATGAGTACTTGTAGGTTGTTTGTGTTTTTAAGCATTCACGACTTTGATCTGGGGTAAAAATGACAGTATTGCATACTGTAAATGTTGTCGTCTTTTGAGGTTTTTTTCGAGGTTTTGGTTTAATATGGTTTATTCATATTTAGAGTTTTTCTTCTTTCCTTACACAAGAAGTTTCAGGAAGGCCGGTGAGATCACAGGCGAGGGGATAATATGAATGATTCTGGCAATATGGTGCAATGAGCGAGAAGTCCTGAGACCTGAGAAGGAAATGACCTAGAAAGTGCTGCTTTTATCCTTCATTGATCTCACAGAATAGAGCTTTCTGTAGCAATGATGCATCAGCAATGGGAAAAATAAACCCGCAGAGTGACCCATCATGTGTCTGCAACACCTCCGCTAGTGTTTAAGAGCACAGTGTTGTGAAGCATTAAAAGCCTTTTAATGGCAGGATAAATGTGGCAGCACTATAGGAGATGTATAGTATGTAATCAGTATATGGACATGGGCAGGGCACATTATATTTCATGGGTCGTTGTACAAAATGAGTGTAATTTGTGTCTCCTACTGTATGTGCAACTGTGTAAAAATGACTTCAAAATTCAAATAGCTAAAAATGTCTTTATTATACATAGTAGAAGCAAATTAAAATATTTAATATTTGTATGTATTTGATTATTTTGGCAAGCCCTTCTGCACTGAACATTTCTTTAGCTGTAATTTTTATTCTTTTTATTTGTATTACCACATGTAGTAAAAAATAATTTTTTATATAATTTTTTATAATAATTGCTGCTAATTTATAATAATTTTTTTGTTTCATTTTCCCTCTATTACTGTCAGCACCTTTTCATTTTCCAATCACAACATATTTATATACATCCTAATATATTAATATATATATATATATATATATATATATATATGTTTACACACACACACACACACACACACACATATATATATATATATATATATATATATATATATATATATTAGTGCTGTCAATCGATTAAAAAATTTAATCGCGTTAATCACAGTCATGGACTGTGATTAATCATGATTAATCACAAATTTAAAATACTAGGATTTACCTGTAAATGTGTTGAAAGAGAAATGCATGACAAACTAGTTTAAGGAAACAGAACCTTTCACACTTCCGCCAGGTATGAGACATAATCATTATTATTCTTTTATCATTATTCTTTTGTTTTTATTCAGCCATTATCAGCCTTTATACTGGCAATAAAACGTTTACCAAGCCACATCGCTTCAATCCCAGAATACATTTACCCAACTATTATCAAAAGTATTTCTAAATAAATACAACAAAACATTTCTTGCGACCTTAACGTTACGTGAAGTATTATGACAAAATGCATTATGAAGAAGAATTGGACCTGTTCTGCAGATGCATTAGAGCTAACATTAGCATCATGCTTCATAAAACAGTTTATCAGATTAATAGTACACTTTTACTCAGAACTCACTTCAAACCACCATCGAGTGTTTGTAATAACTTCCTTTTGCGATCACATGTGGAATTTGGTCGTTTACTGTTGTTAAAATATGCTATTTATAGCCTCTCCGTTCTTAAGTTGCCAGGGATACATTCCAAGTATAATACACATTAGTAAAAGGATCTATTTTAATTTTTATTTGTCTATATACACTTTGGGCGGTCGCGGTACATTATAAAAGTAGCCCAAAAAACCGCAAACCACGGCTCTGTAATTTTTCCCACGACTGTATTTTCAAAATAGCCCACTTGTGCCCTTACCCTGGCAACAATGGTTCGCTGTAAAATAATATTAACGCGTTAAACATTTTTGATTAATCGCACGCGTTAACGCATTACCGTTGACACCCCTAATATATATATATATATATATATATATATATATACTGTAAAAAAAAATTCGACATTGTAAATAAAACAGATTATTGAAATACGTTTTACAAGAAAATTGATTTTTCTTTCTACTTCAAAATTTCATGTGTAATTCTATCTATTCAATTCAATTCATATTGCTTTATTGGCATGACATACTTGGGTACATATTGCCAAAGCATTATACATAGCAGAATAAAAAGACAAACATACATATACATCCATAAATAAAGAAAACAAAATACATGTAAAATGCATATATATATATATATATAAACTTTAACGGTACTACTAATGTAGATGTGTTCACTCTTTACTTCTTAGTTTGTGGCATTTATAAATATGATGTGCTACCAAAGAGGAAGTAGGTCCTTCACCAAGTAATATTCATAATTTGTCATTTTCATGGAGTGACTGGAACTCAGGAATAATCTGCTGTATTTGACAGTACAGTGTGTCTCTTAAGGACGTGTATTTGTCACAATGGAGGAGGAAGTGTTCCTCTGTCTCAACTGATTCAGATTTACATTCACTACAGATTTGTTCTTCTTTAGGTAACCAAGTCTTTTTAAGTCGTCCTCTTTCTATGGCCAGCTGGTGGTCAGTCTGTACTTTGTCAGTAAATGTCTGTGAGTTATATTCCTGACTGAGACCAGATAGTCAGCCAGACTGTACTCTCTGTTGAGTTTCAGATAACATTGGAGACGACTTTGGTCTTTGGTTTGTTCTTTCCAATGCTGTATGTATGTCTCCTTCTCTTCATTCACAATTTCTTTGATTCTTCCAGGTTTTTCAGGGTTGGTGATATTGAGTGCTTTGTTAGTCAGATCTAACACCATTACACAAAGGTGACTTTTTTGAGCACTCATTTTTTGTGTTTTTAGTGCTTTAATTGAAGGGAATCTTCAGAACTAGAGTTGAAGTGGATCCAGAACTTTAAAACTCTTTTTTTAATGATTAGATCTAGGGGGAAGACAGCCTAACTCCGCTCTGCAGGCGTTATTAGGTATGTTTCTGTGGACATGAAGGATGCTTCTGCAGAACTCTACATGCAGAGCTTCTAAAGCGTGTTTGTGCCAATCTTTATGGCTGTAGTTACACGGTGGGCCCCAGATCTCGCTTCCATACAGGGCAATAGGCAGTATAACACTATCAAAAATCTTTGTCCAAATTCTGATGGGGATGTTTATTTTGAATAATTTTGTTCATATGGTGTGCAGTGCCCTGCGGGCCTTTACAAGTAATGTTTTTATTGCCAAATTGAAATTTCCAGTGAGAGTTAAAACCAGACCAAGTTAATTATATTGTAAAGCATGTTGAAGTGTGGTGTTGTTTAAAGTAAATATATAGATAGATAGATGCATGTGCTGTTTTTGAAGTGTATCAGATGGAGCGGTTCTCTGTGTGGGTGACTCGATTGAACAGTTTTTTTTGGGGGATAAATGTTACCGCCTATTGATCCAGAATGAAGTTTGGTATCATAATTTACCATGACTTCAGTTTCCTGCAGGTCCCTTCACAATAATGAAAAGCAGATTCAGATCTGCAGAGTTTGCTGAAAGAGACCCCTTTGGAAGGTTGGGAAGGTCAGATATACTTTAATGAAAAGTGAATGTCTCAGACTAGTTTAATTTTCTCAGAAATCTTCATAATAGAAAAAAGAAAGAGGTCACGAATTGATAGATACAATGAAATAAAGGAGTGGTTGAAACTGTCAGAGCAAAGTCACATACTCATATGTGAGTTTGCAAACTGGCTGACAGGTCCAGATGATGTCTCCTAATGCTTGTCTTCTGTGTAACGTTGTTGTTCTGTCAGGCTGTCGTCCACAAGAAAGATGAGGAAAGCAGGTTTTAGATGTGATTTAACAATGTAGACCTGCTTGTTGATAGACAAACTTCTGATGGACTAGTCTGCACTGGATTTAGTCTCAGGCTCCCTGTGAGCTGCCTGACAGGAAGTCACTGAAATCAGCTAATTTAAATACTAAATACTAAAAGCTTAGAATTGCTACTTTCTTTTTAATATTTGCTTACAATGTTTTATATTAATTAGTATATAAAAATGAAAGGCTTAAAAGGTGACTCTAATTATAAACTAAACATTAAATAAATAATTTATTAAAGGGAAGAAAACAGCTTTTTTTATCCCCACATGGAAAAGTGTCAAAGAAACACATGAGACCATGTATAGGTTTCAAATTTATTTACATAGGATATCATGATAAATGTCAGTTGTATACGTCTTCTTCTATCATGGTCAACAGAAACATGCTGAATGTTGAATTATGGTAATCCAATATTTTTTAATTTTTCCCGAAAAAAGTGAGTATAGTGATGCTTAATTTACAAGTAAATATGAATTGAGTTGCGTATTTGTGGTTCTACACTGGACACATCAGCAGCTTTGGAGAAACGGTCACTTTGCAGGGCAATTTCTTTTTCAAAGAACAGTTATTTTGCACATTGCTTATTTAATTGAATAAACATTAAACATACTGCCCCATGCGGAAGCTGTTTCCGCCATGGGATTTAAAGAAAAAAAGCTAATTGTGACTTTATCTCACAATTCTGACTGTTTTCTCGCAATTCTCTAGAACTGAGATTAGCAGTTGCAAGTTAAAGTCAGAATTGTGAGTTAAAAAGTCGCAATCAACTTTTTTTTTTTTTATTCTGTGGCAGAATTGCAGGATATAAACACAGAATTGTGAGATGTAAACTTGGAACTGCGAGTTTACATCTCAGAATTCTGAGATTATATGTCACAAAAGGTCAGAACTGTGAGATAAAAAGTCACATTTACCTTTTTTATTTTTATTTTTTATTCCATTTGTGAAAACATGATATTGGCACTTTTGGTAGTGACCTTTAATGGGGAGAAAAAAAAGACACTGGCCTCTTGTAGTTTCTTATGTCAATGGGATTCTGAAGCCCAGATGGATTGAACAATACATCTCTTCTCTCATTGGTCAAATGACAGAGGTGCTTGAGGAAGAGCAGCTCTATTGTTCTGTTTTTATGGTCTCAGTCTACCCAGAGTCCACCTTGCTCAGCCGATTTTCCTCTGTCAAGTTTGTTCTCCCTTGAGCATTTTGCATATTGTACAGTAGCAGCACTCCTAGCGCCACTGATTAATTGCCTGAATAAATGCATTGTAGTCACTTCATTGTATTTCAAGCTTGACAAATGAACGCCGGAGCCTGTTTCCCCAGTACGCCTCTATTCAGCCGTTTTGTGAGAGTAAATTTAAATCAGTTGTTAATATGCAACAGAGCAATTGGCGTCTTTATTCCTGATGCATATGTATAAGTTTAACACTGTGTCGTTATATAATTGAATATTTAACTCTAAGTGAACTGGATGAGGTCTGGCTGCTCAAGATAGTCTGGTTTCCTTTTTGCATGTTTGAAGGAAATGAACGGAGGCGCTGTGAGGTGGCGTCTTATCCAAGTGGCTTGTTGACCGATCGCCTCAGATTAAACCTGTATATCCTCTGCACCACAGCCAGCCTGCTGTGTCGATTCAGCACACATGCACTCATAATGCTGTGCCGCTCACTTACTTTCTATTTAACGCAGCAGTATAGCTCCTCAGCTCATGACAGCTGTCTCGATTCAAACGTACCGGCCCGGACCTGCCATTTACATCCACTCCTGCAGCAAATATGGTAATCATTGTGATTTAAACCGGTGTTTAGCCATTTGCTCTAAGGGGATATGCCCACGAGCGCAATTCAACTCTCCGTTGTACTTACACACATGCACCAGTGCGTTTGGTTCAGCAGAAACAGAGCCATTACCGTGATCGATGATTTTATCATGTCAGCTGGTTGCGTGGTGATTTTCTTCAGCCGTTCTTCTTTTGTTCATTTTATCTTGTTTATGTTTAATTCAGGGGGACCGGAATTGTGAGTGACTTTGTGAACTCATGAATATTAAGTAGCAAGAATTGATGTTGCTAGGTAATACTCTTAGACCATTTAGGTCACATTATTTGATTAATATTCTCAAATTTTAATATTCTCAAATTAAACCCTCACTTTGGTACTATCCGTAAACTGATATTCTGTGCAAATGTGCATGAATTGTATGGCATTGCAGATTTTCGCCAATATCAAGCCAGTTTTATATTTTAACTGTTAAATATTATTTAATTCGGAAATGTCAATACTGAAATGCCAACCATTTAAAAATACAATAAAAAATTATAATAATATCACTTAAACTTTACACTTTTAAATGAATGAATGAGTGAGTGAATGAATAAAGAAATAAATGTACGTTTGATATTTTATCAGATATTTGTATTGCCTTTCAAAAATTGTTTAATTCTGAGATGTCACAACTGAAATGTAAACCAATTAAGTTAAGATACATTAAGATTATAAACTGTATCTATAAAACAAATAAAAAATAATTTGAGTTGTCAGTTGACTGACATATTGTATCTCATGTCCGTCAATTGATAATATGATAAAACATATATAATAATAAACAAATAAATAAAAAAATTATTCAAGTTGCTACTTGACTGACATTTCTCAAACATCAAGATACAATAAATAAATTTAAATGTAAAAAAGGAAATTCATTGATCTTTTCTCAACATAAATGTAATTTTGGCCTCAAACTGATATGAATGACATTTTATCATCATTTCACTCAGTACCGATTTTAGTTTGTAGTTCTTTGAGACATGGATGTCTGTGAAATTTTGACTAAAATAGTCTGTGATTAACATTACTTGAAAAACTTGTGCAGTCAGTTTCATTAATTACACACTTTCATACCTCAAACATAAATTTTTGAAACAGTTGTGTGCTTTAAAGTTGCTAACAAGTTGCCACATAAGAAACCTGCTAGCAGACAGCTGATTCAGATACACATTTGAGGATAAACTGTGCACAATTAGATGCTCTTGATTTCATGTTTTCTAAAGAGCAGGAGTTCATGGAAAAGTGTTATTAACAGCATTTAGCTGTGATATTGACTTTGACAAGTTATATCATTAAATTTCCTTTTATACACAATTTAAAGTTGAAGTAAAAGAGACAGATTGTCATTCATGTATTTCATTAACCTCTCTTACTCACCGTCACTAAAACAATTACATGCACTGATCAACAGAACACTTGTGCTAATTTCTCAGGGTGGCTGTTTCAATTGCTTCCAGTTACTCGGCCATTTAAATTCATGAAATAATGAACATATGAGCTCCCCTTCAGCGCTCTGTATACTGTAACTCCATCAGATGTCTGATTAACAAGGGACTAGGCTTGGACCGTGGTCTTATATGCCAATTACAGTCTGATAATGGCTACTTAGCAACATACTCTAGTAAATGCTGCTGGGATTTTTTCCCATTTACATATATAATGAGTGGAGATGTATTGGGTTTTGGTAAAAGATCACTTTTGGCTAGGATTCCTGTGATATATGAGGTTTCAAACTCATTTACAAACCACAGTTGCAGGGCAGAATGAGATCACCTTAAATCTCCACACTTCAGTGCATCGTAATTATGAAAATGCACGATTAATCCAATTGAGCAAGATGTAGTACTTTGTCATCTGTTGACTGTCGTCTGACGTGCTTCTTGTTGAAATGAGCAGAATTCATTGAATACCAAAAGCGAGCCTGTGGTTGCATTCTTCAACTCAGATAATACAAGCATGCACATCAGAAATGCTTACAATCATTTATGCATGCTTTGTTTTGTCTTGGCAATGTAAATTCCAGGCAGAACTCGGAGAGAGCCGTGTGGTGGGCGACTCAACCCACACAGTGCTGACTGGGTCTCTCTGGCCCACCTGTTCCTGACAATGACCGCTCAGTTCTGGGGTCTGCACCGGACCATCTGGAACAATGGAGCGAGTCTACCATACAGGAGTGGTGGAACTGTAAAGACATTAAAGTGTGCTTATATAACTACAGATGTTGTCTCAGTTATGTATGTAACCGAATGTATAGCCTCCATAAAGAAAACCTCTGAAAAGCTGAAAGACAAACTGTTTAAAACAAAAGGTGAATTTATTGAGCATTGTGTCCTATTCCGTGTTTTTTCTTTTAGGCTACTTGTTTTCTTCATTGTGGTGCTGCCTACGCGATGTAAGTAAAACCGAGTTAGCGCATATAAAGCATCAAGCAAAATACAGAATCGATTAGAATATGTAAGTGGAGCGGAGTGAAAGATTCTCATCTGCTCTGTGCGTTTTGCTATAGGCTAATTCCAGTCAATGTTTTCCATTTCGCAATACCTGTTGCCTTCACACTCACTGGTAAGAGAAACCTCATTAATTCCTAGCCACTTTACATCAATATATAAACACTGATATTAACACTAACATACACATTTAGAACTTTAAGTCATTACTTTGAGTCTACCAAACTTATTCAAGGTGTGACCGACCAGGGACATCACTAGAAATAATTTTACAGGGGTTTCTGAAAGTTACATCATTATGCCAATAGGTGGCGACAAGTGTCTCTTTGTGAGTGAATCATTGAATTGGTCAGTCAACTGATTCGTTTAAGGACACTGAATTAAATAAGAAGTAAACGCCAGGACTGTGCATTGTTTGAAAACGCTGTGGCTTTATTTGGACTGTTTTCCTTTGTGGAGCAAAAACAGACAACGTAACTGACAATATTGTGTGTAAAATGTACAGTAAGCTGCTTATTGAACTGTCAAAATGACTGATATAGATATTAATGAACACTTTTAAAAGGAAGCGGTTATTTTTAACAAGGTCTGTTTTAAACGACAAATACTTTGAAGTCGGTTATCAGTTATTAGAGCGGTAATTTGTAAATTTAATGTGTCTGGCTTCTGGTGTCATCCTTCTAGCTATTTTTAGCTGTACAAAACCGTTCGTTTTGCTGCTTGATATTGCAAACTAGTGTTTCTTGCCATGTTATTTTAATGTATAACTTTAATTATGAACACGCTGCTTTGTAGTGCAAACTGTTTTACTCTTTACTGCACTTTCTTCTCATCATTTCCCTACTTCCGCATAAAAAAAATAAGGTGGATAGATTGATGAACACGTTTTAAGGAAATAGTTATTGTTAACAATGCGAATATTAAAAGACATAATGATAAACCCCAAGTGTAAACAGAACAGAACCAACATAAATATATTGCAGATATCATTAAAGTTCAATCATTTTATGTACACATTTTAGAATTAGTCTGATTCAAAGGAGAATCAGAAGGCTGAATCCTGACTGACAGAGGAGGAGTTGGGGATGGAGGAGGGTAATTAGCTATTGAGCAATGCGAAAACTGCTGATAATACTGAGGGACCTTATATATGAATGCTTAGATAGGTGTCATATTCCTATAGGTAGATGGGGATCAGCTGAAAGTCAACGTGATCTTGCAGAACTAACACTACGCTTGATTTATAAATACCAGTTGACGTAAATGGAGCATATTTTACTGAAAGAGCAATTTTATGCTGTGCTGGTGTCTACCTGCCTCTTTCCCATTATTCACTTTTGAAAAATGTCTTGTGTAAAAATATCACAGAGCACAAATAACATTCAAGTTGTTAATGGCCAAGTTCAAGTTGGTTAATGGTTATGTTCAGCATTATTACATCATTAAATAGCTCTACTGATGAATGATGCCAACTACCGAATGACATTGTTTAGACTATCCTGGATATTCATAATGCAATTTTCCAAAGTGTAATTTAACCTAATTTGTCAAATTAATGGTTGTAGTAATTACATTTAATTCACGTTTTACACCATTTTTGCTGAGCTAAACGCAACACCTCGAGTGGGCGACAACTAGTACCTCTGAGCAATTTGTGCTGGCACACACAAAAAAACGCTTTAAGACATCCTAATGCTGTCCTCGCACTCTGAAACATTCTGCTGATGTGCAGTTTGTTTGTATGACTGACTTTCCTCAAAATAGCTGGTTTCTAACCGGGGATTTAAGAATGAAGTCTGTTTCTATTCCTTCTGCTGTTCGGTTACAAAAGTTCATGAAATGCAGTTAAAAATGTAGTGTTGTGCCTCAGTGCCGCTGCCTAGCTATAATTATGGCATATGACAATAAGCTTTGAAGCATTAAAAGTGCGTAGTATTCTTCCCTCAGCAAATGCCAGCCTTCTTTCTGCTTCTTCCTATCGTTGCGCTGCTGTTATGTCAGGCTGAAAGTGCTATATCAGTTGCTAATGGTTATTTTGACACATTAAATCATCTTTCATGTCACTCTGGATGTGAAGGAGTTTCCTGTGTCTCCGTCCCTCAGCCTATTTCTCTGTCTTGCGGTGGAGATTTGGCATGAATGGGCCTCGTGGGGAAACTCATTCAGCAGCATGACTGAGCAAGACAACGCATTTTCAGTATTGCATTTGCACATTCACACCCTGCCGTCTTCTAAGTGTCACTCGTAAGATTCCCTGTTGGCTCGAGGGAATGAGAACCTGGATTTTTTTACTTAATATTAGCCTGTTTCCAAAGGGTCATGAGTACACTACGTCCTGTTCAGCCTCGGGCCGGGGTGACATAACAATCCCGTCTCATAAAGCCGTGATCGAAGACTCTCCAGACAGAGTAACATCTCAGCCAGCAGCCACAGGGCTTCTGCTGTGCTCTAGATCACTTCAAAATGAGGTTACTGTCTAGCCGGAGTCGTGCCTCCTTGGGGAATGATAATTTCTTATTAATTTTTCAGTTCTGGAAAAGATAGAAATGGTCGTTGTGCCTTTGTAACATTTTCCTTAATTGTTTTTTGATAGTTAGTCGCTTACTTTCACTTGGCAAGCTGGAAGTCTCACACGTCTGGATCCGAGCCAGAGATCTCATGGTCAATAAGTGCGAGGAGCTCATTTGATATTAAAATCCATTTGGAGGCAGTTGCAGACATCAAACTTGGCATTATCCAGCAGTTCAGTGCCAGCGGTGAAATGTGAATGCAGCCATAGTCTGTGGACGCTGTCATTGTCTCCGGGACCCTCATCTCTCAGTGAAGGATGGTGCACAGGCTGCCTCTGAAAAGCCTGTTGTTTTCCCAGAATGCTGGGGAGCTGAATACAACTGATTATCATCCAAGATCTGCCTGCTTTCTATAGCCAAGTTCATTTATCCTCTCAGTGACAATCGATAATACCTGGCTAAACACAGAGATTCGATTTTAAAAAGAGTTTCTTTTGCACTATATCCTGGAGCTTAGTAAATTTAAAAATCATTTGAGTCATAGATCAATTGTCTGATGTAGCAGGTCTGTTTTTTTTAGATGTTTTTTTTCTTGTATGAATGATGAGCTCACAACAATGCCCTCTTTAACAGCAAAACATGTAATTTCATGATGTTCTTCTTAATGTGTGTTTGTTTACAGGAGGCAGAATGGCATTGCGATGAGTTTACCAAAGGAGCCTGTTTCAGTCGAGGCAAATCAGAGGTAAGCACCTCTGAAAAGAACAAAAACTGTCGCTGGGGTACCTTTATACCCTTAATATGTACCTTTTGGGTGCTAATTTGTACTTTTTTGCACCATTTAGGGATATAAAGTTGTACGATTACAGTCACAGCTTTTGTACCTTTCCTTCTGAGAGTGTTTTAAACTCTCCAAATATTTCATGTTTTGGTTAAATTGAACACAGTTTGAGAATTATAAAATATTTTGGGGGATACATTTTTAGTTTTATTTTTTATTTATTTTTATTTATTTATTTATTGAAAAATAAATTAATGCTTTGATTCTGCAAGAATGCATTAAGTTGATCAAAAGTGACAGTAAAGATATTTGTAATGTTTCAGATTATTTCTGTTTTAAATAAAGGCTGTTCTTTTGAGAAATCCTGTAAAAAAAAAAAAAAAATGTATCATGGTTTCCCCAAAAACCTTTAGCAGGAAAAAATAGTTTTCAACATTGATAATCACTGATGTTTCTTGTGCACCAAATCAGCATATTAGAATGATTTCTGAAGGATCACGTGACACTGAAGACTGGAGTGAATGGCTGAAAAATTCAGCTTTGTCATTACAGGAATAAATTACATTTTAAAATATATTCTAAAAGAAAACAACTATTTTAAATTGTAATAATATTTCGTAATATTACTGTTTTTACTTTTATTTAATCAATGCAGCCTTGGTGAGCCTACTTACTTCAAAAACGAAAAAATCTTACTAAAGTGGAATTAAAATTAATTGAAATTCAGAAAAAATAATAACCCTTGGAATAAAAATTATAAATCTTTTTTTTTGTTTGTTTACCTTAAATGTTGGATTGAAAAAAGTTTCAAATATCTTTGAGTTTGAATGTTACAGACAAGCAAATTTATGGACCAAGAACACTTTACTTCCCAGAATGCCTTTACCTGCCATACTTCCTGTTATTTCAGTTCAACTTCCTGTAAGGCGTGGTCAGTTTTATTCAGATTTAACCTGTGAATTGAAACAGGGTTTCTATTCTGAATTTTGCCTAAACCTGCTAGACAAACGTCTACTATTTTGACTTTTTAAACAAAACACTTTAAAAAGAAGTTTAACGCATTTTTATATCCATAATAGTACCTATTTATGTTTTAAATAACATACAATACTGATCCTAACAGAAACCACTAAAGCGGCATCCTGTTGCTATAGTAACCACCTCAGGCCAATTTCTGTTACCATTTAGTGCCACATGGAAATATGAGCTAACTAACTAGTAATCTGACCTTTTGTGGTTACTGAAACATTGTAATATGTTTCAGACCTACCTTTTGTTTTGACTTCCATTGGTGAGGGAGGAAGGGGTGAATTCAAACCCCCAAACCCCACTGTAATTCGCATCCTGAATGAAGTTTATTTTAAATATTACCTGTACTTAAGACAGCAATCGCCCTCCTAAAATAGCTAACCCATTATTCATGGCATTGCTCTTGCTCAGGCATTCCCACGTCTCTTCCACTTTGCTATGGAGCCATTTCCATGGCACTTCAGCACTGACTCCCTTGTGTTTTTGAAGGCTGACTGAATCAGATCAGATTTGTGTTACAAAATGTTTCTTAAATCTCCTTAATATTTCACTTACTCCAGCTCTGTCAAACATGAGACGGAGGGTCCCCTTTTGCTTTATAGTATGCTACACTGAGCTAAGCCATTTTAAGTCATATGGGAGCTGTATAGGGACTGTGTTTGGGATTGCCGGCCATCCTTCCAGCCTGGGCTGAGCCCCAAGGTGTATTTCTAGCGGCCCTCGTGCGGTTTCAGCCTGTGCGAATGGCCCCACGAGTGTTTTTTTAATTCGCTTGTGAAATGTCTTCTGAAGCCCGTAATAAGATGGATTACTCTGAGCAACATGTGATTGTAATTCAGAATTGCAGGAGGAGGCTGTCGTAACTTGCTTGAAATTGTGGAGTCTTTGCTCTATCGACTGCACACGTGGTGGCTCAAAATATCTCTAAAGTAATAGTTCATTCCAAAAAAAAGAATATTTGCTTCCAAAAAAGTGCCAGACTTTCTTTTTTCTGTGGAACATAAAAGGATGCATTTTGAATGATGTGCTGGTTTCTGTTTTCCGTGCAATTACAATGAAGATTTCAAGCTTCAGAAGGTACACAAAAAAGCACCAAAAACTATTCTAAAATGCTGTATTCCGAATGTTTTGAAGTGATATGATAGCTAGGGCTGGGCGATATGGCTTAAAAAATGATCACGATAAGATTTTTCATATCAGTCGATATTAATAATAATAAATTTAAAATCTTTATTTCCTCATTTTTATATGGTGAAATGTAATTAAATCAGACTGTTTGAGTTTTATTAAAATTAACCATTGGTCTTTCATAGTAGCATACATTTAGATCATGATAACCGTAGTTAAAATACCATGGCAAAAATGTAACCATATTATTTCTAGGTATTTGTATGAAAAATAGTAGTCTAAATACATTTAGTATAAATGGACAAATGCTATATAGCTTAATGACAAAAATACTCTAATTATATTCCATTACTCCTTTAATACATGTAATTCATGTCTACATTAATAATATAATAAAATGTATTACGATTGTCCCACATTTCTGCCACAATACCATGGTGTAGTTAGTGTTACTACAGTAAATCCATGGTAAATGATGGCGATGTGTAGATTGAAAAGTCTTCTGACTGTGTTGCGCACAGTGTTTCTCCTGTTTGTCAGCGCTGTTTCATCTGGCTTTAAACTAGTTTAAAATCACTGAGTCATTTGTGTTGTTAACTGAATTCACGTGCTTCACACTGGATCTCACAGCACAGTTTAGTGTCATGTGGCTGAGACTCATCAGCAAGTAAACGCATTAGCTCTAGTGAGCTCGCACTGCGCTGCCGTTTGAACTTTGAGCTTACCAGATCAATGGTCTTTGTAGCGCGGTTCAAATGAGTAGCACTGTTTCGTTCCGCTTCTGGGGCATAAATATTATATCGAACATTTGTTGAACTCTTGTTATCGTTTTATCGCAGAAAATTTTTGAGATCACTCATAACTCTCATCACTCTTAATCATTCATAAAACAAGTTTACCAAATAAGCCAGGTTTATTTCAGTTAGTCTGACTTATTGTCAGTTGATTTGGTTCAAAATAAGTCCGACTAAATGAAATAAACCTGGCTTATTTGGTAAACTTGTTTTATGAAACAGGCCCCACATCTGTGAACCGAATCAGTCGATTAATTTAAAAGTTCTTTATGAAGTTTAAATTCTCTCATGATTTCACAAAGCTATCATATGGCTTCAGAAGATTTGAAATGTAGCATGTGATTTGTATGGACCACTTTTATGATACTTTATGAAGCTTGAAAGCCTCAGTCCTCAAAAGAAGGACCAGTACAATTCTTCAAAATCCTTTTTTTGTGTTCCAAAGAAGAAAGAAAGCCATACGAATGGAACAACATGAGTAAGGACACAATTTCCTTTTTTTTTTTTAAATTGAACTATTCCTTTTAAGACTTTTTGGTTGTTTTACACATCACAAAGCAATATAAAAAGGTTTTTATTTTTATTATTTTACAAAACATTATCTTTAATTGAATTCTATGAGTAATTGTCTCTTTCAACCGCTGCATCTGGTTTCCTTGAGTCTGTTGTTTCAAGAACAAAGGAAAGTGTTTGATGGAGTGAATGGTGTTCTGTTGACTTAGTATTGTTTGTAATGCAAACAGTGCATAGCAGCCACTATATTACACTATGGAGTGTAGCCATCTGTCAGGGGTTTTCATAAACATGTCACATCGTGATGCGGTAGGCATATTAAATCTCAGTTTATTTACTCATACAGCAAAGCACTGCCCCCCAGCCAAATTGCATTAGTAAATGTAAATCATCCTTTTCTTTTCAGGACTCCGCTTAGTGCAGGGAAATGAACAGCTTCACGAGTTAACAGCCATTCTGATGAGCAAATAACGTTGACCCCCTCGAGCACTGCCTTGGAACACCTTTAAATCAACAGAGAGCGAGACGGGGCGACAGGGTTTCAAGTGCTTGAGACAAGCATGATTTACTGGCTCCTAAATTCTCAAAAAGCCTTGTAAAAACACACCGAACTGAAGCATTACGGTTCAAGAAGTCCTGCAGCTGGTCCAATATAGCAGAAAATCTGATTGGAAGACAAATGTAACCTAGCTTCTGTACTGTAAAGGCTTTGAATTTCTGGAATTTGGCCAAAGTCCCTTAAAGGGAAGCCAGTTCAAGCAGTGACCATTTTGGAAACACCACAGACAGCTATTTTGCTAATATAGCTTCTACCTATTACAGTAGTACAATAATGGTCTCATAAATTTGGCTTAAAGTTGCAATGAAATAGAAGTAGTGACAAATCATTTCTTCTGTATTGTCAATGTCAGTGTCACTTTATTTGTAGAGCACAATCAAAACTACAGCTGTTGGCCAATGTGCTGTGCATAATATAGGTTAATACTCAATAAGATAAACACAAACAATCAAATAATAAACAACAAAAAAGCCACTGCATCAATTAAAAGCTATGGAAAAGATTTGTTTTGATTTCAAATTATATACAGTTGTTGCGATTGTAGACTTGCATCTAAATGTAAAGGATTATCAACAAAAAAAAAGTCAAAGTTTAAACAGACTAAATGATTAGAAAACTCCAACATTATCAGAGAGAAGCCAGTCGTTTTACTGGAAGATTGGTGTCATTTTTATTTATTTATTTTTTTAATTGAAAAATACACGGATGAATTGTTGACAATAAGATCAGTAACGTCTATTTAGAAAATATATGTAGGGTTAATTTTGTATTGATGAATATGACTATGATTTCACTTGGGAAAAATAGTCAATGCTAACAGAAAAAAAGGCTTGTCAAGATTTAGTTTGAAACAATTCAAGTTCAATCAGCAAAGAAATCTGACAACAGGACTTCTTTTGGTCAAATAATTGTTTAAAAAATTATATATTACATAAATTGTATATATTATAAAAATAAAAATATGCATTTTTTTTTAAATATAACTGTTAATATATATATATATATATATATATATATATATATATGTATCTTTTCTTTCTTTTCTTTTTTTTTTTTTTGTAGAATTTTCCATTTTTCAGACTGTTTCTATAAATGAAACAAACATTTGATTAGCTTTTAAAGGGTTAGTTCACCCAAAAATGAATTCTGTGAAGGCGGGACTTCTATTCACAGTGTGTTATTATTTTGCCAACACACATTTTTCTGAGTTGGCTCAATTTTTCATTTGTAATGCTAATAATCGATAGTCACTTTTGCAACCTCTAACACATTTTCCCTTATGTCTTTTCACAGGAGGAGTGCCAGAATTACATCCGTGTTCTACTCGTCAACGGCGACAGGCTGTTTACATGCGGAACAAATGCATTCACTCCAATCTGCACCAACCGCACGGTAACGTAAACGCATCAATGCACTTAATATAATGCACTGGCTTCCTGACCTGATGTTATACTAGCTTCGTCCCAAGTTCCCTCTCCCACATTGACCTCCGTTGACATTTTCATCGCTGCGTGGGTTGTGTAGCATAGCATGTGGTATTTCAACCAAAGCCTGTGGTTTATTTCAATAAACTTTTGTTCGTGCTTCATCTCAGAAGAAGCTTTCTTGAGATCTAGACAAAAAACAACGATAACATTCGAGGCCTGTTTTTCTAATAAAGTGGGAACTTGTAGTATCTCTAAGTCTCTTGTCCTTTGTGGAAAGTTCACACTTGTTATGCAGGTGTTGTGTGAGTGTTTGCACTTTATCTTTGACGAATTTTTCCAACGCATGGGTTGCAGCATAGTTGCCACCTATCACAATAAATGCCACTCAATGCGGCTGATTGAAAGATAAGCATCTCCGCCAAGCACATTTACTGACATCCCCCATTATTCCCCCTCACATCTCCTAGTTTTCATTCATGCATGTAAGTCTCTTGTGCCGAATCCCTGAATTTGAATGACTGGATTACTCTTCTATCCTTTTCTCAAACCTGATAATGATGATGGCAGTCGATTCGCGTACGATGGCAATCATCTCCTCAGTGGCTCTTTGAAGGATGGCAGGAATTATTGACTCAAAGCTAAATCACCCCAGGGATTTACCATTATAAGTACCTCGTGCCAGCAGGAAAGGACTTAGAGCAGCCAGGAAGACACGAGCGAAAATTCTCCGCCGTGTCCTTGTAACGCCGCCAGTACAGCCGCATCTTTAAACAAGCGGCTATCGAGGTTGTAGTGCCGCTCAAACACAGCTGCCGGTCTCCTGAAGAGGTGTCTTTCAACCCTCTCCATTAATGTGCATTATGGGTAGCGTGTCCATATCTGTGAAGGCTTCCGAGTGCTATTTGTCAGAAGGTGTTCCATCAATAAACGCCTTTCATCTTTCTTCGTACCCAAGAAAAGGCACATCCGTTCAGGCGCTGGCTCGGGGAAAAGTATCTCCCTGGCACCGACGCTTCAAATGACTGCTTCGCCTTGCCAAACATGCAAATTCGCCTGACTTTATTGCCAGCTAGATGGGCTCTCGGGTCCTGAAGGAAGCAGAGACACTTCCAGCCATTCGTGGAGGTTTTCTTCGAGCCAACATCAAGGATAATCCCCCTTTACATTGATTACACAGGGCAAGTGTTGTGGCCGTCAGCTGCATGTAAGATAAAAGCATTCAAGAGAGGCCACACAGGATCTAATCCGCCTTCGGGACAGACCGATAGGGTTGAGCACAATGCAGTATGTCAGATTTCCTGGTACAAAAATAAGCTAGTCACTGAAGGCATGACATTTCGAGCTGCATAGATAAATTTACTGCTGCTTGAGATGTATTGCTCAATTCGAAAACCATTCACTTGTCATTTTTCTGGTAACAGATACCAGATGCATATGGAAGGTAGGAGCGTCATTATAACAGAAGCTTTAACTGGATTTTTCAAACGTGTTTTGGATGCCAATTTTTATCACATTTTTAAATATCATGAACAGGATTTGGCTGTGCTCTCAAAGGAAACAGCACTAACAGCTCTTCAAATCCTCTCCCTTGCGAATACTGCAAAAAAATGATTTTCTTTATTATTTTACATTACAAATGTATAAATATTCTTAAATCAAGATACATTTATTTGACAAGGACAATTACTTAGATATTAATATCGTAGATTCTTATATATCTAGTTGTAATTACTAGATATTAAGTCTTGATTTTTTAAATAATTCAATAAATCAAAATGTGCGTGTGTGTGTATTGTTTTATGCTCAAAATCTTTTCATTTTGCTACATTTTAAATTTTAAACAAGACTTAATATTTATCTTAGGTAATTTTGTTTCCCAAGTAAATGTATCTCATTGTTCGTTTTTCAGCGTAAATGTAAAGAATGTTTAGATGTTTCTACTAGAAAACAAAATAAAAATACAGAGTAAGTAAATTATTTTTTGCAGTGATAACAGAAGCGGTCCTTTACATCAGTGGTTCTTAACCCTTTTGACTTCAATGCCCCATTTTGTCCACAGTAATTTCCCATGACTTTTCCAGTTGTACGTGATTTACTGAATAAGGATTTACTCACAATTTATACCCAATAAAATATTTTAGAGCCTGGCATATATACATATTTTAGAGCTTAGCCAATATACATATTAGACTTTTCCACGTCCACAAATCACATTTTTAAAATGAGGCTTCCTCATATATCCAGGTTTTCCAAGAAACGGCAATCCTGTTTTTTGAAAGATCCAAAATAGTTGCTAAGGGGGTGATGAAGAAATATCTTGATTTTTAGTTGTTTTAGCTTGTTTCTATGCTTGTTTGGTCTGATTGTAAGTCATTTTAAGGCCCTCTTGGAAGTTTGCCAAGGTTGAGCCTGGTTGAGAACCACTGCTTTAAACCGATATGGTTCACTAATGGCTTCTCTAGTAGTTCAGATGGAGAATTTTCTGGATGTCTCCGTTCGCCTGCATGAAGGAACAGAAATCGGTTCAAAAACCTTGGACCAGCACGAAAAGTCATACTCGTTTCCTTTGGTGGCATATCCCTTGTGCTTATTGTATACAAATGTAAATTACCTCCTTGTCATGGTAGCTTCCCATTGCTGGCTAAATGTCACGCTAAGCAAGAATCAAGGCTTTGCCGTACTTGCACATAAGGACAGAACGGGTGTGTTGCGAACGATTAGCATTTAGCAATTGCAGCCGCCACTAGGCGTGACAACCAAGTAATGAGATAAACATTTTTGCCATCTCACAAAATAGCACACAACACGGCTGGAAGTAGGCAGAGCGTTTCCGCAGTAATAAATGATTCGAACGGTGAAATAGTTTTCACTGCCACATCAGCGCCTCGCGTAAACAAAATTAGAACATCTTCGAGATTTCCGTCCATGGAAATGTTGAGACGTATTTCTCTGTTCAGACTCAAAACAAACTAATAGTGCGTTCAAAATTATTTAAGGTCTGGCTAAAATGTTTTTTTTGTTTTTTGTTTTTGTATTCAGTTTGTATTTACTAAGATATATACCTTTCAGGTATAAGAATTCCATGGTGTCTGAATTCAATCTCTGTTTCTCTGCACAGCTGACTAACCTGACTGAGGTCCATGATCAAATCAGTGGGATGGCACGGTGCCCTTATAACCCTCTGCATAATTCCACTGCCCTCATCACTTCCAGCGGGGAGCTGTATGCCGCCACAGCCATGGACTTTTCCGGCAGGGACCCGGCAATCTACCGCAGCCTCGGAGGACTTCCACCTCTGCGTACTGCTCAATACAACTCCAAATGGCTCAATGGTATTGTATGAAAGATATTTAATTAAATTGTGACATTACGAGAAAAACCTACAGTCATTAATAGCAATCAAGTGACTAATTGTGGTCTTTGGAAAATGTGGCACAAGGTGTAGTTCACCTAAAAATTTAATTTCTGTCATTATTTACTCACCTTCATGTCATTCCAAAACTGCATGAATTTTTTTTCTGTAACACAAATGAAGACATTAGGCAGAATGGCAGCCTCCACCACTGTTCACTTTTATTGTATGAAAAAAAATGTAATGAAAGTGGCCAGTGACTGAGTCTGTCAGTCTCTAACATTCTGCCTTACATTGGCTTTTGTGTTCCACATTTGAAGTTCTGAACAACAACAGGAGGTGTAAATGAGTACATTTTTGGGGTGGGGAGGGGGTGAGATGTTCGTTTAAGTAGCACATCTGTTTTTAACAGCTCTGCTTGGTTAATTAATGCAGTTGTTCTCAACTGGTGGTTCACAACACAAAAATAGGCTGCGGGTCTGTTCTGATAAGGGTTCAAACATCTGCAAGAACAAAACTAAATGCAAGTGTAACTTATCAAGTAAATGTGCATATTTGGAAAAGGAAAATAAATATACTCGTGATCCTTTTTAAATAGATGAGAAGCGCTTCCCGGATCATTTGTTGTTGACTTCAAATTTTGGTACAACATCAGTCATATTAAAGGTAGACAAATTAGCACATGCCAACATGAGTGGGATGTCCATAAAACAATGAACAACACTACAAAAAATTAATACAGTTTTAGTTATTTTAGTCACCTGTTATGTATATCTGGCTTGTTTTTGCTGGATTGTGATATTAGATTTTTGCACAAAAACTAAATTGATCATCTTAAAGTAACAGTTCACCCAAAAACACTTGAGATATTCCTCAAAATATTTAGAAGAAAGACACACATACAGGTTTTGAACAACATGAAGTCGAGCAAAAGATGACAGAATTTTCATTTTTGCTTGAGCTATCCTTTTAACTGTAGACCTTAATCTTTTCTCCAAACCTAAACATCAACGTCCAAATTGAAAAAACTGCCTGAGCTGATGGGTTTAAAAATGATTATCAGAAAATCTTGACAGAGAAAAATTCCACCTGATTTACATTTACATTACATTAACTTTTTCCAATTGATTTTTCCTCCTTCATGTTGTGCAAATGTGCAAAGCTCCTCACCACAAAAGAAAATGAATTCGCTGTCAATCACATCCACCTCCTCATTTTGAATGTTACGAAGCTGGCCATGACGGTTGCTCTTTTTGCCTTTGAGAGGCTCGTGCACTCATCTGTTTTGAATGGAGAACGATAATTAAACGAGTAAGCTCGCTTTGATCGTTTCTCACCGTAACCTTTCTCTTCTCCCATGACAAATGAGTTCGTCCATTACCTAAGCATAAGATTAATAAATGCATCTCGATGGGCCAGCGGTTCTGCTCCATGTGCAATCCTTTATTAATCACTGTCATCTGTCCCCTGTTTCTGTCAAACTCAGAGCCCAACTTCGTTTCCTCCTATGACATTGGCAACTTCACCTACTTCTTCTTCCGTGAGAACGCCGTGGAGCACGACTGCGGCCGGACGGTGTTTTCTCGTGCCGCCCGCGTCTGCAAGAATGACATCGGGGGCCGTTTTTTGCTGGAGGACACCTGGACCACCTTTATGAAGGCCAGGCTCAATTGCTCACGGCCGGGCGAGATTCCATTCAACTACAACGAGCTGCAGGGAACCTTTTTCCTGCCTGAACTTGAGCTTCTTTATGGGATTTTCACTACTAATGTGTGAGTAAAGCACCTTTTGATCACAACACACAGTTTTAAGATATCCACTGTTATGTTCAGGGTTTCAAACCACAAAAGTCAGCTTATGACCCATTATTTCCTGCAGAATCTCAATTTTGTGGTCTGCGTTCTCAGCAAAAGCCTGTTATTAATTGCATAGTTTTTTGTGAGGACACTATCATTTTAACACCATACATTTGGGCTTTTTTTATTTTTTTGCTTACCTGCTGTTATTTCTCTGGTAGTGTGTGATCTTTCTCACAGTCGGCCATGGGCAGATCCATTTTTCACATTATGATCCACTATGCTTTAATGATTGTCAGTGAAAAAGTGTTGCATATAAGTGTGTGTGTGTGTGTGTGTGTGCTGACTGCCTACTTCTGACTGTTCTCAGCAACAGCATTGCCGCATCAGCAGTGTGCGCCTTCAATCTGAGCGCTATTACCCAAGTGTTCAGTGGGCCTTTCAAGTACCAGGAGAACTCACGCTCCGCTTGGCTGCCCTACCCCAATCCCAACCCTGACTTTCAGGTAAGCACCCAGAAAATGACAGCCACTTTTACGGACAGTGTGCATTCGCTCCATCTGCTTTAAAAGTTAAGTGGCACTTTCCACAAATAGGGTACAGAATAGGGCCTGAAACTCTCAAATGGTCAGTGAAAGGAGGTGCTTAACCTTCAGAGAATATTGATCATCATCCTCTTCATCAAGAAATCATTCTGAGTTTTTTTTTTTCCATTATTTGATGAGAACCTGTTAACAGTATTTGCTGTTTGAGTGGTTTTTGTTATTTTCTAATAGTAAACATAATGATATGATTTTTCTATTCAGTAGAAAAAAAAATTATGATATAATGAGTAACAGGGTTGCAAATTTGATTTTAAAAAATATCAAAGTGACAGTAAATATTAAGCAGCACAACATTTTTCAACGTTTTCAACATTGTTCACTAATAATATGTTTCATTATTTCTGAAGCACCATGTGGAATTGAAGACTGTAGTAATGCCTGCTGAAAAATTCAGCTTTGCATCACAGGAATACATTACATTTAAAAATATATTAAAAGATTTTAGATTTTTTAATTATAATAATATTTTACAATATTACCATTTTTACTGTATTTTTTATATTTTTGCAACCTTGAGAAAGTGACTTCTTTTAAAAACATAAAAAAATCTTACTGACCCCAAACTTTTGAACAGTAGTGTAGCTCAGGAGCAAATGGTGGATCAAAAAACAACAAAAAAAAAAACATAATTTTCCTATTCTGATCATTTCTCTTAAAATAATACAGGTGACACTTTTGTTCTAGGTTAATAACAGTAAAAAATGTAGAATTTGTGTCTCTGCTGCTCTAATGCCAAATAATACGGTATTTGTGAAAAGTGCCAGGTCTCTTTCTGTTGGCTGCACTCTAGCAGTAAACAACCAAAAAAAGAATTGACTTTCTCACCTCAACTACCACCTATCTGTGCCCAATTAAAACGAGATGGTGACTGATGTTTTTGATTTTATTGCCTCATGTGTTTGCCTGATTATTCTCCGGAAAAAAAAGAATATGTGAGGTGAATTTTTATTTTTCTGAGCACTGTCCAATTATCCACAACCCACAAACACCTAAGTCTGATATTGTCGATGATAGCGGAGGGGAGACGGATCGGGCCACGGTTCCTCAAGCCTCTCTCATGGTCATTAATTTGCCTCCATTTCCATGTCTTTGTAATGCTCATGAATTTATTAATAAAATTGCCAGCTTATAACATTTTTGGCTGGACAATTACAATGATAAGAGCTAATAAAACCGGTATTTATCTCCTGTGGAGTATTGCCAGAAACTTCACATTGACTGAGTCTGAAGTGCATAGTTTTAAGACTTTTTTCAGAAATCGAAACTTGTGGTCAAACTCTAGTGGTCAGAATGAAGGAATGTATCTGTGTCTATAGTATTCACCCTAAATTGTTGGTAATTGTTGGAAGGTTAATCTAAAGCAGTTAAATGTGTTTTAATGCGGTGTGAGATCCATGACCAGGCCCAAATTGACTCTGAAGACTTTTCTATTCTGATTTTCTATGCTGATTTAGAGTGAAACTCTCCTGAATGAATTTAAACATAGTACGATTACATTTCACCTCTAATAACAAACACACAAGGGCCAGATGCTTTGAATGACGTGTTCAGATTCTTTGAAAATCTTCAGCGCTTTCTGTTGGAATTGGGTGCAGATTCTATGCGTGCCTGGTAATGACCCCATTAAAATGACTTGACTACCATATCTAAACCCTTTAAAAACTGTCTGATCAGCATGGACGTCTTTTTTGGATCAGCTGAATCAGAATTTCTCGCCTGGCTTGTTGAAGCCGATCTCTGTGACCTGATAATTAAGTTTCCGAAGTCCACGTGAAAGTCTTTTACTTCATTCTCCACAAGGATTCATTATGTACAGGAGCCACACTTTATCTAGCTTGCTGTGACATCTTCATCAAGCATTTGTCCACGTTGTTGAGGCCAGATTTACGAGCTTCAAATTTATGGCTTCCAGCATTGATGGAAAATGGCTTGCCGTATATTCTGTTCTTGAAAGACCAACATGCTCCCCATTTGAGTAGAATTATGCCTGCATTGATCTCCAGCTGACTGATGTTGATTATATGTGATCCAAGAGAGAGTGCAGGTTTTGTGAGGCCAGCTAATTTGTTTCTCCGTATAAAATCTTATTCAGGGAGGAAAACAGTAATTTAGGGAAACACTGCTAGCCAGATTTCTAAATCCTTTTCTATAGAAGAAATTATCATGATTTCATACAACAAATGGGTTCTTCAGACCAACAGCTTTTAGTGACTTTTTTCACATTTCTTCACAGACCGTTAATCCTTTTTTTTTCTTATCAGCATCTCTCTGTTTGTATCTCTCTTGTTCTTTCACAGTGTGGCACTATAGATTACGGCTCCTACGTGAACTTAACGGAGAGGAATTTGCAGGACGCCCAGAAGTTCATTCTGATGCACGAGGTGGTGCAGCCCGTCGTTCCTGTGCCATACTTCATGGAGGATAATGTGCGCTTCTCCCATGTGGCAGTGGATGTAGTGCAGGGCAAAGACATGCTCTATCACATCATTTATCTAGCAACAGGTATAGTACCACATCACCTTTACATAGAAAAAAGAGGTCTGTACATTGTGTTAACATTTATGCACATTTAATATAGTCTAAAATAAGCACTGCATTAGATATACGTTACTGATGAAGGTTAATGGAGTTGCAGCATAAGATGCTCTACTAATAGCACACTACTTTCTGCAGAATTTCAAATACAGTCCATTAGTTGTGGCAGATGCTTATAGTGAGTGATCTGATTAGTATAGAAGCTCATTTCTGCCTCAGTCAAAAATAGAAAAGATCATTTGTAAAATAAAGTTGAAAATAAGAAATAAAGTCACAATTGACAAGTTTTAGGTATATATATAAATATATATATATATATATATATATATATATTTCTTTTAAAAAAAGAATATATTTATTCAGCAAGGATGCATTAATTTTCAATATACCTGTTTCGAATAAATCATATTATTTTGAACTTTCTACTTATCAAAGAATCCTAAAATAAAGGTTTCTACAAAAATATTAAGGAGCATAACTGTTTTCAACATTGATGATAGTAAGAATTTTTTTTTGTTTGTTTTTTGTTTTTGAGCAGCAAATCAGCATATTAGAATGATTTCTAATGAATCATGTGACACTGATGCCTGGAGTAATGATGCTGAAAATTCAGATTTGTATCACAAGAATAAATTACATTTTAAATATATTCAAATAGAAAACAGTTATTTTAAATTGTAATAATTTTTTTCTGTATTTTTAATCAAATAAATGCAGCCTTGGTGAGTCTATGAGACTTCTTTCAAAAGCAAAATTTTAACAACCTCAAACTTTTTAACAGTAATGTAAGTAGACACACACGTTCTGTATATTTAAGTCTGTCAGTCGATTCACACTGAAGACAGATATGGGCCACTAACAAACAAGAATATAAATAGTAGATGGTTAAAAAAAAACAGATCTGAGAAAAAAAAATTAAATCTGAAATGAACATTAAAGCCTGTAATATGAAAGTAGTCAGAGAATCCCAGGTGGCCGACTTCTCATTAAACCCACAGCTTATTAGAATGTTACTTTTACCATCAGAACTTTGTTGAGTGAAGACTTCTGCATTGCCATAAGGGAGGCACAGGGGAAAACTGACTCTAGTAATTGGTGGTCCACTTGAATCATTGGTCTTTGAAGCAAGCAACAGTTGGTCACCAGGCTGAATAAAGGCATTAGACACATAGCAGCGATAAAACATCAAAGGCAGCATGTGCTTACATAGGGAAAAAAATGTACTGTAAGCTGTCATTTGCTATCCAGATGCACACCAGAGCACTGGAAATCTCCAAGTCTGTCTGCTCTGGCCTGTGCACTGCTGAAAAACACTGAACATCTAGTTACCTGTCAACAGAAATTAAATAACAGGAACACATGTTGTTAAAGAACTGTGTAAAATAAACACTTGTTAAAGGGAAGGAGACACTTGTTAAATTGTACTACAAACACACAGGACAGTCAGGGTTTAAAAGCTGTTTGCTAATTGGGTGAGCAGCGTGTCTTTGGTTTTATTTCTGGAATACACCAACTGTTTTCGACTATCAGAAATCAGAGCCTCATGCTGATTTAAGAGCATTCACAATGTCTCTCTCGTCTGACAGTGAGGGAATAAAGAAATGGAATAGCATAAAAGAAAAAAAAAGTATTGTTCACCCAAAAAAAATGTCATTGTCAAAATGTCATGTCATTTCAAACCTGTATGACTTTATTCCTTTGTGGTGCAGAAAAAGGAGAATTTTAATGGTCACAAACGGCCATGGTCACAATGGTCTTAAAAGAGGTCCATTCTCCATATTCTTCTAGAACTTAAAATTTTTTTAAAAAGTTTTCGAACTGGTTTAACTTATTCATTTAAAAGATCTGACTCAAAAGAAAGATTTTTTCACAGATTGGACATTTCTACTTCTCTCCTGAAAACACCAATGTTCAGCGTAAATATTTTCAGACAACAATAGTGATATCTTTAATTTCACTCTGTTAATTTAGTATTTTTTTAATTTCAGTTTTAGTCATTTTAATATGTTCACATAATCTTCAGTTAGTTGCCAAGGCAGTATTTCTAATTTCTATTTCAAATTTATTTAATTTTAATAGTTTTAACATTGGTAACACTGGTCTGTTCCTCACACAAAGCTCTCATATGACTAAATATTGAGCATACATTGTATGAATCACTTTTATGATACTTTTATATAGCGCTTTTTTTTTTTTTTTTTGAAGATTGAAAACTTTAATCCCCATTCATTTTAATTGTATGGAAAACTGGCTTTTTTTTTTTCTTTCTTTTGATGTTCCAAAATAAAAAGTAAGTCATACACATTTGGAACAACATGAGGATGAGTAAATGAAGAATTAATCATTTAATGCTCAACATTGCAGTCACTTCCCATGTATTCCAGGATAATGACGTGCACTCAAGATTAAAATATTTGCGAGGCGCTATAAAATAAATCCTCTTCTATGGCAAACAGTCCTTTATGCGCCATGTTTATAAAGTTAGCCTCAATTCAATTCATGCCAGACAATAATAGCTTGAAGTGTGAGGAACGTAGCTGGAATTTCACAGTCGAATGGAATGAAATAGAGCACTGAAGCCTGTTTTGACAAGAGCAGGGACCTAATCAGTGGCTCTTGTAGTATCTAAAAGTTCATTGCCCCACATGTTGTATGGCTCCCATAAAACATCTGACAGGCCGCTTTGAAGCGAACAGAAGAATAACAGCAACTACTGTGAGGATAAAATAGATATTAAATAGCTTATCAAACCAATCCAGTTCACTCTTTGTGACATTATGAGACCAATGAATGTCCTCCATGGACTCACAGACCACATGCTCCATAGAGGGATGTGTAACTTGCGAAAGGTGATTCAGCCGATAATTCTGCCCTCCTTTCAACTGCACAAAAGCCACCCTTTGGAGAAGATAATGAATCTTCTCTGGAGAGTAGTCAGTCCGCCCTCTTTGCCCTTTCTGATCCAAATAGCACATCCATATTTAAGTTGACAGCCCAGGTGGCACTTTATAGAATTTTCATGTGATAGAAGAGATCTGAGGTCATTCTCCACTGCTGCTTCTCTGACATCATTTCCTTTCAATCTCACCAGGTCATCAGAGATGCCCCACTTGATCACCTAAACTGATTCTGCACTGTTTTCCCCCCTCTCTCTTACATTCTCTCTAATATCTAACACACTTGTTCTCAAATTTCTCTTTCTGCTTTCTAGATTACGGCACTATTAAGAAGGTGCTCTCTCCGCTGAACCAGACCACGGGCAGCTGTTTGCTGGATGAGATTGAGCTTTTCCCCCCAAAGAAGAGGCAGCCAATCCGCAGCCTACTCATCCTTCACAGCCGCAGTGAGCTATTTGTGGGAGTCAGAGACCAGGTCATCAAAATCCCCCTGATGCGCTGCAACTTCCACAAGTCTAGAGAGTGAGTACTGCTGCTTCTCAGTAGACAGATGTACAACATCTCAAGGTAGAAATTCATAACTGCTTCCCTAAAATGAAAAATGTCATCATTTATTCATCCTCGTGTCAAAAACTGAACACAAAAGGTGTTGTTTCTAGATGACTAGAATAGACCTTTTTAGCGCCAAATTTGACAGGAATGAAAATGAGGATGTGAGGGATGGAAGTACAATGGATTGTAGGCCTACTGTTGTTTATTTTAGCTGACGAACTGACCAACTTGACTTGACTTGACTTGAAATGTATTTCTCAAAATACATCAGTTGTGAAAATTATATGACTTTCATACAATCCGTTCCATTGTAAACACTGTAAGCCTCATCCATATTAAATTCAGTATGGTGTCTAACCTGACTAAGGTCTATAATGAACAGTTTAAATGGCTTGACACGTCCTTCATCCATTTTCATTTTGTCAACCCTTTCATCAAAATATAATAACTTTCTGCAGCCGACATGACTTTTCTTCTTTTTGTGTGCAAAGGCTATGGCCGTGGAAAAAAGTATTAACAAATAGCAATGATTCCTATTTTTCACAGTCTGATCAACTCTTAAAGAGTGAAATCAAATCCAAGGCTATATTTTGTAGCTTTTTTACACCACTGAATTTTTATTTTCAATAAGATTCAATGTGTTAACTTTGTTAACAGCGGACCATTTTACAGGATTTATTCATTTAGGTTGATGCTTTATACTGGTCACACTTTATTTTAAGATCCAATTCTCGCTGTTAACAAACCATTAACTGCGACTTTTGCCTCAATAAACTCCTAATTTGCTGCATATTAATAGTGCGGTATTTGTTAAGTTTAGGTATTGTATAGGATTAGGGATGTAGAATATGGTCATGCATATATGTGCTTTATAAGTAATAATAAACAGTTAATAATAGGCATGCCAGTAAGTATCTAGTTAATAGTGAGAATTGGTCCCACTAAAGTATTACCCTATCTTTTAATTATTAATTCATTTTTGTTCATAATTAATGTTAATTTATTGTATTTACTTGCTGAAATATGTTGGTATATATAGAAATTAATATTCTAAGTTATTAAATTCTGTAAAAGTATTGTTCATTTTTAGTTCATGATACCTAATGCATTAACTAAAGTTGACAAACAGAACCTTATTGTGAAGTGTTACCCATTCGTTTTCCTTGCAAATTTCAAGTTAAATGCAAGTGTCATTTCATGATTGCTTTTAATAATACCAAAGTTTTGATTCCCGGCAAGATAAATGATAATACTAATCTTACGAGCTCATGAATGCCGGCAACCTAATTTTTATTTTATTTTTTTCACTGCACAAGAATAAATGTAATGTCACAAAGATCCTCTGCCAGAGGGCAACAAAGAACAATCATCATGTTTGACATTGTGCCTCCAGGCCTTTATATCAAGAGCACTTCTCTAATCTCTCCTCATAAGAGGAGATGGCAGCCTGTTCATCATCTCTCTCCATTTGCATTCCAATGAAAAGCGCTGAGTTATGTGAATATGAGCTGAGTTTTGCCTGATGAGCTTTTTCTATCCACTTAAGCGGTTAAAGATTGGGAGAGGTCAATTACTCACACCTCTATACTTTCTGACACCAAAAGGGAAAACTAATGCAAATTTTGTTTGAATAAACAGCCATAACAGGGCCGTTTTAAAGTGCTTGGTTTACACTGCTGACATTCACATTGCCGTGTCACTGTACTCCAAACTTTACGGCACTGAACGCTTGACTTCATCTTTCCATCCGTGCTGATGACTGCTGTGATAGTCCTCAATGAGTTTGAAAAGCTGTTCGGTGCGTCTCAGGGCTGTTCTCTGTTTCTGATTAAAGTTATTACCAGCACTCAAGGGAAATATTGCCAGATTAAGTTATGCCAAAGCAAGCAATACTTATAATAAGAAGCATGTGTGCTCTTTAAGGTGTTTAAATTTTTAAAGGGCTCATATGATATGTTTTACCATTCTATTTATTTCCCAGAGGTACACTTATGAAGTTATTCAACTTTTTTTGTTCTATTTAGTGTCAGAATTTAATTTAGGCCTACGTGATGATTTTTCAACCCTTCTTTGTCTTATAGAATGGTGTACCTTTAAGAATTCTGTGTAAATGCTCTTTCTGCATGTGAAATTGAGAAGCTTCTCATTAACTCTTGCTATGCTTGCTCATGGCCTTCTTCAAAAGGATGTGCAGAGCTGTAGGTGCTACACACAGCCAGGAATAGTGTTTTCTTAGTGGATCTTAACAATTTAATAGTAATTATTTATTTTATTTTATTTAAGTTTATTTATTTCATTTTATTATTTAATTTTTTTATTTTAATTATTGTTGTTTATAAACAATGCGATCTGTCCTATTTGTTCTTGTTTCAGGTTTCTGATGGTTAAAGTCTTCAATTTTCTGATATCAGAATGGATTTCATAAGCCGTATTTGTGGTTTGATGTCAATATGTGATGTTTTTGGACTTGGAAGGAAGCTGTCAATTGTAAAACTTGTGAACAGTATGCTTTTATAAAGGAAAATTGGATTTCTCATTTCATGACCTCTCCACTTCTGCTCTTCTTTTGTCGGTAACGCTTTAGATTACTGCCCGCAATGTACCGCGTAATTAAACACAATTTACAGTGTACCTATTTGTAACTATAGAGTACCTCCACAGTACCTACTCATAGGTATAAGGGAACAATATGCAACATTTGGGGAATAAGGGGGTAATAACCTGCGGAATTATAAAGCATTTATACTGTAATTATTTAATAACTAAAGGGTATCAATTCTGAAATTACATGTATGTAGAGTCCATGATTTTCCGCGTCAGCATAATTTAAAGCTGAACGTACATGTAGGTAAATGGAAACAAGTGGGTAATAAGGGGGTAATGACTTGGAAAATTAAAAGTATTTATACTGTTAGTATTTCATAAGTAATGCGTAACTTTTCTAAGATTATGTGGTATGCATGACGTACTGTTTTGGCAACAATATTATGATTTAGAACAAGTTGCCTTATTGTAATAACATATGATGCAGTATATTTTACACTACATACTGGGTACTTATTGTATTATTACAACATATATCTTACATGACATTGATACAATTAGTAGGCCTATACTATAGCATAATTTAGTAATTATAGCAAAGTTAAAAACCACCATAGTCGAGATTACAAAAGTATGGGGACATTTTGTAATGAGTTTCTGCTATGATTTGGTTTAAAAATTGATATGAAAATTTACCTGATAAAAGAGCATTGCATATGGTCATCTCAGTAGCGAATCATGTCCGTTGAGGTGCAGTAGTGGGAAACTAGATTACCTGTTTCCAGCTGCTCCTAGGATATCGCATATAAATATACCATTTACCGAATTGATGTTTTTTGATAGCTGTAGTGCTGTTGGTGCACTTGAGCTTCCGTATGTGGTTTGAGGCAAGTAGAATAAAATGTACTACAACATTTTTCTTAACTACTATGCAAACATACACCCTTGTTATGTGTAGTTACTGTGTAAGTGTAACATCCGCGGGCTGTAATCTAAAGTGATGCCTTGTTACACTCATGTTACGTGTAGTTAATGTGTAAATGTAACATCCGCGGGCTGTAATCTAAAGTGAAGCCTTGTTACCCTCTTGTTACGTGTAGTTAATGTGTAAATGTAACATCCGCGGGCTGTAATCTAAAGTGATGCCTTGTTACCCTCTTGTTACGTGTAGTTACTGTGTAAGTGTAACATCCGCGGGCTGTAATCTAAAGTGATGCCTTGTTACCCTCTTGCTAAGTGTATTTACTGTGTAAGTGTAACATTAAACAATTTTAGTTATGCTACAATAGATGTATTTCAAAGTTATTATCAATGAACTGTATTACATAGTTAAATGCAAGGTCCTTAAGTTAAAGAAATATTTTTATTATTTAACAAAATTTTAACAGATCTTTTCCAAGAACAAAATGCAGAAAAAACAAACTTGCAACCACTTATACAAAATACAAAGAACAGTAAATCATACACAATCATACATTTATTTTTAATAGGCATATTATAAATTTTCCTTTCAGCTGTGGGCAGGAGTCGACAAATTTCTGGAGATCTGTTGCATATGCTTGCAAAGTTGTCCCTGCAGTATATGAGGGAGCAGAAAAGTTCTCCACCTCTGATGCAGTTTTCACCTGTGATTACAATTAGAGAAAAATACATTGCAAAAAAAAAAAATGTTAACACATGTCAAGTTTGCATAATGTAAACAAGTGTTGCACAAAGCTTATATTTAACCAAATATATAAAATAAGGACTTCTGTGAGGCCTCTGTGTCACAGCAATGTTTCAAGGAAAATCTGTAAGAGTTGCCAACACTGTGATATGGTAAAGCAATAAATAATAAAATAACAAAGGACTACAAAAGTACACAGGTAACTGGAAAATAAAAACAATAACTTAATAGTATAACAAAATAGAGAATAAGCGACAGTCAGTAGGTGACAGTCCACTCTGATGGGCTCCAACTCACCTTAACCCTTGGGTATACCCTGTACCTTACGAAAAATGTTTTAACTAAGTTTTTACCATAGTTAAAAAAAGAAACATTGTTACTATAGTTAAACCATGGGTACCACAAAACAGCCATGATTGTGCTACAAAACCTGTGGTTAAAACCAGCATTTTTACAGAATTAGGCATACCTGAATTTAAAAAAAGAGCCCTACCCACAAACATTAGAGAACATTCCTAAAAAA
Organism: Onychostoma macrolepis; assembly: GCF_012432095.1. NCBI lineage: Eukaryota > Metazoa > Chordata > Actinopteri > Cypriniformes > Cyprinidae > Onychostoma > Onychostoma macrolepis. The sequence continues at coordinate 14,439,904 of NC_081178.1, read as the reverse complement.
AAGTATCTAGAAAAATAGAAAACCCGGTCCCACTTTATATTAACTGGCCTTAACTACTATGTACTTGCATCAAAAAATAAGTACTTATTGCGTATATTGTATTGCAAATCACTTTTTTCTGGTATTGAGGTGGGATACAGGTAAGGTTAGGGACAGGTTTGGTGGTATGGGTAGGTTTAAGGGTGGGTTAAGGAGTAAGGGATGGGTCAACAGTGTAATTATAAATGTAATTACAGAAATTATATTATATGCAGGTATTTTTAAAATATAAGTACAATGTAAAATAATTCTGTACACAATATGTGCATAGTACCAAATGATTAATTTAAATGTTAAGGCCACTCTGAAAAACTGAAAACCCTCTAAATTTTAAACCATGGTGTTGTTTTAATGTATTTGTTCATAGTTTTATGACAAACACAAATAAAAAAAATTTTTAAATCCTGACAAGTTACTCAGCCGTATTTTATCCAAGATGTTCATGTTTTTCTTTCTTCAGTCGCAAAGTTTTTTTGAGGAAAACATTCCAGAATCTTTCTTCATACAGTGAGCTTTTATGGTGGCCAGCTGGATTGAAGATTAAAAACACAGTTTCAGTGAAGCTTCAAAGGGCTCTACACAATTCCAGCCTTGGAAGAAATGACGATTTTGAAGTTGGAGGAGAAAATGAGATGGGAGTTTTTAGACCTACCTTAACTGTCATGAACCGGGGGAAAAAACAGTTCACGCAGAGCTAGACAAGAGGAGCGTTTAACCAATCTTTTCGCTAGATAAGACCCTTCTTCCTCGGCTGGGATTGTTTAGAGCCCTTTGAAGCTGCATTTAAACTGCATTTTGGAAGTTCAAACTCGGGGGCACCATAGCAGTCCATTTTATGGAGAGAAATCCTGAAATGTTTTCCTCAAAAAACATGATTTCTTTACGACTGAAGAAAGAAAGACATGAATATCTCGGATGACAAGGGGGTGAGTACATTATCTGTACATTTTTGTTCCAGAAGTGAACTACTCCTTTAAGGTGAATTGGAGCCCTTCAGAGTGGACTGTCACCTACTGACTGTCGCATATTCTCTATTTTGTTATACTATTAAGTTCTTGTTTTTATTTTCCAGTTACCTGTGTACTTTTGTAGTCCTTTGTTATTTTATTATTTATTGCTTTACCGTATCACAGTGTTGGCAACTCTTACAGATTTTCCTTGAAACATTGCTGTGACACAGAGGCCTCACAGAAGTCCTTATTTTATATATTTGGTTAAATATAAGCTTTCTGCAACACTTCTTTACATTATGCAAAATTTGACATGTGTTAACAGGTTTTTATTTATTTATTTTTTTGCAATGTATTTTTCTCTAATTGTGATCACAGGTGAAAACTGCATCAGAGGTGGAAGGACTTTTCTGTTCCCTCATATACTGCAGGGACAACTTTGCAAGCATATGTAAAAGATCTCCAGAAATTTGTCGAATCCTGCCCACAGCTGAAAGGAAAAATTGCCAATATGCCTATTAAAAATAAATGTAGAACAGGATTTTGTGTGTGTGTGTGTTTTACAGTTCTTTGTATTTTGTATAAGTGGTTGCAAATTAGTTTTTTTCTGCATTCTGTTCTTGGATCAGATGTTCAGATGTTACACTTACACAGTAACTACACGTAACAAGAGGGTAACAAGGCATCACTTTAGATTACAGCCCGCGGATGTTAGACTTACACAGTAACAAGAGAGTAACAAGGCATCACTTTAGATTACAGCCCGCGGATGTTAGATTTACACAGTAACTACACGTAACAAGAGGGTAACAAGGCATCACTTTTGATTACAGCCCGCGGATGTTAGACTTACACAATAACAAGAGGGTAACAAGGCTTCACTTTAGATTACAGCCCACGGATGTTAGATTTACACAGTAACTACACGTAACAAGAGGGTAACAAGGCTTCACTTTAGATTACAGCCCGCGGATGTTAGACTTGCACAGTAACTACACGTAACAAGAGGGTAACAAGGCTTCACTTTAGATTACAGCCCACGGATGTTACATTTACACATTAACTACACGTAACAAGAGGGTAACAAGGCTTCACTTTAGATTACAGCCAGCGGATGTTAGACTTGCACAGTAACTACACGTAACAAGAGGGTAACAAGGCTTCACTTTAGATTACAGCCGCGGATGTTAGACTTACACAGTAACTACACGTAACAAGAGGGTAATAAGGTTTCACTTTAGATTACAGCCCGCGGATGTTAGACTTACACAGTAACTACACATAACAAGAGGGTAACAAGGCATCACTTTAGATTACAGCCCGCGGATGTTAGACTTACACAGTAACTACATGTAACAAGAGGGTAACAAGGCATCACTTTAGATTACAGCCCGCGGATGTTAGACTTACACAGTAACTACACGTAACAAGAGGGTAACAAGGCATCACTTTAGATTACAGCCGCGGATGTTAGACTTACACAGTAACTACACGTAACAAGAGGGTAACAAGGCATCACTTTAGATTACAGCCCGCGGATGTTAGATTTACACAGTAACTACACGTAACAAGAGGGTAACAAGGCATCACTTTAGATTACAGCCAGCGGATGTTAGATTTACACAGTAACTACACGTAACAAGAGGGTAACAAGGTTTCACTTTAGATTACAGCCCGCGGATGTTACACTTACACAGTAACTACACGTAACAAGAGGGTAACAAGGTTTCACTTTAGATTACAGCCCGCGGATGTTAGACTTACACAGTAACTACACGTAACAAGAGGGTAACAAGGCATCACTTTAGATTACAGCCCACGGATGTTAGACTTACACAGTAACAACACGTAACAAGAGGGTAACAAGGCTTCACTTTAGATTACAGCCCGCGGCTGTTAGACTTACACAATAACTACATATAACAAGGGTGTGTGTTTGCACAGTAGTTAAGAAAAAGGTTGTAGTACATTTTATTCTACTTGCCTCAACCCACATACGGAAGCCCAAAGTGCACCAACAGCACTACAGCTATCAAAAAACATAATTTATACAGTAATTATACGTGTTGTGTAGTATGCTGTTATTTATCCTGGGAGGAGCTGGAAACAGGTAATCTACTTTTCCACTGTATTGCACCTCAGCAGTACAATACTGGTGACCTGACTCGCTGCTGAGATGACCATAAGCAATACTCTTTCATCAGGTCAATATTCATATGGGAATTTCTAAACTAAATCATATCAGAAGCTCATCACATAATTACCCCATACTTTCAGCTGAGTTGTTCAGTAATCTCCACATAAATAACACTAGTAAATAATATATCTTATATTCTCTAGTAAACTTTGGCAACATTTATAAAGACTATGGTGGTTTTTAACTTCACTATAATTACTAAATTATACTATAGTATACTACAGTTTACTATTTGTATCAATGTCATGTAAGATATATAAGTTGTAATAATACAATAAGTAGGCTACCCAGTACGTAGTGTAAGAATATGTTGCATCATATATTTTGTGTTATTACAATAAGGCAAATTGTTCTAAATCATAATATTGTTGCCTAACTCAGTAGGATATAAATACCGCGTAATCCTAGAATAGTTACACCTTGCTTATGAAATACTAACAGTGTAAATACTTTAATTTTCCAAGTCATTACCCACTTGTTTCCGTTTACCTACATGTACGTTCAGCTTCAAGTTATGCTGACGCGGAAAATCGCGGACTCTACATACACGTAATTTCAGAATTGGTACCCTTTAGTTATTAAATACTTACAGTATAAATGCTTTATAATTCCGCAGGTTATTACCCCCTTATTCCCCAAACGTTGCATATTGTTCCCTTATACCTACGAATAGGTACTGTGTAGGTACTCTATAGTTACAAATAGGTACACTGTAAATTCTGTTTAATTACGCGGTACATTGCGGGCTGTAATCTAAAGCGTTACCCTTTTGTCTCTTCTCAGTTGATTAATGTTGCCATAAACTTTCGTATCACGATGAGCATCTGTTTTTTCTCTCTCTCTCAGTGCCTGTGTGGGGGCCAGGGATCCGTACTGCGGCTGGGATCTGGTGCTCAAGAAATGCACCACCCTGGAAGAAAGTGTCAGCATGAGCCAATGGGAGCAGAGCATCACACGGTGTCCTGTGAGTATCCAGAATGCACTTCAATCATTCACGCAGTGCCTCAGCCCTCAAAGCCAAATGTTTTTTTTCATATGAAGACTCTTGATGCTGATCCAGTCTGTCGGTGAAGAACAGTGACAAATGCGTCCGCTTCAACCGTAACTTGCAGGATCAACTTTTTTTCTCATAACAGCAGACACTCTTAGAAGTGTTTTATAACAATGTTGAGGAAACATTGCAGGTGATGGACAGACAGTGCTGAGACAGTGCAGGTCTGATGTATTGCTGCTTTTGCAGAAAAACAACTTTTCCTCCTCCTGTACTCAAAAAGAGAATATAAGGCTAATACTAAACAGAGCTTGTGTGCAAAGAAACAAAGCGCAGCAGAATTTGCTGTCAGCCATCTTTCTGTTGAATGGCATTCTCTGGTAACATGGCTTCATATTCCCACACTCCTTTGTGCTGACATGTGCCCCTGCCTGAGGCCTCCCAGCCTGTAGATCACTCCCAGAATCCTTTGTCCAATCCATCACGTCCCTCCCATGTATAGTGGCTCTGAAAATATTTAGACACTTGCTCTTCACGTGGTTTCATGTTCTAAAGGTTACATGCAGTGTTCTATGAGATACCACAGCTCTGATAGCACAATCCACACACACACACACATTTGTAGACACACATACTATAAACTATATCAGGCATTGTAGCAGTCTCACAGGGTCTTTAGGTAAAAGACCTTGTAGCTTGTAGCTGTAGCTGAGAAATGACATTTTGTGTAATATCACGTTGCCTCCCACGCTGCCTGAAGAAAGCAGCATGGAATTGTTGAACACAAACAGGGAAGTGTAAAAGTGTGGGAGGCTTCGGTCTCAAGAGTCACTAGAATGCAAGATTTCTATTGATTTAGTTTAACACATGTTGTTTACACATATTGGTTACACATTTTGAGGTCCAGATGTCCTTTGTTGTTGGAAGCAACAAAAATGTGCCCCAAACATGTTAAGCAGTGGTGCTTGCGTGGAAGATGTAGATTTGTATCCAGCTTGCAAAATTCCAATTTCATTCCAATTTCATTCACCTTCTCTTATAAGGTCAATGACGTAATGCCACTTTTTGTGTCCAAACCTTTTATTTCCCAAAAAATGCTATGACTGTTTTGTTTGAGTTTTTTGTTTTGTGATTTTTTTTTTTTTTGGTGGTGGTGGGGGAGGGTTGTATGTTTGTTTGTTTTTTTCCAATTTCATTCACCTTCTCTTACAACGTCAATGACATGATGCCTCTTTTTATTTTTTGTCCAAACTTTTATTTCCCAAAACATGCAGTTACTTTTGTTTTGCAGGGTTTTTTCTGTTTTTTTGTTTTGTTATTTTTCGTTTGTTTTGGGGGGGGTTTTCTGTTTGTTTGTTTGGTTGGTTGGTTGATTGGTTGGTTTTTCCAATTTCATTCACCTTCTCTTACAACGTCAATGACATGATGCCTCTTTTTATTTTTTGTCCAAACCTTTTATTTCCCAAAACATGCAGTTACTTTTGTTTTGCAGGGTTTTTTCTGTTTTTTGTTTTGTTATTTTTCATTTGTTTTGGGGGTTTCTGTTTGTTTGTTTGGTTGGTTGGTTGATTGGTTGGTTTTTCCAATTTCATTCACCTTCTCTTACAATGTCAATGACATTATGCCTCCAAACCTTTTATTTCCCAAATCACGCAATGACTGCTTTGTTTTGTTGTTTTCGTATTATTGTTTTTTGTGTGTGTGTGTGTGTGATTTTGGTTTGTTTTTTGGGGAGTTCTGTTGTTTGTTTGTTTGTTTGTTTGTTTGTTTGTTTTTCCAATTTCATTCACCTTCTCTTACAAGGTCAGTGATGGAAAGACTCTTTTTTGTGCCCAAACCTTTTATTTCCCCAGACGTGCAATTTTTGTTTTTTTGTTTTGTTTTGTTTTGTTTTGTTTTGTTTTGTTTTGTTGTGTTGTGTTGTGTTGTGTTGTGTTTTGTTGTGTTTTGTTTTGTGTTGTGTTGTGTTGTGTTGTGTTGTGTTGTGTTGTGTTGTGTTGTGTTGTGTTGTGTTGTGTTGTGTTGTGTTGTGTTGTGTTGTGTTGTGTTGTGTTGTGTTGTGTTGTGTTGTGTTGTGTGGAATGTTTTGACAGTTCAGTCAAATGTTATTATTATTATTATTATTATTTCTTAAGGTTTTGATACTAGTAAATCCCCTCAGTCAAAGTTAAGAATTTCTAAAATATATCTCATGAGTTAAGCTTCTTTTGATATAGCAAGATTAGTTCAGGTTGTCAGATGTGATATTCAATGTGAAATTCAATATGGGATTCATGTCATTCAGAATGACTGCATATATTATCTTTTAAACTAATTTTGCCATCTTGACATTGTCCTTGACATTGTCCATCTGTTCTTTAACCTGTTACTAACAACAACCATGAAAACCATTTTTAATCATCTGATCATTTGACATAGTCCTTTTAGATAATATATCCACATAATTTTTGCCTATTCATTTGCAGGGTAGTATTGTGTCCAAGGTGTCTGAGGTTGAGTGACAGATCTAAAATGACTTCAGTAGTAGAGCACAGTAAGGCTAGATGGAGACACACTTCATTCAAAGCCCATCTGGAGGCTGACACTGTATGGAAATAAACAAAGAACCACATTTGTTTTCTCTGGAAAAACCGTTAACTTACTGTATCATCCCTGTCTTAAAATTGGCAGAAAACCCCATCTATATTTAAAAGAAAAGCCAGGCCTTTGAAAATGAGGTTTGTTTTTACTTTTCCACCACACTGGAAATGTGACTCTCTTATGCGTTCGGTACACAAAGAGCACAAACAATTTCTCTCCACACAGAGGGTCATTTATTCTTCTCTATTCATAATGCATTGACAATCTTTTCCACAGAACTCATCGCATTTTATGCGCTAGACAACATTACCTTCTCCCTTTGTTCACAAAATATGTTGTCCTGTATCTGATACCTCAGATGTTAATAACCAGAGAGCAATAACAAAATTACATTAGCTATTCATTACTACATTCTCATATAATGCCTCAAATGAAAATATTTGCTCATTGTAAAGCGTGTTCATTTTCCAAAGAGGAGGCCTGCTATTTTCAGCTATCACAAATCTAATATGCAGAAAGCTATATTTTAGTTTGGATTCATCTAATAACTGGCAAATGTGACCTTATCTGCAGTAATAATTTATTTGCATTCATATTTTGTTTACTTGTTTCTGTGCTCATTTACTATTTATGTGCTCTCTTTCTGTTGTGTGTGGTTATGTATGTGTGTAGGTGAGGAACGTGACTGTGGATGGTCATTTTGGAGCCTGGTCAGGATGGAAAGCTTGCAGTCATAGTGATGGTGGCAGCGTTGGTTCATGCCAGTGTCGTACTCGAGCATGTGACAGCCCGAGCCCTCAGTGTGGAGGGCAGCCATGCCAAGGAATCAGTGTTGAGGTGGCAAACTGCTCCAGGTATACAAACGTCTCACAGAAGACTAAAGCACAAACAGGAAGTTACACATTTTACCTTTAGGCATGACAGAATTATATGGAAGTAGAAAATATAAGGTGTTAGTGACTTTATGTATCACAATTGCAACATTGTTTCTTGTAATTCTCAAAATATAGCATTGTACCTCACAGCAGTAGTTTTGTTTCTCAGGATTGTCATTTTAAATCTGAGAAATGCAATTTTAAATGACAATTGTAACTTCATGTCTCACAATTGTTATTTCTCACAACTGCGACTTTTTGCCTCATAATCAAACAGAGTAACTATATTTTGCAATTGTGCATAGATTTTTCATAATTGTTGTTTTAGATATCACAATTTCAAATTAATTTCACAGTTATTTTATCTTTCAATTGCAACTTTATATCTCACACAATCTTTTTGTGTGAAACTTGATTTTTTGCTATTTTCATTGTATATTTGACAGATGTGATTTCATATAGCACAACTGTGACTATAATTGAGACTATACCTCACAATTATTTTATATATCATATTTTTTACTTTATATCTTGCAGTGTGACTTGTAATTGCAAATTTAATTCCCTCAATTGTCATAATGTGAATTTTTTTATTCACAATGTGACTTTAAATATCACAATTGCAACTTGATTTCTCATAATCATTTTAAATCGGAGAATTGTGATTTCATATATGATAATTGCGACTTGACGTCTCCCAACTCTTGCTTTTTTCTCATAATTATGACTTTATATCCCACAATGCAACTATATTTCGCAATTGTGCCTTTTTCTTTTTGTAATTGTCATTTTATATTTCATAAATTGTAAAAGAATTTATGATCCGCACTCACGAGAACAGTCTTCTTTTTCGTTTTATTTTACAATCCTTACCATTGTGGAATAGACACAAAAGTTTCGGCTACCAAGCCTTCCTCAGTGTGTGTTTCATAAATTCAAATTCACAGTTGTGATTTTATCTCTAATTTTAACTATGCAACTTGATTTCGCATAATTTCATTTTAAATCTGACTTGCAATTTCATATATCAATTGTTACTTTATTTCTCATAAATGCAAATATTCTTGTATTCCACTTTGTCTCACAGTGTGACTTTTATATATTGTAATTGTATATGTGTATCTTCCTAAATTGCAAGTTTATCGTAATGTGATTTTATATATTTTTTTTTATTTCATTTCCTATTATAGTCCTTAATCTGAAGTGGAAACAAGCTTCCATACCATGCCACAAAACAGCAATTTTTCAGAAACAAAAGTTACTGTGTGATACTGAACTCATTTTCACAACTAAATAATTTCACATAATCATGTTGTTCCCTTTGTAAACAGGCTTAGAACAGTCTTAACTAAGATCCTCAGTTAACAAACTGAAGGTCAGATTATAGCAGCCAGCTGTGCCAGCGTTTGATTAGTGATTACTGCCGTAACATATCCATCCTCAGAAACGGGGCATGGACACCATGGACGGCATGGGCTCCTTGCAGCACCAGCTGTGGGATCGGATTCCAGGTCCGACAGCGTTCCTGCAGCAACCCCACTCCCCGCCATGGAGGACGCGTTTGTGTGGGCCAGAACCGTGAAGAGAGGTAAAGAAAAGCACAACAGCTCATTATATATGCAAATGTATTTATTTTTTGGAATTTACTCTCAAAATCGAAGGAGGCACGTGCCTGTTTGAAAGGGCATGATGCTTCTTTTGTTTGTTGCTTTCATTCTCACCTGCCGCATATATGATTGCTGCTGTGATTGCATGGCAGTTGACGATAATGAATGAATATACACAGCTCGTTTTATTACTTTTTTATTACTCATCCTATTATGCAATGTTCATCTCTAGAAAGCTTGTTAGTACATAACTGGAAGCACACAAACCAAATGCTTGAATGGAGGAGTAAGAGAGGTTATCTTCTTTATCTGCCCCATAATTTGTGTGACTGACATCCATTTAAATTTAAACATGCTAAGGCTTGTTAATTACAGAGACTCCACACACACACACTCAAACACTGTAGGTATGATAGTGTGACATCTAATCATGGCAGAATTATGTTTAAACTGCGCTGCCCTGAGAATGTGTGAGGTTTCTAAGCAACAGTGCATTGCAGCTGAAAAATTAGACTTGAAGTGCTGGGATGAAGAAAGGGCGAGAGAGGCATCTGTTGGAAACAGTTGTGGTCCCTCTGTGGAAGGTGCCAACTTTTGGTAAACAAAAAGGTTTTTTTTTTTGTTGTTCTTTTGTACAATAAACCATTTATTTTGATCCTTAAAAATATTTGAAATTAGTTTATATATATATATATATATATATATATATATATATATATATACGTGTGTGTGTGTGTGTGTGTTAGAAGCATTATAGGCCCAACGATATGCAAAATTATTAACATGACTGAATCAGTAGTGTTAAGTTCATTGTTTACTATGATTAAAGCTATTAACTTTTTAAAAGGAAACTATTAAAATAAATGATTTAAAATATATTTTGTTAATTGAAATAAAATAAAAATGATTAAATGAAAATGTACTTAAAAATTAGAAGTGTTGCCTTGGCAAGTAGCTGAAATAAAGTAAATTGAAGTAAAATTTTAAAAACTAAAACTGAAATATTTAAATAATAATAATAATAATGACAAAAGGACATAACACAATTACTTAAACAAAAACTAAAATGACAACTAAAAATATTAAAATAAATTCAAAATATTAATAAATATTATAATACACTGTAAAAAAATAATAAGTAGAAATAGGGCACAACTGTATTAATATGAAGGAATTTTCTGTATTGATTTTTTGCAGGTGTTTTACCTGTATTTAAAATGCTGTACTTTATTGATTTGTGTTACTAGAAATGTCCATAAAATTAATTGATAATGTCCTGGCAGTTTTTTTTTTTTTTATAATTGAAAAATAATAAGCTGCTTTAATATTAGTCTTTCTAATTTTAGAAGATGACATTTTGACAATATAACAAACTGAGCTCAGGATTGCCAAGATACCAGTGTCTGTTATCACAAGTCATAAACTTTTTAATTTTACTTCATCCAATTATTCCATGCTCATGATATGAGCCATGCTATCCCCATTCATTTTATAGTTTTATACTTCTACTATATTTAAAAAAGTGCCTCATTTTTATGCCTCCTAAGCAATTTTAGGAGACACATCTGAGGCAAAGTTGACCTACTAGAGTTGTTGAAAACATATTTAACGCATCTTGGTCTATGAAGGATCAACTTCTGAGCAATAAAATGTTCCTGTGAAATGGGACAAAACGAGCACGCCACAGTTTTTATTAAGTCACCATAGAAACACAGACATGTAGCTTAAGACATGAAGAACGCTGCAGATTGGTGGTTTTTCTTTCTTTCTTTTTGTTTTTTTTTTTTCAGGTGACTGAAGCATACTATTTCTGCCACCTCTTGCATTTTCTATCTCGTGCCCCCCACTTACACTCTTTCTCCAAGGCGCCAGGGCACTTGATGCCCTTAGGTGTCTAAGCATAAAGGCTGTGAATAATCAGCAGAAAAGTTCTGGTGCAAGCTTTGAGTTTGGCTCCAGTCTCGCTAGTCTACAAGCCCCTGCGAGTTTTTCACACCACCCATCCACTTTAATACAACACCTCGACCAGCCCAGCGGTGCATAATGGCTGTGAAAACATATCCGGGGAGCACAACAGGGCCCACAGTTTTCATTTAAGGTTGAAGAGTGCCGAGTTAATGGCTCAAATGTGCTTTGTCAGTTCCCTTAGCAGGACGCTGCTTCGGACCAAAAGAAGAAAGGAGCATTCCTGTTTTTGTTCTACTCGGGCTACTGCAAAATCTCTATAGTTGGGGGTCTTTTGTCCGATATTGAAAGAAGTTTGGATTCACTTGTTAGTGCTGCGGGGAACTTTTTTACTTTGAGTCCTGCTCAGCCACTGGGCATCTGTTCAGAGGTATTCAGCTCATATGTACAGTCACACTTTATTCCCTCTTCGGCACACTGCTGCCAGATGGCAAAGTCCTCAGCACGCAACTCTGCTGTGGGTCGGTCACCATGAGATGTCCTCGATGAGGGAAACGAGAAAGAGACATTGAGAGAGTCAGCTAAAGTGATACTTCAGTCAAAAATAAATAATCTTTCTTCATTTTCTCACCCTTTTGTTGTTCAGAAATCAGTCTGATTCAGAAGATGGATTTATGAATCAGATCTCGCACCTTCTCTAATGAACACATGATTGTTTGATTTGATGGATAAGAAATAAATACATATAATGAGAATAATGAGATAAATGTATTTAATTATTAATTAATTAATTTTAGTTTTCTATTTAAAAAAATTTTTATATATATATATATATATATATATATATATATATAAAACTTTCAATAGTTTGGGGTCTGTGTTTTTTTAAGAAATTACCTTGTTCAGGAAGAATTCATTAGACGTAAAGACATTTATAATACTACAAACAAACAATTTCTATTCTAAATAAATGTTGTTCTTTTGTTTGAATTTTCTATTTATAAAAGAATTTTGGAGAAAAAAAGTATCATGGTTTCACAAAAATATCGAGCAGCACTTTTTTAACATTACTGATAAGAAGAAATATTTGTTGAGCAGCAAATCTGACACTGAAGAATTATTTTGAATTGTAATATTTCGGTCCACTACATATTAATTGGCTGGTTACACTTTGTTTTCAGGTGTCCTTGTTACAGTGTAATTATACATTTAAGTACTGAATAAGGACACCTTAAAATAAAGTTTTACCCGAAACACTTTTGCTACTATTGAGGTGGGATATGGGTAAGGTTAGGGACAGGTTTGGTGGTACACTGTAGTTCACTTAAAAAAATTGAGGAAACCCGTTGCCTTAAATTTTTAAGTAAATGATAATTAAAAAAATAAGTTAAGTGAATTGTCAAGTTCACTTAACTTTTTTTTATTATTTACTTAATAATTTTAACGCAACAGGTTTCCAAGGGACTTTACGCACTCCAGGGCCTGGAGCCTAGTGTTCAACTCTCTCTGTAAGTTCCGTGGGCCCTAGTTTTGATTTTTGACAGTCTCAGGTCATGCAGCCTGAGGCTTTGGAAGTCCCTGACAGTGGCCCCACTGGCCTGGTCCATAATCCAGCCCTGGTCCAGAGCCATATATCTATCCCGGCACAGGGTGTCTATAAATGCCGAGCCAGCAACTCCCATCCATTTGTGCTCAGAAACTCTCAAAAACAAGACCGAACGCCTGCAGGCAAAAGAACTGTTGTTGCAACACTCCAGTACTTTGTTCTGCTTGAAATCCATTTGATAAATGAATGTGTTTTTTACATGCTCCCTCATTCTTTTCATACACCATCTCAAATGTGCTATTAATTACCACTTTTTTCTTGTTCTTTTGATCGTTTGTTTCTTTCTCCTTTTTTGTGCCAGAACAGGGGCAAAATTGTTAAACTTAGCAAATCCGATTTGAATGAACACTATTTGCATATGCAAATTGGCAGTGGGTTTCCCTTGGCTATAAATCTTTCTTATATGGATCTCTCCACTTTTTTATTGCACGCTACATAACAAAAAGTTGATCAATGGTTCTCCAATGGGAATGTGTACCGCTTCCTACTTTTGAATACTTTTTCATATTTGAAACGGATAAATTATTTTATACACATCATCAGACATCTCTTTTGAAAAATAAAAATGCATCTTGTGTAATTTCCCTGAAGTGTTCTACAGTTGTACAGATAAATATTGCCCATATGGAAGGCTATACCATGACTTCCTTTCCTTATACAAACATTTTATTTTCGCAGGAAGAGTGTTGCATTAATTTCAGCAATAATAGGAACAGGAAAATAGAAATTTTGGGTAACACTTTATTTTAAGATGTCCATAATACAGATTAATTACCTAATTAAGTACTTAGTTGTAGCCGTTGTACTTACATGAAACAAAATGTACTTACCATGTAACTGTTATGGAACAGCCTGTACTTACAGTTTGTAATTATGTACATGTAATAGGCAGCTACTGTTATACATATGTAACAGACCAGGTCTGTTACACAGGTACTTATGTAACCAAAAGATTGTTACATATGTGTTGCAGACTTAAACATTGTAATTATAAATGTAAGTACACAGACATAAGCTATTTAAAATAAAGTGTATCAAGATTGTACTTAAGTGTATTTCATGTGTATCTATACTGTACACCTTATCCAGCTGCACCTTAGTTTGATTTAACCCACCAGTACACAGCTGAAATACATGTAATACCTTTCTAATTACATTACAATTACAGAATATTACACTACACTATTACACTATTACATAAAATAAAAATAATATGACTTCAGTTACCTTTCGGGTTTGATGTGTTTTTAGCACTTAAAATCAGTAAGACTTTGTTCAGAATGTCCTGCTTTATTTGTATCCTGCTTACATCTGTACTCATTTTTTTCTGGTTTGGGGTTATCACAGGCAGAGGATGGCTGCGGTTATTTTTTGATTCATTTTCCAAGCCTTTGTTCTGGTTATGAGCGTATCTTCAAAAGGAAACTGACTTCATTTATTATTCGCTTCCTTACAAAGATCCACTGATTGCAGCGAGACCACATGAGAGTTGGAATGATTGACTGTGTGTACCCAATCATCATGCTTTATACCAATTACCTTTATACCAACTACCTTTCAATTACAACTACTCCTCCAGCCAACACGTCTGGCTTTGCAAGTGGACAGACGAGCCCAGAAAGCCCCCTCTCACTCTGCCTGCAGACCTCATTTAGATAAGACACTGCTCCATCAGTGCTCATTACACTAAGGTTAACCTAGGCATTTCCTGTCCTTGGAGACCTACACAACTGCTAGCCAGTCATTATCTCATGTTTGCAGTTCCTACCTGTTGAATTCAATATTTTTCCTTGTTTAAAGGTAAAACCTGCTTTGTGCATGGATTTTTTAAATGGCTCTTTTATATGGCAGCATGAATTCATCATGGCTTGAGGTACTTTTGAAATGTTTACAATTAGTTTCTATTGTAATGTACAACCATTTCACATGGAGAAAGAGATTGAAATGTATTATATTCTTACTTTTTTTTTGTGATTTAATAATTCGTGCTTCAGAGGATTCATTCAATTATTGAACCCACTGCATAATCAGGATGGGTTGAGTGAATAACTAGGAGACGAGTTTGTGAATAAATGTTTATTTGCATGCTGAAATGTTTGTTTCAATCTATTTTAGATACTGTAATGAGCACCTGCCCTGCCCCCCACATGTCTATTGGTCAGCATGGTCTCCATGGGAGCGCTGCACAGTTCCATGCGGCGGTGGGATCCAGTCGCGGCGACGAACGTGCGAGAATGGAAACGAATGCCCTGGATGCAGCGTTGTATGTCACTTTCATATTATTACTCAATTTGTTTGTGAGACCTTTTCTGATTTGAGCACCTCAGGACATGAAAAGTGTGTTTAGTGTTAATAGGTTGTATTACTAAAATATCACTAAAATTAATAGCGGAAGCATCATGGCCTACTCTATGGTGTGCAAGTTATCTTAATTATTTATTATCTTAAATTTAAGTTGCGTTCATATAATTTCAGTCCAGACAAGTTGCACACTTTTTCCTGTGGATTTATATCTAGTTTTTCTTTTTCTTTTTCTTTTTTCTTTTTTGACTGAAATTAATACTTTTATTCAGCAAGGATGCATTAAATTGTTCAAAAATCAAGACTTTTATATGGTAGCAAAAATATTTCAAATAAATGATATTTTTTTACTTTCTACTCATCAAAAAATCTTAATAAAAATGCATTAGAGTTTACAGTAGTACAACTGTTTTTAACATTGATAATAGGAAATGTTTCTTGCGCACCAAATAAGCATATTAGAATAATTTCTGAAGGATCATGTGACACTGAAGCCTGGAGTAATGATGCTGAAAATTCAGCTTTGCATCACAGGAATAAATTACGTTTTAAAATATATTAAAATAGAAAACAGTTATTTTAAATTTTAATAATATTTCACAATATTACTGTTTTTACTGTAATTTTTTGAAGCAGTCTGGGTGAACATAAGAGACTTTCAAAAACATTAAATTATTTTTAGACGGCAAATTTTTGAACGGTAGTTCACATATATGGATATATCTACATAAACACACTATACTAGTCGAGAGCATATGCAATTCCAAAATTCTTTTCCTCATTTGGAAAGCTGGGAGGAGCTTGCCATGTGCATTAGCATTGCAAGAGTAAGCTGGGATTTTCCACTCATGAGTAAGCTCTGATATTCTTACTCTACTTTTAAAACCAGTCACCCACTCGCTGCTAGTTTAGAATAAGTCCAGCTCACATGACCACGGTTCACGGTTCATGCCATTCGTGGAAGTGGTTTGGGTGATTTTGAGAATCTGGAACAGCTTTAAATAGTTCATTTGCTATTTAAACTCTTTTGTAAGGAATAATAACATCTGTCCAGTTTAGAAATCAAGGCTGTCAACCATTTCGATCTTTGCCGCTTGATCAATGGCACTTGGGAGACACAATGGCTTAAGAGAAAGTTCAGACGTTCCTGTGAGTCCTAATGGTAATGCTCTGTCAAATTGTGTGCGTGTTTAGCCTCAAGGCCAGCTGCCTCAGATCCATCACAATGTAGACAACACCGAAAACACCAACACGCTGAAGTATCCTAGGAATGCCACAAAGGCTGTGAGGGCAGCAACATCATGTTGATATATATATAATTATATATGTGTGTGGGTACCAGGGTGGTGCATTGCCTGATTTGGATTTTTGTGCTATTTGTGTGCCCTGTGAGCATGAAGTTAAGCAAGCAAGCTTCGTATTAATTTCTGTTACTGATGATTGCCAGACTCTGGCATGGCCCGTATACGTGCAACCAGCTGTTATCGTTTTATGAAAAATTCCCGTACTAGTTGGTGGTTGTTTTGTCAGACACAATAAAAACATGATGTGTCAGTCAGCTGGTAATTTCACAGGGGGTTCCTTTGTCACAGTGCTTGTAACCTCTCTTTAATGATAGTGATAAAGCCCACATGAATGTAGCCAGGTGTCAGAGTAGACAGAAACATAATAATGAGTACCTGGCAACCCTTAATAGGTTGTCTGTTTGTGCGATCCTTCAAATGTTCAGTGTAATGATGCTTTGATAATCAGATTCAAACATTACCGTCACTTTGTCTTAGGGCGGCTGAAAATCTGTGAATATGTCAAGTGCAGTGTTAAGTGTAATGATTTAAGAGGTTTTTTTTCTCTTTTTCTTAGTGTTAATTAGATTTGTGTAATGGCAAAAATAAGAAGGTGTCTTATACCAAAAATATACTCTTTTTTTAGAATGCACAAGATGTCATCTGACACATTGCGAGCGTAATTAAATCAGCATTTTTTGTGAAATGTAACTTCAGATCGTCCACTTCTATCCAATCTGAATTTGCCAGTTCAAGAGTGTTGCACGTGGGTACCTGGGTATTTCAATCGACTTCTCATCACAGATAGTAAGCTCTCACTTAATTTCAGGAGTTTCAAGTGTTATAGGGCCGGTTTTACTAAACAGGGCAAATTAGCGTGAGAGTGCAGTTCCAAAACAGCGCCGATGGCCGTGGAAATTTCTTCGGGTGATTTACTAGCAATGCGCAAATTAAAGAACACAGACGTAACATTTCATTTACACATCGACCTACGCAATATACCAAGCGCAGTGCAAATTAGTGTAGTCGCAAATAAAGAATAAATAAATAAAGAAGCTACAGTACGTTGAAAAGAACCAGTGGCCAAAAAATGAAGGTTTGCTAGAAGTTTTGATAGGCCTGCTATTGCGTGACTCCAAGAGGGTTCCAAGTCATCTTTTATTTCCTGAAGCAAGTTAAAAATATCATGGCTTGGCAAATGATATTTTCGGATAATGTGTTCTTCTGGCATTGCAAATAAATTAATACGTGTGGAAAAAAAACCTCGCCCTTCTACCACGCGCTTTCTGTTGTCTCCGGGGCTTCCACTTAGCAACAATAATTGCAGCCATTTCAAACACAAAACAGTTTAAGACATGCATTTTTGGGGCGTTAAATTATGGCGCAAATACCAGTAATAACACGTTGCATGATTCATTTGAATACTCTCCTATCACTTTTGCGTCTGAAAGGGGAACTCCTACAAATGCATATTCAATAAGGTCAGCCGCAAAAATAACTGTGTCCACGCCTTTTCAGCGCTAATTCGTCACTAATTCGTCTTTAGTAAAACCTGACAGTACAACGCCAAAAGACGGTTTGCACTGGCGCACGCTGTTAGTAAACCTGGTCCATAATATCATATGTATTTCATAGAATAATGCATTATAATTGAAAAATGTATATAAAATACTTTTATTTTAGAATATTAAGTGACAGATTTACTAAACAGGGCAAATTAGTGTTAGAGCTTAATTCCATAAAAGCGCCGAAGGGAGGGGAAAATTCTGCGTGTGATTTACTGTCAATGCGCACATTAAAGAACACAGCCAGATAATTTCCATAATGACCAGCGCAAT
Organism: Onychostoma macrolepis; assembly: GCF_012432095.1. Lineage (NCBI taxonomy): Eukaryota > Metazoa > Chordata > Actinopteri > Cypriniformes > Cyprinidae > Onychostoma > Onychostoma macrolepis. The sequence goes on along the minus strand of NC_081178.1, from coordinate 14,421,732 downwards.
ATACCAAGAGCAGCGCAAATTACCACCTGCTTTAAGACATGCTTTTTTTGGGGCGTTAAATACCAGTAATTTGACGTGCACAAACATTAGTAAATCACGTTGCGTGGTTCATTTTAATACTCTCCTCAAATAAATTTTACGTCTGAAAGAGAAACTACTACAAATAAGGTCAGGTGCAAAAATAACTGTGTCCACGCCTATTTAGCGCTAATTCTTCACTGCGTGTCTTTAGTAAATCATGACAATACTATTTTAACGGCAAAAGACAGTTTGCGCTGACACAAGCTGTTAGTAAATCTGGCCCTTAATCTGTATATGAATACCTATATTATATTATATTATATTATATTATATTATATTATTAAAAATAAAACATTATATACAATATATTTCTTGTAAATATATATACAGGTGCTGGTCATATAATTAGAATATCATCAAAAGTTGATTTATTTCACTAATTCCATTCAAAAGTGAAACTTGTATATTATATTCATTCATTACACACAGACTGATATATTTCAAATGTTTATTTCTTTTAATTTTGATGATTAGAGCTTACAGCTCATGAAAGTAAAAATCAGTATCTCAAAATATTAGAATATTTACATTTGAGTTTGAATAAATGACCATCCCTACAGTATAAATTCTGGGTATCTCTTGTTCTTTGAAACCACAATAATGGGGAAGACTGCTGACTTGGCAATGATCCAGAAGACGAACATTGACACCCTCCACAAAGAGGGTAAGTCACAGAAGGTCATTACTGAAAGGTGTGGCTGTTTACAGAGTGCTGTATCAAAGCATATTAAATGCAAAGTTGACTGGAAGGAAGAATTTGGGTAGGAAAAGGTGCACAAGCAACAGGGATGACCGCAAACTTGAGAATACAGTCAAGCAAAGCCGATTCAAACACTTGGGAGAGCTTCACAAGGAGAGAACTGAAGCTGGAGTCAGTGCATCAAGAGTCACCACGCTCAGACGTCTTCAGGAAAAGGGCTACCAAGCCACTTCTGAAGCAGAGACAATGTCAGAAGCATCTTAACTGGGCTGTGGAGAAAAAGAACTGGACTGTTGCTCAGTGGTCCAAAGTCCTCTTTTCAGATGAAAGTAAATTTTACATTTCATTTGGAAATCAAGGTCCCAGAGTCTGAAGGAAGAGTGGAGAGGCTGCTTGAAGTCCAGTGTGAAGTTTCCACAGTCAGTGATGATTTGGGCTGCCATGTCATCTGCTGGTGTTGGTCCACTGTGTTTTCTGAAGTCCACAGTCAACGCAGCCATCTACCAGGAAATTATAGAGCACGTCATGCTTCCTTCTGTTGACAAGCTTTATGGAGATGCTGATTTCATTTTCCAGCAGGACTTGGCACCTGCCCACACTGCCAAAGGTACCAAAAGCTGGTTCAATGACCATAGTGTTACTGTGCTTGATTGGCCAGCAAACTCGCCTGACCTGAACCCCATAGAGAATCTATGGGTATTGTCAAGAGGAAGATGAGAGACACCAGACCCAACAATGCAGATGAGCTGAAGGCCACTATCAGAGCAACCTGGGCTCTCATAACACCTGAGCAGTGCCACAGACTGATCGACTCCATGCCACGCTGCATTGCTGCAGTAATTCAGGCAAAAGGAGCCCCAACTAAGTATTGAGTGCTGTGCATGCTCATACTTTTCATTTTCATACTTTTCAGTTGGCCAAGATTTCTAAAAATCCTTTCTTTGTATTGGTCTTAAGTAATATTCTAATATTTTGAGATACTGATTTTTTACTTTCATGAGCTGTAAGCTCTAATCATCAAAATTAAAAGAAATAAACATTTGAAATATATCAGACTGTGTGTAATGAATGAATATAATATACAAGTTTCACTTTTTGAATGGAATTAGTGAAATAAATCAACTTTTTGATGATATTCTAATTATATGACCAGCACCTGTATATATATATTTAGGTTATAATCTGTGGTTCTTAAACTTTTTGAGTAAAAATAAATAAATAAATAACACAACATAACACAACACAATATTTGAATGCCATCATATAGGATATTTAGTCCAGTATTTCTGCTGTAACTGACAAAACAGCTTGTTTTCAAGCCTTTTCCTTAAGAGAAACTAGGAGTGTCAGTATATGAATTAACCACAATTTATTTTGTGATTACTGAAGTTTCAAGAACTGTGTTGAATAAAATCAATCATCAGTCATCATCAGTCAGTTAATGAGGTCGAATAAAATAAAATAAATATTTCATTTTTAATATTCAGTTATACCTTTTTGATTTTGCGCATTTTTGTGACAAATGAGGATATAAATTTGTATAATGACAAAGGTATGACATAGGTATTACAAGGAGAAGGTGACTTATGAGGACATTGCCCCATGTCCCCATTTTTCAAAATGCTTATAAATCATACAGAGTGAGGTTTTTTTTTTTTTGAGAAAGTAAAAATGCAGTAAAAAAAGTTTCCTGTAAGGGGTAGGTTTAGGTGTAGGGCAATAGCACATACAGTTTGTACAGTATAAAATCCATTACGCCTATGGAATATCCCCACTTTTCACAAAAACAAACGTGTGTGTGTGTGTGTGTCTCTGTGTGTCTGTGTTTGTGTTTGTGTCTGTGTGTGTGTGTATCTCGGAGAGTCTCGGAGGATATCATCACCGACCCCCTGACCTATGTCAAGGCAACAGCTATGGTGGTTATAGCCACCCACTAACATCTGCAGGTGCCTGGTGAACTCTATTGCAATTACATCAATACCAACAAAAACAACACTGGACTGGACTGAAACTTCAGGGAAAACTTGCATGTCTTCCCTGTGCTGATCATTCTGTTTCACATTCATTTCTGAAGAATACTGCACTCAATGAGAACATTATTAATTTCACAGTAAAAGCCAAATTACAAGTTCTCCCTACTAGACTCAACCTTTCTATCTGGTTTCCTACAACTCAGGTTCCTCATTGTTTGCATCACACTACAGAACAGATCACTGAAACACTGCCACACATCTTGAATGGCTGCCATGCTTACAAGGGAATGTACATAGCCCGCCACGACAGAATAGTGGACCTTATAGTGAAAGACATATCAAATCATTTATCACCTTTAGTAAGAACATACAAACATTCTTGTGTAAAACCATCTACAGTATGTTTCAGTATCTCAATAATAATTCAGAAATGTTTTCTCGTCTGTTTGCGAATACACCAGATGTTGTTGTGATTAATGAGGAGTGTAGAGAGGTGTTTGTTTTGGAGGTGGCATGCACCTTTGACTCTAGTATGGAGGAAGCTTTTATGACTAAAGTCATTAAATACCAACCACTCCTAAATATTATTTCAGAGATAGGTTATTGGTGCCGATTGTTTGTTTTCATATTTGGCAGTTTAGGACACACACACAGGCTGGTTGTAAGAGGGCTTCAACAACTTGGGATGCCCAAAAAGAGGGCTAAAAGGTTATCAAAGTACTGTGCTTTGTCTGCTATCTTAGGTAGCCGTCATATATGGCGGAGACGTTGTTATTTATATCCATAACAACTGAGTGATATGCTTAATATTGTGAATATCTATTATTTGCCACTGGTCCAAGATTTTTGTGTACGTGTTTAACTGCATCTGTAATATTTATATCCCTGTAGAGTATTTCTTTTAAGTGGATTTAAATAAATTGTTAAAATGTGTGTTTTAAATTAAGTACCTGTAATATTTTAATTAAGTAAATTTACTTACATTAATATTGTTATTTGTTTAAATAAATTTAAAGTAATACATTTAAGTAATTGTTCTGCCCCTTTGTACATTTTCTGAGGCCACCTGGTTGAGAGCCACTAGCCTTAATAACTGTATATCAAATAAAATTAATAATTAAAATAAAATAAATGTCGTTAGTAACTAACATTTAGTACAACTACCACATACAAAAACCTCCTTTTAAATGATTTTTCCAAATAGCTTGGTCATTTGCACAATTATTCTTATTAAGTCACCTAAAATACACATATAAATTAATAACTTTTATTTTATACTAAATCAAGGCCTATGTGTACCTCCTGTGCAAGTCAGTGCCTCAGAAGTTTTATCTCTTATGACGGCATTTGGATGATCTTCTGAGAGTTCTTGAGTTTCTTTATTAATTTCTTTCAAATATATTTCCAACTACTACATAAAACCATCCGCAGCCCATAAAAAAACCCTGCATCCCATTTCTCTACGATGACTGTGCAGTGTGGGTATTAATTTACCCGACACTGTGGTCATACAGAGACAAGTTTTCTCCGGGGAATTTGAACATTCCCAAATGACAGCATTTTTCATTAGGCCCCCTGACGGAATGTATCGCGCTCCGTAGTCTTGCTTGACTGATTGTGTGCTTTTCTGTACTAATAATTGAGACTATTTGTCTTGGTGGTCCATTGTGGAACGGCCAGCCGGTGTGTCTCAGGTGAACCGCCGGTAATGAATGCAATCAGCGACACCTGCGTAATGGATTGGAGTTTGTTGTTTTCTGTAAAACATACTAGAGGCTGCGTATCTCTGTGGAGTCGGGGGCATATAGTGTCAAAGATGTGAGCCGTAGAACGACCAATTACGACCAACACACACGTACTTGCTGATACGCTGTATTTTTGTGTGGACACAAAGGATTGAGGGCTGTGTGTGTGTGCAGAGTGGATGTAATGATGTTAGAAAGCTCCAGAGAGCACGGGTGGGATTACTCATTAGTCAGCAGATGCCTGGAGACTGAACGGGGACCAGCAGAGCTTCATAAGGGCATCCCCTAACCCCTGCCTTCTCTACCCATAACGCATTAGTGACGGACAAGAACTTTAGGTAATACGGTAATTCTGATGATGAAAAAGGGGAGTTCGAAGTCTGAAAAAGATGGAGAGTGTAGGGGATAATGAATAGACTGTCGGCGGGAAAACAAGAATGGAACAATAGAGAATTAGGGAAAGGAAGAGGCAGATAAAGTGAGATGGATGGAGAATTATAGAAATGAAAAACGTGAGCGGGATGAGTAATGATAGAGGAGGGGGAACGAGCGCAAACAATCTGAGAGGGTGTACACACATAACATCATTATCGACAAAAAAATATGATTGATTTTGTTTGATGTAGGTCATGTCAAATTTTCAAATTTCAGACAACATGGGAGGGATGGTTCACAAGCATCAGGCTGCGTAAATCAACACCGTTAAAAATCACCATTATGATGTGCTGCTCATATGTAGGCGTTCGCCCAGCTGGTGAGAACATCTACCTCACTGAGTCCAATGTAGCATCAGCACCACAGCATTCTGCTGCAGTATGATTTTCACCTAATACCCTCCAAGAGAGATCTTTTTGCAGGGATGCTTTGCAGCGAATGAAAGTTTATGAATTTTCTGATGGATGCTTATAAGTTGTTTTATTGGAAACCAGAAAGACTATCGAAGTGTTTGTTTTTTCACCCAGTCCCGCACCATTCGTGCTACAGATACCTCAAATCCTACAGGCTCTTGAGGAGAGGTGTGATATTACTTTTATAAGTAATCAGACATTTCAGATCAGACAGGTTCCTCTGCTATGATAATAAATTATAATCTATTATAATCCATCTATTCTACAAAATTATATACTTAAAATTATAAATATAAAATACATATATACAATGCAGTACAATACATCCTATACCTGTACTGTATGTGTGTGTGTGTGTGTGTGTGTGTGTATATATATATATATATATATATATATATATATATATGTGTGTGTGTGTGTGTGTGTGTGTGTGTGTGTATTTATTTATAATTCAACATAGAACATAAAACATTACAATTGCATAAATAATGCCTGACTGTCATGAAATCATTACATTTATTTAATTAATCATTATATAAGAAGTTTCATTATTTATACACTATTACACAAAAAAAAATTATATGTATGTAATTTATTTTAATACAGTTCTTTTGAATTACATTTTAAATAAATTGAATTAAAATAAAATGTATCATAATTTCCACCAAAAATATGAAGCAACAATAATCAGCATATTAGAATGATTTATGAAGGATCATGTGATACAGAAGAGTGGGGTAACGGTATTCATTTAAAATATATAATAATATTTCAAAATATTGCTGCTTTTACTGTATTTTTAATCAATTTAATGCTTACATGTTCTTTATAAAGAATAGCATATATATATTAAAAAACATAATTCATAATTGTGTTAAAAGAGAGCATCAAATAGACATTATAAAAATGAGCTTCAGAAAGAAATTTTATTATATTCAACATAGAACATTAAAATTACATAAATAATGCATAATTATCATTAAATCATTACACTTACAGAATTTAATGAATCATTAAATTAGGAGTTTAATTATTTTCCAAAAAATGGCAAACTACAGCTTATGCAATATGAGTTTCAGTTTCTGTCCGTATTCTATGTATGTGTTTTATATAATTAAATATCACTGCATATTTTTGTAATGTACAGAATATATACGTGTATGTGTGTGTGTGTGTGTGCGCGTTTACTCACACATAAGTAAATATAAATGATATATAATTTATTTCAAATAAATGTAGTGTGCTAAAACCTTTTGCAATTTTCCATCATACTTGTCTCTCACAGTGATAAAAAGCGAAAGCTAAAGAACCAGGTTCTTTAATATTTTAACGGCATGTTTACATAACTATAGACTTAATACAGCTTGTACTTGTAGTTTGTTCATTTGTGGAGGCCTCCAGACATTGAGTGTTTAATGGAACCATGTAATTATTGGGTAACTCGTTTTGCTTTTGTGCTCTGAGAGAGTGCAGCCTAGCATGAACATTTCTCTATGCGTAGTCACACAAGCACAACACTAACACCCAACACTGTCCTTTGTCTCTGAGAAAACAGACTGCAAAGTTCTCTGTTAGAGCCTTTCTAGCTGAAGTGTTGATGCTCAGTGGGGTAAAAAGTGTTGAGTCAGCTCATTTGATTTCATCATATTTATAAACCGTTATTAAATATTAACAAAGAGACTTTGAAAACGAAAACAGGTGGTCAGATCGCACAGCAAACAATTCCTAAACTTTTCCATATCTTAACCTCGGCTGCTCCCCGTCCTTGGGAGAGAGGTGAGAAGAGACAAGTACAGGGAGGGGAGGGGAGGTAGACAGCCGTCTGAGCGCTTCACATCAGCTCTCCTCCGTCTGACAGATTGACGGATGAACAAAAAGGACTTTTATCTTATTTTGCCAAGGTCTGGCAGTCATTCAAGGTCTATTAAGCATAAATAAATGCAGCGAGAATGGACACAGCTCCCCACTCCACCAAATGAACACATATGATTTACAGGAAATCTATAGCTCCTTGTTTCAGGCGAATTTATTAAGGTGTCAGGACATGAATCTGACTGCCTCGAGTGCTAGACACTGGTATCAGAAGACGCTCTACATTATCATAAATCGAAGGATTGAAAGCTCATAACTGCTGGTACAGATCAAGGATTCAGGCAGTGTAGATGTCATATCAATTATAGAAATGCAATAAAATGATCAAGAATTTAAGAGGTTTGCTGCAAGTCCCCACCAGACTCGGACGAGATGTTAGAACAGACAGCGCTCATTTGAACTGTCCCATGCCAGTGACAATTTTTGTCTTTTTTGTCAGTCCTTTGAGCTTCCATTCAAATCGAAATGTCATTTAGCTTGTGTAAAATGTGCTGCTTATTTATTCCCTCATATTTCAGAACCTTTTTCTCCTCACGGGCCATAAATTAAACTTGATCAATGACCTTTTCTGCTTGACTTGTTTGCGACTTGCCATGTTCAGCAAAGAGCGCAATGGAAATATTTCATACACGCCTGCAAAATAGAAACAAATCACCAAGGATCATTCTCAGCATAAATGTAAAAAAAAAAAAATATATATATATATATATATATATATATATATATGAAGAGTTCAGATGCAAAAGCCTCTAAATGCCATCTGAAATTTTCTTCTAAAATGACCATTTTTATCAGGCTCCTATATTTATGTTCAGTTATTTTACTTTAATTGCATAAAAAAGGACCTATACATTGCCATTAGAGTAAAATTAATGAACCTAAACATAGCAGCCTGATAAAAATGCTCAGTTTAGATGAAAATTTCAGATGGCACTTAGAGGCTTTTGCATCTGAACTCTTCATATATATATATATATATATATATATATATATATATATATATATATATATATATATATATATATACAGTGTGTGCAGAATTATTAGGCAAGTTGATATTCTGGTCATATTTCTTTTTCCAAGAACATTTTACCAATTCCAAACCACATCAATCTTAATAACTACTATTGATTTTGTATTTAATCATTTATAAGTGATGTATAATTGTCCATGAAGGCTGATTGTCAGAAACTTCTTATTTCAGGTGTGCAGAATTATTAGGCAGGTTTTCCTTTACAGATAAAATGAGCCAAAAAAGAGATTGAACTCAAGAATAAAAGTTAAAAAATTATTAAATGCCCATGAGAAGGATGCAATACTAATGCAATAATAGAATTAGCAAAGTTAAGGCATGACCATTGGGCAGCGAAATGCTCATTGGGTCAGCAAGGTCAGAAAAAACAGGTGGAGAGGAAAAGACACGTTAACTGCAAAAGAATTAAGAATTAAGGTGAAGAATTAGGTGAGAAACCATCAGGAACCATTTAGTCTCCAGCACCATCATTTTCCAGAACTGCAACCTTCCTGGAGTCTCCAGAATTACAAGGTGTCAGGTTCTCAGAGACTTTGCTTGGGTAAAAAATTCTTTAAAATGGCCCTCACTTAATAAGAATAACATGCTGAAGTGTTGTGAAATACATGAAGATAAGTTGTGAGTGACTCTTGAAGGACCAGAATCATATCCTCTTGTGCCACTGTTTGAAGAATTTATCTTCCAGAATCTGGCAGTAAGTTTTAGGAGCTCATTTTTAATCAATCCTGCAAGACAGACTTTTCAGGATAGGAGATGAACTAAAATGAGCTCCCAAAACTTACTGCCAGATTCTGGAAGATAAATTCTTCAAACAGTGGTACAAGAGGATGTGATGCTGGTCCTTCAAGAGTCACTCACAATCTGTCCATAAAGCCTATACAAAATACAGTGTGTGTGTGTGTGTGTGTGTGTGTGTGTGTGTGTGTGTGTAAAATTGTATAATTATTAATCCAGCCACATGATCCTTCAGAAATTATAATATGCTGATTTGGTGATCAGTTATTAGCTATCATTATTTGTACTTAGTTATTAATAATGGTTCTTATTATTATCAATGTTGCAAACAGTTTATTCATATTTTTGTGAAAACTGTATTACACTATTACACAAAAAGTATGTGTGTGTGTGTGTGTGTGTAATTTATTTTAATATTGTTCTTTTGAATTACAATTGAAATGAATTAAATGTACAGTATAAATAAATTAAATAAAATGTATCATAATTTCCACAAAAATATTAAGCAACAAAAACTGTTTTCAGCATTGATAATAATAAGAACCATTACTGATTATTGACAACCAATAATAATTGCTATAATATTATATATATATATAATATACAGTGCTGCTCACTAATATTGGCACCCTTGGTAAATATGCGCAAAGGCGGCTGTGAAAATAAATCTGAATCATTTATCTTTTTGATCTTTCATTCAAAAAATTGACTAAATTCTAAACGTTTGTTGAAGTAAAACAATTTAAAGTGGGGGGAAACTCACATTATGAAATAAATGTTTTTCTCCAATGCATGTTAGCTACCATTATTGGCACCCCTAGACATTCTTATGAGTAAAATATCTCTGGAATGTATTACCATTCATATTTATATTTTTTAGCTTACCAGGGTGACTAGGAGCATGAAATTGTCCAGCCATGACTTGCTGTTCCACATGATTATAAATATGAGGAACACAAAGCCCAAATTCCCTTAGTCATCCATCGCAAGGAGTGCAGAACAAGATTGTTGAGCTTCACAAAATAGAAAGTGGCTGTAAGAAAAGAGCTAAAGCATTGAAAATCCCCATTTCCACCATTAGGGCAATAATTAAGAGGTTCCAATCAACTAAAGATGTTACAAATCTGCCTGGAAGAGGACGTGTGTCTATATCGTCCTAATGCACGGTGAGGAGGAGAGTTTGAGTGCCCAAAGACTCTCCAAGGACCACAGCTGGAGAATTGCAGAGATTAGTTGAGTCTTGGAGTCAGAAAGCCTAAAAAATATATACAGTGAGGAAAATAAGTATTTGAACACCCTGCTATTTTGCAAGTTCTCCCACTTAGAAATCATGGAGGGGTTTGAAATTGTCATCGTAGGTGCATGTCCACTGTGAGAGACATAATCTAAAAAAAATCCAGAAATCACAATGTATGATTTTTAACTATTTATTTGTATGATACAGCTGCAAATAAGTATTTGAACACCTGAGAAAATCAATGTTAATATTTGGTACAGTAGCCTTTGTTTGCAATTACAGAGGTCAAACGTTTCCTGTAGTTTTCACCAGGTTTGCACACACTGCAGGAGGGATTTTGGCCCACTCCTCCACACAGATCTTCTCTAGATCAGTCAGGTTTCTGGCTTTGAGCTCCTCCAAAGATTCTCTATTGGGTTTAGGTCTGGAGACTGGCTAGGCCACGCCAGAACCTTGATATGCTTCTTACAGAGCCACTCCTTGGTTATCCTGGCTGTGTGCTTGGTCATTGTCATGTTGGAAGACCCAGCCTCGACCCATCTTCAATGCTCTAACTGAGGGAAGGAGGTTGTTCCCCAAAATCTGCAATACATGGCCCCGGTCATCCTCTCCTTAATACAGTGCAGTCGCCCTGTCCCATGTGCAGAAAAACACCCCAAAGCATGATGCTACCACCCCATGCTTCACAGTAGGGATGGTGTTCTTGGGATGGTACTCATCATTCTTCTTCCTCCAAACACGTTTAGTGGAATTATGACCAAAAGTTATATTTTGGTCTCATCTGACCACATGACTTTCTCCCATGACTCCTCTGGATCATCCAAATGGTCATTGGCAAACTTAAGTCAGGCCTGGTTTAAGCAGGGGAACCTTCCGTGCCATGCATGATTTCAAACCATGACGTCTTAGTGTATTACCAACAGTAACCTTGGAAACGGTGGTCCCAGCTCTTTTCAGGTCATTGACCAGCTCCTCCCGTGTAGTTCTGGGCTGATTTCTCACCTTTCTTAGGATCATTGAGACCCCACGAGGTGAGATCTTGCATGGAGCCCCAGTCCGAGGGAGATTGACAGTCATGTTTAGCTTCTTCCATTTTCTAATGATTGCTCCAACAGTGGACCTTTTTCACCAAGCTGCTTGGCAATTTCCCGTAGCCCTTTCCAGCCTTGTGGAGGTGTACAATTTTGTCTCTAGTGTCTTTGGACAGCTCTTTGGTCTTGGCCATGTTAGTAGTTGGATTCTTACTGATTGTATGGGGTGGACAGGTGTCTTTATGCAGCTAACGACCTCAAACAGGTGCATCTAATTTAGGATAATAAATGGAGTGGAGGTGGACATTTTAAAGGCAGACTAACAGGTCTTTGAGGGTCAGAATTCTAGCTGATAGACAGGTGTTCAAATACTTATTTGCAGCTGTATCATACAAATAAATAGTTAAAAATCATACATTGTGATTTCTGGATTTTTTTTAGATTATGTCTCTCACAGTGGACATGCACCTACGATGACAATTTCAGACCCCTCCATGATTTCTAAGTGGGAGAACTTGCAAAATAGCAGGGTGTTCAAATACTTATTTTCCTCACTGTATATCAAACAGCCCCTACATCACCACATGTTGTTCAAATGGGTTTCAAGAAAAAAACTCCTGGCTCATCCAAAAACAAACTCCAGCATATTCAGTTATCAGACACGACTGGAACTTCAAATGGCACTGGCTTCTATGGTCAGATGAAACTAAAAAAGAGCTTTTTGGCAGCAAACCCACCAGATGAGTTTTGTACAAACAGGGATAAAAAGTACCCCATGTCCACGGTTAAATATACTGCTGGATCTTTAATGTTGTTGACCTGTTTTTCTGCCGGAGGTCCTGGACATCTTGTTGAGATGCATGGCATCATGGATTCTCTCAAATATCAATGACTGCCTCTGTTAGAAATCTTATAATGGGCCATGTTTGGATCTTCCGTCAAGACAATGAACCAAAACAAACATCAAAATCAACACAAAAATGGGTCACTGAGCACAAAATGAAGCTTCTGCCATGGCTGTCTCAGTTCTCTGACCTGAACCCTACAGAACTGAAGAGAAGAAGCTGTAAATCTGAAGGATTTGGAGAGATTCTGGTCTCTGATGGTCTCTGATCTTTTATCAGGTGTTCTCCAAACTCATCAGGCATTATAGGAGAAAACTCAGAGCTGTTATCATGGGAAAAGGACGTTGCAATAATTGGGTGCCAATAACTGTGGCTAACGTGAACTAGAGAAAAACATTTATTTCATAATGTGAGTTTCCCCCACTTTCCATTGTTTTACTTCAATGAAAGATTAGAATTTTGTAAATTTTTGGAATGAAAGATCAAAAGGATAAACAATGCAGATTTATTTTCACAGCCAACTTAGCTCATATTTACCAAGGGTTCCAATATTAGTGAGCAGTATTGTAATATCCTTCAGAAATCATATTAGAATGCTTTCTGAAGGATCATGTGACACTGAAGACTGCAGTAATTGTATTCATTTTAAATTATAATAATATTTCACAGTACTGCTGTTTTTACTGTTTTTTAATCAAAGTACATTACATATTCTTTATAAAGATTAGCATTTCTAATTAAATATTTTATTTTAATCTTTTTTAAATAACTTTTATAATAATTCTATAATCAATTCTATATTTTATAATTCAGAAATATAGACAATATGAAATGCTACTGAAATATTATAATATATTGTATTGATTGATTATATAAAGTATTGTATTGATTATTTAAAGAATAAAATGCATAATTATATATTTTGCTGGTTTGTCCAGGAATTCCAGTCCTGTAATACCCTCCCTTGCCCGGATCTAAAGAAGACCACTCCCTGGACCCCATGGACACCAGTGAATATCTCAGACAATGGAGGCCATTACGAGCAGCGGTTCAGGTACACCTGTAAGGCGAGGGTCCCGGAGCCCAGCCTGCTAGAAGTAGGGAGACAGCGGATTGAGATGAGGTACTGCTCCAGCGACGGATCCACAGGATGCTCCACAGACGGTGAGATCTCATTCTATCCCTCTTCCTTGCGATTCTTCATTTGTCACTCAGCTTTTTCCTTTTCTCTCTTCTCATCCTGCTTTTTCCCCCCGTGTCTTTGATGGAGTGAGTCCATAGTGACTTTGAGGCAAGCCACTTGATCTATTTGTCCATCAGTGGAGAGACAACATGATGTGCTCTAGTGCTTCTCTCTTTCTTTCACTCTCTCTCTCTTTCTCTCATCAATGTGGGCTCACTACATCAGTTTTTGGAGTGTCGTCTCACCCACCACAAGTGCTCTTGGCTGCATTCTGCCTCAGAGAGACACGAGGAACATGCTAATGAAGTCAAATCAGCAAATGTGATCTCTCTCAGTGGTCGGGGGTCTTCCTGTCTGGCAAAGTGCAACACTTACACTTAATTTTATTTATTTACCTCCCTGCATTAGGTTTCACATCTGTGAACTAGATGCGGTTTCTAAACAGTTCTAATAACTGACGAGTTACGAGAGTCAAAGTGGCGCCAAGATATTACACGGATATATAACGGATATGCAGTGAAAACCCCATAAACAGTAAAGTTTGTTTTTGAGTGATGTTTATAGACACTCATATTCTACAGTCGAGCTCTGATCTACAACAGATATTCACTAAGAGATGCCACACACAAAGCTAATGACAAGAACTCTTTTTAGGCTATTTTTCTTTGCTTTTCCATCTCACTAATTTCCATTTCATTTTACGAGCGACTGAGCTAAAATGACAACAACAAAAAAACCATTCAGAGCCATATAAAGAACAGCACAGAAACATTTAATTTCCTAGTTTGTGGAAGTCTTTTGTTGCTTTTAAATGCAGCTTTTCCATTTGAAAGCTGAAATACAGGAAATCAATGTGAATGTTTGTTTTTATATTAATTGTGTGTTGAGTTGCGCATGTATGTATGTATGTATGTATGTATGTATATATATATATATATATATATATATTCAGCTTCCAAACTAATGTGTGTATATATATATATGTGTGTGTGTGACCCTGGACCACAAAACCAGTCTTAAGTCGCTGGGGTATATTTGTAGCAATAGCCAAAAATACACTGTATGGGTCAAAATGAGTTTTCTTTTATGCCAAAAATCATTAGGATATTAAGTAAAGATCGTGTTCCATGAAGATATTTTGTAAATTTCCTACTGTTCATATATCAAAACTTAATTTTTGATTAGTAATATGCGTTGCTAAGTACTTCATTTGGACAAATTTAAAGGCGATTTTCTCAATATTTAAATTTTTTGCACCCTCAGATTCCAGATTTTCAAATAGTTGTATCTCGGCCAAATATTGTCCTATCGTAACAAACATCAATGAAAAGCTTATTTATTCAGCTTTTCATTTATTCAGAACTTCATTTTGAAAAATTTACCCTTATGACTGGTTTTGTGGTCCAGGGTCAATATATATTACACACACACACACAGATACATATATGTATATAAATTTCAATACATTTCACAATATTACTGCTTTTACAGCATTTTGATCAATTAAATACAGTCTCGGTGAGTAGAAGATAATTCTTTACGTTCACATGCATATACAGGCACACACAGCATTTTTAGAGGTATTAGCATCATCTGCAATGTTAGTTTTAATATTGCATGCAATCTGTATTTCTCTGACACTCATATGATTCATCAGTGCTGCATCAGTACAATTCATAAATATTAAGTGCCCAGCATACACATGAATAATTTCTGCATTTTAACCATTATTTACCTTGAAGCACCCAGCTATACCGCTGCATGCCCCCTCATGACAGATGTTTCTGGACAGTGGTTAACATACTGCATATCGTACAGAGGAGGCCTAGTCCCATAATCACCTCCACACTAAAGATGTGTGTTGATGTCAGTGAAGCCACAAGGGAAGATGAGTTCTGAAATGAATGGGCTGCCACTTGGCCAAGATTTAGCTTCACGTCTCGGCTGGCCCATATCGATTTGAATCCGTAAGCCATGCCGTGTGAAAGAGAGGGTGATAAAGCACAGGAGTTCATGTGGGACAATCTAAAGTAGAGGAATGACTGTATGTGCTTACATTAAAGTTTGCATTATACAATCAAACTGCAAGATGATGATTTGGGATGAAAATGTGATTTTTTTTCACCAACATTTTTAGATTGTTTATGGTTATTTGTGTTGTTAAGACACTAAATTATGCATATTATGTAAAAATTGGCTCTTTTCTTTTTGTAAAATGAATTTATAAAAGCACAAGGACATTCAGTTCTCTGTAGATGAACTGAGTTAGCAGAGCCCTGGAAGTCACCTTGGCTTTGTCAAGTAGAAGTCACGTGTTTGTTGCTATTTTGTCAAGCCTTTGAGGTCTGAGCCTTTTTCTCTGTCTAATATCAACATTATGAAAGAAACAAGATCAGTAGAATCAGCCCTGGCTGACATTTTCAGATTGGAAATGCATTTGATGTCAGTTTTTTTTTTTTAGGCAAATGTAAATCGGCTTTGTGCAGATAAGGTTCCTTGATTTCTCTGCTGTCTTTTTTAGGAGCAAATTAAAGAAATTATCAGTGTCCGCAGCAGCTGGTCGTTATTTACACACAGATTCAGGAGCTTTGCTTAGTGAGCTGCGGTCTGTTTACTTAATTATAATAAGGAGATTAACTTGAATAAAAATATAAAACTATGTCAGATAACAACATCACTTTCTTTGATAAACTGCTGCCTGTATTTGTTCGAACCTTGATGGTCATCAGTTAATTTACTAGTGTTTATAAGTTTGAAAGTTCTGTCCTCTGAGATTATTCAAGGTATGAATGGATGACAGTCAACTAGTCGTCTAACACATTTTTAGCCGTGCAGAAAATGTGCTGGGCTTCATCTTTTAGACAATTTTCATGGTAAAAAAAAACACTCTGAAAATTCTTTATATTCCGCCCCTTTATAGTGCTATAGCCATATGCATTCAGACATATAAAATGTAATTCAAAAGATGTTTTAATAAATTAATACTTTTATTCGTCAAGGATGCATTAAATTAATTGAAAGAGACATTGAAGACATTTATAAGGTTACAAAAGATTTCGGTTTCAAATAAATGCTGTTCTTTTTAACTTTCTATTCATCAAAGAATCCTAAAAAATGTATTACTGCATCCACAAAAATATCAAACTTTTTTCAACATTGGTAATAATAAGAAATGTTTCATATCAGAAACGTTGAAACATAAATGACACTTTTGATCAATTTACTGTGTCCTTGCTGAATAAAAGTGTTATTATTATTTATTTACCCCAAACTTTTAAATGGTAGTACATTAGTTTCCACAAAAATATTAAACAGCACCAACTGCTTTAAACATTGATAATAAAAATAAATGTTTATTGAGCAGCAAATCAGCATATTAAAATGATTTTAAGAATCATGTGACACTGAAGACTGGAGTATCAATGCTGAAAATTCAGCTTTGCATCACAGGAATAAATGACAGTTATATATTAAATATAATATACAGTATTACAATAGAAAACTCAAAAATATAAAAAAATCTTTCCGACCTTCCGAATCTTTCCAGTCTTTGTCTGGTGTCACATATTGCAGTTTTTTTTGAGCATCCTATCCCGTTTTTTAAGATGCCATATCAAATTAAAAACAAACTGTTTCTTATATGCCTAACCCCTAAAAAACACATCTGATCAGAGTCATGTGAACCTCAGACTAGCCTAATTATTGTTAATTAGGTATGTTAATAGTTGTCCAGTCAACCCACTGATTAGTAAATCTAAATTGGGTAGTTTATACATTAACAGATACAAACGGTTAAAATTAGATAATAATTTGCAATTTAATGAACACAGTTTAGAAACTGAGGCGATTACAAATTTTTAGTGCACAGAAAAAGGCTCTGTAGCTTTCGTTACAATACAGCCCCATTTTTCTTTTAGTGCAAGTGTTTAAAGCTTAACCTTCAGTTCAATAAAAATCAATACATGCACCATTATGTCTATTTGTTTGCTGGAGTAATGGCAGTGGCTAGAGTGAAAATTCTGCCAAACAGTCAAGCTACTTATCTTAAAACCTTGAGATTCTTTGCAGCATAAGCCAGAGGCCATAACTGATGATGGCCCAGGTTTGTAATTTGGCTATGAGTGATGCCTTCATTTATCTCAGAAACAATAACACATCATTTTATCGTGTGACTTTAGCACTATTTTCTCATCTAAATACCGTGCTGCACGGACAGCTCCATCTCTCCGTCTCTGTCTTTCTCTCTTTTTTCTTTCTTTCTTTCCTCCTCCTTTTCTCAGAGAAGCGGCTGATATCTCCAAGGCTATTTACTGTCGGTTCCCCACAGATCTGCCATCAGTTAGAATCCCACTCAGTGTCAGATTCTGCAGACCTTAGGATCTCAGCTGGCAAATTTCTCTGTGGTGCATTACACACACATGTCCTTGGATACAAAATAGAAAATCTCACTGTCAGTGATTTTGGTCTCAACCTTACACAGTGAGGCCCAAAATCTCTGAGAGCGCATCTGAAAATCTGAGATTAAAAATCAAAACTTTTGCAGTTCATGCATCACAGGGCTGCTTTTGTTAAAGCAAAACAGAAGCAAACCAAAGACATTGCGATTTAAAAAAAAAAAATTTCAGTTCAGTTTTTCTTTCAAATTATGATATTATGTGTAATTAAATTTTTTTTTTTTAATTCAATTACATTAATATATTTTGTAATTTAAAAACATAAACAAATAAATTGAATTTGTATTAAAAAAACATTATTTTTGAAAATTAAAAAATAATATAATTTATTAATTAATAAAAACTATTAGACTAGTTTTATTATTAGAAAAAAATATATTATTATATATAAATTTTTCAGAAAACTATTAAATTACATTTAATAATTACTAGTGCTGTCAAGCGATTAATCGCGATTAATCGCATCCAAAATAAAAGTTTTGTTTACTAAATATATGTGTGTATACTGTGTATATTTATTGTATGAGTGTGTGTATTTATATATACATAATAAATATACACAGTGCACATACAGTACATATATTATGTAAACAAAAACCTTTATTTTGGATGCGATTAATCGTGATTAATCGTTTGACAGCACTAATAATTACAAATTAATGTCATTTCTGTTAAATTATATTCAATAGTTACAAATCATATCATTCATTATTTAAAAAACTATTAAATTATAACCAATAATAACAAATTCATATAATTTCTCATTTAGAAAGCAGTTAGCACCCCACACTGTTCAGTTGACCGTTTGTGTCTCAGTGGTTTCAATGGCCATGCTAGAATGCTGTATGTCATTGTAATTACAAGTATTTGCAGAGGCATTAACCACCCACTACGCAGACCCATCAGGGAGTCGTTTCTAATTGCCCACCCCCTAACTTTTAATAAGCGCCGGTGACCGCTAGACAGTTTACGACAGCTCTGGGGAATTGCGTAAAAGCCACACTCTTAATCCTCAAGAGCTATTAATTTTCTTGATTGTGCAGGATATAATGCCACCCATCTCGCTCGGCAGATGTACCGCTGATCCTATTGTCTAACATATCACAGAATCTGGGCTGGGAAAGTTCAGTGCATATGCATAAGCTCTGCCTTTTTTAATCGCAATTTATCTTCTTCGCTTTGCATGTGATCTTAACAACCAGTAAGCATAGCAAAGCCAAAATCCAATTCCATAATACGACTTTATACTTTCCTAAAAATCAATGTAGTCAGTCATTTCTTGGTTGAACGCAGCACGGTTTGTTTACCTGCGGCCGGGTCTAGCATGCACTGACACCTGTGTTCCCTTGCCATTAGCCATCAGAGCCAGGTGCCCCGCTTCGAGGTGTGAGTAGATTATGAAGTAGTCTATTACCTTTGAGAGGGCTCTGTGCTCTGGTGCTGGAGAGATTATAGGTCGACCCATGTAGCGCCGTCTCCTGCTCAGAATGGATAAATGGCTGTGGCTCATAGGGACTGTCACAGGTGGATCTTGCTCAAGGTCAGAGGTACAAACACAGAGGTCACGGTGCAGACAGATACTCTGCGGCAAAAACACTCTTTTTGATAAGATAAGTTCTTTGACACAAACACATACAGTAATACAGTAATAGTCCAAAAAAATCAATTTTGCTCTCTGAGCTATTTTGAAATAGTTCAGGTGGTATGGATGTTTTTTTTTTTTTTTTTTTTAATAATAGATTGAAACATTTGTTGAAGTAATAATCTCTGAAATCGAAAACCCTGTCAGGGTTTATCGAAGAGTGTTGAATTCCCATGATTTCCCAGGAGTTTAATCTGTTTATTCTTGTTTGTGTAGGAGATTTGCTGCGTTCTGGACGTATCTCTGGATTGACCGTTAATGGAGGCTGGTCCGCCTGGGGGCCTTGGAGCCAGTGTAGTCGGGACTGTAGCTCGGGGGTCCGAAACCGCAAACGCACCTGCTCCAACCCCAAACCCAAATATGGAGGAATCACCTGCCTCGGGCCTGCCCAGGAATTTCAGGAGTGCAATACTACACCATGTCCAGGTTAGCAGTCCTCATACATAAACCTTTTCCAGCTTTTTCCATTCATATATTTGTGACTTACACAGCTTCTCCAGACACTGATTTTCCCACTGTTTTCCCCATTCTGGAATTAAATTATATGTATAAATATTATTTGTTATTTTAAATTTAGCTTGTAATGTAAAAAAAAAAAAGTTTTTGTTCTAGAAAAAGTATCTTTTGCTCAAATAGGCTGCATTTATTTGATCAAAAAATAAAGTAATACAGTATAAATACAGTAAAATACTAAAATAAAGTGAAATACAGATAAGGAATCACAGTGCAAATAAAAAAGTGAAATATTATTATATATTTAAACAACTGTTTTCTATTTTAATATATTTTAAAAATTATTCCTGTGATTTTATAACTGAATTTTCAGAATGATCCTTCAGAAGTCATTCTAATATGCTGAATTTTGTGATTTTGTATTTTTCTAGACAGTGTTTTTTTTTGTTTTGTTTTTCAAGATTATTTGATGAATATAATAAAGTTCTGCATGAACAGCACTTATCTGAAATATAAATATTTTGTAACATCATAAAGTTTTTACTGACACTTTTGATCAATTTAATGCATCCTTGCTGAATAAAAGTATTATTTCTTTAAAAAAATATTTTGAACAGTAGTGTATATGTCACCTACAAAGACTTCACCGATTAACCAAAAGTAAATTAAATGATTTTATATATAAATATATATATATTTAAATGGATAACTATACATTTTATTCATTTTGTATGCAAAAACATTTCATCAAATCCAGCTTGTGATTAATTAATTTTCTTTAGATGTTAAAATAAATTCGTAAACTACAGTTACAAACAACAGAAATGTGCTGTTTGTTTGTCTATACCAGTTAAATCGCAGCTTGGCTTAATGGAAAATCTTCTGAAAGAGGTTAACATATCCTCCAGTCGAGCAGCATGCAGCATTATTATTTGGTGGAAAAAAGAACACTGCATTTACTTTAAAAACCCTCATAGAATTCAGACTTATCCATTCTCTCTTCAAATGTTTATATGGAAACAATCATAAAAACTGTCCTTTTTCAGTTTGTTACTGGTGTGCAGGGAATAAAGAAGGATTCCAGACATCAACAAGCGATAAAAGTAAGACACATCCCACATTTGCGCGTGGTATTTGTACGCGTAGAAGACAGCCTCCCTGTTTTAAGGTGCGCGGACCTCAATTTGCCGGTGGAAATGGAGAGAAATCTCTGTGGCGTCGTTGTGTATAATCACATTTCAAGCTAATTACACCGGCAGTGACGGGAAAGCAGGATTCAGTCATTAAAAGGCTTGTGACAATGGTGTACACCCTCTCTAAAGTTGAAGGAGGGGAAAAAGCTCTCTAATTAAATGAGCACTCATCGTTATGTGTGCTGGAAATATGCTGTCTAAATGGAAATGCGCTACTTGGGTATTTTATGATACCTAACGGTGAACAAGACACAATCAAGCAATGCGGAATTTGTTTTGCAATCGTAATTAATCAATAGCCTGTTTTTGGAGCCCGAAACCCATCAAAGCAGGGCGTACTGTAGTTTATAGCTCTAATTGCTCCTCAGTCTTAATTTTACAGCAGCTGTTTTCTAACAGGAAATCACATATTTCCTGTAAAGTGACAGTAGCAAGACCAGCGGGACTGCTTCATTAACAAAGACCTCCAGAGGTTTTAAGACCTGATTAGACTTATTGATATTTTTCTCCGCAGGAGTAATTGCCAACAGATCAGGAATCGCAGTGCAAATTTTATAAAAGCGGCGGATGACAGATTGTACAGCAAACTCTGTGAGCGCACTGTCGATCAGTAACTGTGCTCTGCACTTCACTAAGTTAATTCAGTCCTTGTCTACTTCCAATGAAACATCTTAGTAGCGCTTAGATTCAATAGCTCCTTTGTACAGACGATGACAGAATAATACAGATGACTTTCATCAAACGTATCCCAGCAGGAAGCTTGGAAAAGAACACATCAAATTGCTCTACACCTCCATGAGCGTGTCTGAACCGGAGCTTGTCTGTGACCAATATTCTCACTGTGTCTTTTATTGGTTCCTTCTTGCCGAGCTAAATCTTTATACGTTCAAAGTCAGACCTTTGAAATGCATTATTTTGTTTTGAGAGAGGCAGACAGAGGTCTCGCGGTTGCAGTTGTGGAGGCTTTGAAATGAATGAATCTTTTTTTGTTGCAGGCCACAAGAGTAAAATGAGATGATCACTCACGCCGGGGCAGACATGAGCTGATTTGTCATTTTTCACAATAGAGAAGTTATAACAGATGATAAAATGCAATATTTGGTTTACTTATGTCTTTTATATAAAAAAAAGTCACCTTTTCTGTTTTTTCTCCAACAATGTGAGATACAGTCAACAACACATATAGTTATAAAACCTTTACTAGCAACTATCCTGAGCTGTGACTTTAAAGACAACAGACAGGAAAAGGTCGATTTGAGCTTCCAAAATCAAAATTGGGCGCTAGTTTTAAAAAAAATCTTCTATACTGCTAGAATGAAATACACTGGAAAAAATTGGAGTAGGATTTATTTTGAAGCAATTTTCTCTCAGAAATTGCTAGTAAATTTCATAAATAATTACAAAGAAACAGTGACACATTGACTTAAATGGGATTTTTTTTAAAGTAGAAAGACTGAAAAAATAATTTCTTGAAAAATGTACTCTCAAAATGTACTTTTTGTTGCATTTACAACTTTGAAAAATATTTTCAGCAAATGTTGCAGGGCTGTCACAATCAGAATTTCATTACACAGTTCACTACAAAATAATTCATGATAACAGTATTATATAAAAAAAAAAAATAATTCAGTCAAATTTATCTTTACTTATATTTAGTTGTTGTTGTTGTTTATTTTGTTTGTT
The DNA here is from genome assembly GCF_012432095.1 of Onychostoma macrolepis. Taxonomy (NCBI): domain Eukaryota; kingdom Metazoa; phylum Chordata; class Actinopteri; order Cypriniformes; family Cyprinidae; genus Onychostoma; species Onychostoma macrolepis. The sequence continues at coordinate 14,399,024 of NC_081178.1, read as the reverse complement.
TGTTTGGGGGGGGGGGTTAATCCCCGCCACCCAGTTCATCAAATAAAGCTATCATATTTCTTAAACCGTTCAATTAATATTGATTATTTTTTACAATGCCTTTATGACCTTTTTGTATCTTTTAAATTTTGATTACCCGGATTTTCAGTGGAGGGACAGAAACCTCTCAGATTTCATTAAAATATCATAATTTGTGTTTTGAAGATTAACCAAAGTCTTATGGGTTTGGAAAGACATGAGTGTGAGAAAATCATGATAGAATTTTCCTTTTTTTGGTGAACTAACCCTTTAAGACATTTTAACACAAAAATTTGAATAATATGCAAAATTTATAAAATGTAAAAAAAAAAAAAATTTAATCTGCTTATTTCCTAGACGATAATTGGATTTGCTGAACTAAATATGCTACGAGATCATAGCACAAATGCATTTTTTTATAGAATTTTTAAATATTTGTAGCATACCGTATACCATTTAGCATAATAGCAGCCAATATACTGTGCACTTTACAGTAATCAGTATGCTAATATTTCATACTAAATCTACTCATGTCAGTGATTCTCACCCCTCTTCCACAAACCTGTCAGACGGCTAATGCTAATGTAAAATGAGACTCAGTATGCTTGTTTTCCTTTAATTAGTGCCAAGACAGTCGTAGTGTTTTGTGAGTTGTTCTCTGTTCCCCCAGTTGTCGCGGGTGATGACCCTGAGCTTGGCACTCGCTGAAGAGGGGAGGGAGTGAATTGATGGTTCGTTTAGCCTCATTAATTAGAGCAGGGGTCAGAGTGAGAGCGCGAGGGAGAAGCAGAGCTCCAGAGCAGATTGTGTGAACAGCCTCTCTCCTCATCGACCCCTGGATTCCCAGCAGTCTTAGCATCTGGATTTAGCTGGTTTTGACACCAGATAAGTTCATTGTAGAGATCGTATCAGTGATGTCGTTCATTCATATTGTGGTACCAGATGAATAAATGTTTTGGATCTATTCAAATGAAAAGCATTTTCACTTTTTCCCCTTAAAGTCCACCTATAATCAATGTTTCATCAAATACAAACCATGCTAAATACCCTGCTGCTAAAACCAGCAGAATAGTGCCCAAAACCTCTCTAAAACTGTAAGCCAACAGACCAGCTAAAATCAGCGTTTCTTAGTTTTGTCACTTTTCTCACCCTGTTAGCAGGTCTTCGTTATTTTAAGGGTTTTATATGTAAATGAGCTGTGCTATGATTGGCTAACATCTTCAAATGTGAAACGAGTCCCAACCCCACCAGATTTCTAAATATTTAATAGGTGCTGTTATCTGAATCATAATAGTTTTGATATTACAAATGTGATGCCTTCTGAATGACCTGTGTTTGCAGATGTGTACATAATTGAACACTTTTATTTGTAATATTTTATTTATTTTAAATTCAGTTTTCCATAATATGTCCCATTTAAATTTAATGACACTAAATGTGCTCAGTCTGAATCACTCCTCTTTGCTGAGCAACAGTGAGAAAAGTGAATAATTTTCCTTTATTGATATAAACTAATATTACGCATTTAGAGTGGCAATCACACTCGAAATTATTTAGATATAATTATTCTATTTTCTTTATTTACTTTGAAATGACAGATGCTCTTCCCAAAATTATTCATGACACAAGTCCAGTAGGATTTAGCTTGTTTTGACACCAGATGATTTCATTGTAATGATCTTATCAGAGGTAACTAGGGTAATGTCATTCATTTATATACATTTATATACATCTAGTGGTACTAGATGAATAAATAGATTGAAACACATTCACTTTTCCCCCTTAAGCCCGAAACACACTGCATGATTTTCGGCTGTCCCAGACAAAAGATTGGCATTGTGAAACAATTGTGGTGATTTCTGTGATCGTGGCTCCTAATCGGTGGTCCTGTGTCGTACAGTGAGAGAGGTTCAAAGACGGCCATTGTCACGGTCTTGCAACAAAAGATAGCCCACGATCATTTTCTGACAGTGTCAGAAATACAGCATGATCATCACAACCCCACCAAATTTCTGAATACTGAATAGGTTCTGATATCTGAATCATTACAGTTCTTATATTACAAATGCAATGCCTTCTGAATGACATCTTTTTGAAGATCATTTTGTGTTATGGGGCTACTGTATTAAAATGAGCTCTTTTATTTTTATTATTTTATTTTATTTTAAATCATGTTTTCCATGATATTTCCCATTTAAATGTAATGGCACTAAACATGTTTGTCTGAATGACTCCTCTTTGCTGAGCAACAGTGTGAGAAGTGTAGAGAACAAACACATTTGCCTTTATCAATATGAACTATTGTTACACATTTATAGTTGCTCAAAATTATTCCGAAAAATATTTTCACTATTTACTAAAAGAAATGGAAGATGCTAGTCCCAAAATTATTCATGACACAAGCACAGTAGTAATTTGAGTGTCCTCTTTTCCTTATCTTTCAGTGGATGGGAGCTGGTCGTGCTGGTCACCTTGGTCTAAATGCTCAGTGACATGCGGAGGGGGCCACTACATGCGCACACGCACCTGTAACAACCCTCCACCTGCCTACGGAGGTGACATCTGCCTGGGTTTGCATACTGAAGAGGCCCTCTGCAACATCCAACCCTGCCCTGGTACACACACACACACACACACACACACACTTTATCACGTGCATGAACTCAACCTACGTGAACTCACACACACTCACACCTTGAATCCGACAGGAAATTACATGAGTTTTTTTCGGATAGGAAGCCTTTGTCTTGTACCTGCTTTCCTTTCGTCATGTCTCGCGCATAAAGCGGCCCGTGGGGGAATGAAAGCAGAGGAAATCAAAATGTCACACTTCATAGAAAAGCAAATGGTAAAGCCGAGCTTGCGATATGAAGATAATATGCATAAGCTCGCAGCAGGGAGTGCAAGAGAGGAGGGCAAGATAAGGCGATTGATGACGGAGTCAAACCTCGCACATTGATCCACAGAAAGGTGAATGGGAGAAGAGAGCTTGTATTCAAATGTCAGTCCATCCATTAGCCAGAACTGTAGTGAGGTTACCGAGTGACCTTTTATTAGCTGCATTCAGGTCTATCTGTCACACCATTCATTACACGAGCGCGTGTGTAGCTGTACAGTGCAGCCGAGAGACAGAGGACGGGATAAGTGAGGGGAATGCTAATCAGAAGACCCTGTGAGGAAGTTCTCCTAAACTGGATTCCAAGCTTTTAGGTTCAATTGTAGAGTATAGTTTAAATTAGCTTGGAGGCCAAATAGATAATCAGTTCACTCGTAAGATAACCACATAACACAATTTCAAGCCTTGCCTGCTGGAAAATAAAAGTCTAATCTGCCAAGAAGGTCTAGTTTCTTTGTTTTAAATCCCCGTTATACTTCAAGCAAATCAAAAATGAGCTGATATGACGATTTTGAACAAAATCAGGCCAAAATGAAGTTCGTTCAAGTTCAAAACAGCTTGCCAAACTTTACAGAAAAGTTGGTTGGTAAACACCTTCGAGCTACCATGGGTCTGTGGCGATTAGGAGGGTGTGGATCTGAGGCTCTGCCTTCTTTGACATGGAAAACCTTTCTGGTTTATCTCTTCTGTTAAGTATGTTAAGGTCAGACACGAGGAAAAACATGAACACTATGGAGATCTGCTTTATAATAGAAACTGAAGTTGTAATTCTAATTGAAAGCGACACTGACACATTTTTTCAAATTTAAAGGGTCATGAAACTCTAAAACACTGTTTTTGAGATCTTAACAGATATGTACGGGTTGCACATCAATGAAAACAGAATTAGCACTCATTATTATTTTTTTATTAAGGGGAAAGTGGTTTTTCGTTTTTCAGAGCCATTTCTTCCCGTTAAAAAAGCAAAGTTGATATAACGTAACAAAATGTTAGTTACATGCATCATTGTCGTCAGATGCTTTCTTAACTGCTGTTTTCTCACCGTTTTGTATGTTTATCATTGAGAGAAGGCAGGTAGCACATATTTTTATATTCATCTAAACGGCATTCGTAGCAACACCGGCGACACTAACAGTATGCCGCTGTTTCTGTGTTTTAAACTTTGGTAACACTTTAGAATAGGGAACACACATTCACTATTAACAAAGCGTTTTCCCTGAACAAACTCCTAATTTGCTGTTTATTAATAGTTAGTAAGGTAGTTGTTAGGTTTACAGATTGGGAAGCGTTAAGGGATCTAGAATATGGTCATGAAGAATAAGGCATTAATATGTGATTTGTAAGTACTAATAAACAGCCAATATGCTATAGTAATATGCATGCTAATAAGCAACTAGTTAATAGTGAGAATAGGAACTTCACTGTGAACTTCACTGTGAGTATCTCAGGGCCTTTAGAAGGAATTTTGGGCTGGCAGACTATTTCAGAACGGGTTAGTTTTCACAGCAGTCTTGAAAAATGTTACAGAAGTGGGTGTGATAAGATGCAGCATGCAGCGGAAAGAAGAGAAACAGAAAACAAAACAGCGGCTTCTGGTCCAGTCTGTTTTATTGCACTCTCATTGAGTTAAAGCATCAAAGGTTCCTACAAATGCACATTGCAGTTCACCACTGCACACATCAAAATGATACATTTTATATATTTTATATAATTGTATATTATACATGTTTTTTTTTAAGCTCACAGTACATTACACAAATACACATATATCCTAGATTTGAATGTTCAAATAAAGGCACAGCCATTTGGATTTGCACTATGCAGTCTGAAAATATGAATGTTCTGTTGCATTTTTAATAAGTTTTGGGACTTATTTTGTGACGTTTATATAAGCAGTTCAATCAGTTACATCAAGAAGCTCTAAAGACCAGTTACACTCACAGTGCGGATGGATCAAGTTTGTATTAGAGACTCAGGGTATATGGATGAGAATTTATGCCATGCAGAAACACTTACGAGACAGATGGATAGATAGATATAGAGAAGAGGCGTCTTCACATTCCCTCCCCTCTCCATCACTTTGCATCTGATTTGGGCTTGTTGTTGTCATGTACAGAGAGCTGGTCTGATTGGTCCGAATGGTCCCCCTGTGACTCATCAGGGTCTCAGGTTCGCCGGCGGCACTGTGACGTTCTGTTTCCCACCAGCAACCAGTGCTCAGGCAACAGCAGTGAAACTCGTGCCTGTCTACCCATCTCTAACTTTATCCCAGGTGGGCACAGAAACCCACACACATTTACACTCAAACACTTGCCATATCGATTCCTGGACAAACAAGGATCTTCCCTTATTGACAAGAAGTAATGCGAGACACACCAAACCATTGATTTCTGCAGTGCAGGGATAATTAGCCTCTCATCCTCTGCCCTGTCTAAGTGGCACGATCGAACAAATGCATTACGCTGATATGTTTCGTGTAGCATTTGCATTCATACATTCGATACCTGAGATACATCCGCTCCACAAGTTTTACAAACTCAAACATGAGGGTGCTAATTGTAAGAAAGAACATTATATCTGAGTTACTGTACTCAGTTCTTTGATTATGAGCTACAGTGTACACAATCACCTTATTTTTAATGTGCTCATCTTTAAAATGATGAGTAATTATGTGATCTGCCACTTTGTAGAGATAGAAATAGCTAAACGTATGATCGTCAGGGGAGTTATTACCTCGCTTATGGTGTAGTGCAGGGAGTGGATTTTTAAGGCCATTCTGTAAATCTTGTGTAAATATTGTCTGGCCTGCAGATCCCTCATGTCTTTCACAGAGTAACATTCCATTACAGCTCGTTAGAAAAGTTTTATACCTCATTTACTTCCATTACTGATCATAAAAATGCGTCACAGGTGCCACTTTCCTTATTCAGCTCTTTGAATTTTGCGATAATGGGTTGAGTTTGAAATTCACTTGCTGTAATGTTCTGAAACTTCTAAAGATCTCATTTATCAGCCTGACGGATTCATTTCCCTGTTCTTTTCTTGATTTTTTTTTTTCTGTTCTCCTCAGAAACGTCTGTTGCACGTTCAAGTCAGGAGGAAAGATGGTGTGGAGGTAAGTAGTGTACAAGCAGCCTTATATCGCTCTGCAGGGGGTTATTTTGCAATTATGACCAGCTAACTGTGCATTACCCCCTTTATTGCTAAGCTACTTGCCAAATAAAAAAGTATATGGATATGAAATATTGATTTGAGTCAAAATGATCCTATTATTCTACATTAAAGCTTAGCTTAGATCAGCTGAAATCTTTCTCTAATAAAAAGCCAGGTAATTATTTCTTTGCTTTAGCTAGCTAACATATATACACTACTGTTCAATAGTTTGGAGTCAGTATTTGTTTAAGAAATTAATACTTTTTCTGCCAGAATTTAATAAATTGATTAAAACTGACTATAAAGACATTTATTATGTACAAATGATTTCTATTTTGAATAAATGCTATTCTTTTGAACTTTCTATTTATCAAAGAATCAAAAAGAATCACGGTTTCCACAAAAATAACTGTTTTCAGTGTTTATTTTCAGCACCAAATTTGAATATTTAATCATTATTTATTTGCCATCACAAGAATAAATTACAATTTAAAATATATTAAAATAGGAAAAAAACATTTTATTGTTTAATTATATGTTACAATATTACTGTTTTTGATGTATTTTTGATCAAACAAATGTAGACTTGGTGAACATAGGTATGGAAGCCTGTTTCCGCTACTAAATTTAAAAAAAGGTAATTGCAACTTTATTTCACAATTCTGACTTTTTTCTCGCAATTGCGAGTTTTCATCTCCCAATTCTGACTTTTTTTTCCTCAGAATTGTGAAATATAAACTGTTTCAGATTTGAAAGAGTTTCAGAATTGTATAACTTGCAGATATACACTTGCATTTGCGAGAAAAAAGTCAGAATTGCAAGTTTTTAATTTCACAATTCTGACTTTATTTCTTGCCATTGCGAATTTATATCTCACTATTCTGACTTTATAACCCTCATTGTGAGTTTATACCACACAGTTCTGAGAAAAAAGTCAGAATTGTGAGTTTATACCTCGCAACTCTGACTTTAACTCGCAATTGCGAGTTTAAATCTCACAATTCTAAGTAAAAATCTTTTTTCTCAGAATTGCGAGATGTAAAAAAAAAAGTCAGAATTGTGAGATAAAAAGTCGCAATTTTTTATTCGGTGGCGGAAAGGGGCTTCCATAGGATACTTCTTAAAAAACCTTACTGAGCCCAAACTTTTAAACATACAGCAGTACATTTAAAAAAATTAAACCTCTAAGGCCATTTTTATTACAAAAAGAGTGCAGAGTGATACATGAAAGATACATGAAAGTAGCAGCTTTATGTTTCCATTGAACAACAATGAAATATACAGTTCATACGACTGTTCAAAGTCACAAATGACCAATCAGAAACCATTATTCCAGACAACAACATAATTCTCGTTGCTGTTTATCCAAATTGCATCAAAACTGATGTTCAATACACTGATTACAAACACAATGTGCCTCAAAGCTTTTTGGGGACCCATTAAACAAATGTGCATTTGGAACGGCTTGTCACTGTAAAGTCCTTCCATTTATAGCAATTATTGTCCGTTCATGCAGACTCGCAGGGCAACAGCGATGCTGACTGTAATTTACTATAGTGTTTAATTGGCTCAGGTAATGGATAATTGATATCCTCTGGCTTCAGGATCAATGCTCAAATCCCCAGCCATCATGCTTGCGTCAGATCATTTAGCCATTAGCCGTTTTGCCTCTCTTGCCAGACTTCAATGTGTTCCACATGATCGCCGTTGGCCTGAGCAGCTCCATACTCGGCTGTCTGGTGACCCTACTGGTGTACACTTACTGTCAGAGATACCAGCAGCAGTCCCATGATGCTACAGTCATCCACCCCATTTCTGCCGCCCCGCTCAACACCAGCATCACCAACCACATCAACAAGCTGGACAAGTACGACTCAGTTGAAGCCATTAAGGTGGGTGTTATTCACTCATACGATCAGCAATATGTTATTCATATGGGAAATGGATGATGGATTTAGTATGTGGTCTGTGTGTGAATGTGTGCGATGTCTTGTGTCTAAGTCAATTCATACATTCATACACTGCTTTCTCATAAGTGCAGTTTTGATTCAGTTTGTATACTCAGTGTTTGTGTGAGATTGTCTCAAATGAAATCAGAAAACAATATGCAGCTCATGTCAGTACATTTCTGAGAATGTTATTGTTGTTAGTGAGTTACTTTAACCCTGAAAAATGAACTTTTCTCTTAAATGTAGTTTTTTTTTTATTATTATTACATAATGCTTTAAAGTTATGCAGTGCACTTTGAGATTTAGGCACATGGATCACTTTTTCATAAGCACAGCGAAAATAAAGCACACCATCATTTTTCACATTTAGTCAGAAGGACAGTTAAGGCTTCATTAGACTTGAATGTACAAGACTCATGACTAATTACAGAAAGTGCTTCTCAGTTATTGCTCGTTCAGACACTTTTGTGGAGTTGCATATTTCATCAGATGGATGTTTTGCACTAGAATAGCATCACTTGCACAACATCCCAGCTGAAGGGTAATGTAGCAAATGACTCTTTGTTTTGCTGTCCTGAGACTGTACAAGTTCACTCGCCTGGCTTTCTACTGATGACAAGAATGAATGAAACTTCAAGGCTACATAATATTATTGCCATGCTCATCTTATTTGTCGTATTGTTTTTCTCTTCTTCTGAATGCTGTCACTTTGTTATTGTAAGTATGGAATATATTTTCCCATACAGGATCCTTAAAGTCAACATGACATCAAATTGACCCTATTTACTTTCTTAACATGCATTCCTGTGATTCATCAATGTTATTCTAAAGAAAAATGTCTTCATGATATTCCATCAAAGTGATTTGAAAAGAACACTTAAATGGCTGAAATCACCATGTTAAAAGGGAAAATAATTTTAATTTTAATATCTAAAGAGCCTTGTCATTCCAAACCCACACTGTAAAAATTATTATATATTTTTTTTTTAATAAAACAGAAATTACTGGAGTATGTTTTACAAGAAAATACTATTTCAGTCTTTCTACTTTTGTTTAATGTGTTTCTTTGTAAATATTTATGGAATTTACTAGCAATTTCTGAGCGACTTTCTTTCATCTTCAGAGCACATATTAAGATATTTATAATATTCTAATTTTTGTTCATCCATTGAAAGTCCACACGACCAAAACGTTTGTGCATCAAAATGTTACACAGAAAGAAATCCATATAAAGTAAGTGGTTTAATTCATGTCT